>NC_137815.1:30134741-30302241 GCF_963921795.1 Nannobrachium achirus
CTTTCTGCAGTGGGAAGCAAAGCTATAGTTGAGTATTGGTTCTACTACACAATGGAAAAGTACTGTCAGTCTTTCTTGCACCACTGGTGTCTGGTGGTGAATAGTGTTCCATATTTCTAATGAACTATGACTGTCTGGTGGTGAATAGTGTTCCATATTATCGTCTCTGTCGGTTGGAAACCACATATTGTATGTCCAAACCTGCATGTTAACTTATCAAGAGTCAAATTAAAACACGCTAAAAGTAGCAGATCTACAAGCTTGAAGCATGACGCTTCGCGACACTTTTCGAGCTTGCAGATGTGCTACTTTTGATGCCTTTGTGTGACACAGTAGCATGATCAAGTAGGGTGTTGATTTTAGATTTTTGAAAAACTAAAAACTTCGAATATGGAGATAAGAGGTTTCTGCCCCAACAGCGACGATATTTCTTGAACTCTGACTCGGTACCACAAAGCTTTCCATCTAGTCCCGCCTTGAACTGGAAACAGGAAAGCCTGCATAGATAAAGAAGTTTCACTTCACTTTCACCTGTACAGTAATTGTGGTGTTGTGACAATAACGTTTGATTGATTGATGCTGGAAGGGTGGATTCGCGTCAATGCAGTAGGCATGTGAAAAGTGTAACAGTATGCATGTGAAAACTATAATGATAATAGTTTTTATTGTACCTTAGGGACAATAAAGACAAAACAGCATAGCAGCATAACAACGTCACACCAAGAGTCCAAGACAATACATTAATTCCCCATTATAACACAGAACCATCATATCAGTTCAGTGGCTTTGTGGTTAGTGCCCGCCCTGAGACTGGGAGGTCGAGGTATCTCTGTGACATACTAGTGTCATGTCCAGGTGGTGTACTTACATCAAGTTGCCTCACAGTACAGAAACGGCCCCAATGGGCCACATGGCTCAGCAAGGCTTATTATATCACCGAGGCAGTTTGTTTAGGGCAACACACTTTTTTGCCATTTCAAAGTTCTGTACCTTCGATCAGATGGCATGTGTCTGAACTTCCTGAAGTGTCCATGTTGTTGGGGATGATTAGTGTAATTGTGACTGAGTACTAAACAAACAACGTGTGATGATGGCTTTATTGTTTATATCAGAAAGTGTTGGTGTGCAAAGTGTAGTAACTGCACCCCAGTGTAGCATGCATGTGAGAAGTGCTACTTCTATGGTACATCTGGACTCACTCATCTTCTTTACAGCCAAACTAAACCTGATGCTAATTATTTACAGTATAAGTGGGCTGTCAGACGTGTCAGTTCTTCGGTCAGTGTGGTTTCAAAGCTGTCACGTCCCCAGGTTGACTTACGCTATACATGCTATGTATAGCGTAAGGCACGCACGTTGATGCAAGTGTGCGTAAATCATCAACTATCGCTCTCTCTCTCTCTCTCTCTCTCTCTCTTTCTCTCTCTGACATGGCTCCCTCAGTGTTACTTATCACCATATACGATCACTCTGAAAAGGCATATCGTGGAGACATTGCATCGCTTCAACTATATTTATCACCATATCGCACACCTACGTGGCACCACCAATACGACTGATATGCCCATGATGAGATCTCTGTATTTATCCGTCCTTTTCCCCTTTAAGCCCATATACAGTATGGACCTCTCCGTATCTGTCAGTCCATTGTCTGACTCTCTCTTTTATTGTGTCTCTGTCCACAGGATCCGGCCCCAGATGGCCAAGGAGAAGATCGAGGGCTGCCATGTCTGCACGCTGGTGACCCCCGGAGAGCCCCAGGTGCTGCTGGGCAAGGACAAGGCCTTCACCTACGACTTTGTGTTTGACATCAACTCGGAGCAGGAGCAGGTCTACCAGGCCTGCGTCAGCAAGCTCATCGAGGGCTGCCTGGAGGGCTACAACGCCACCGTGTTCGCCTACGGACAGGTGGGAATGGGAACGCACAAACACACACGTTGCAGACCATGTAGTTCAGGGGTCTTGTTCAGGCCACGGACACGCTTAGCTGAGGAGAGAGAGATGAGTAGGGACCCCCCACTATATGTGTTGCAGATTCTACTTTTTCATTTCATAGACTTCATAGATTTGTTTGACAGCAGCCTCAGCACTGTGATCAGTGTTCTTGTGTCAATTAATGGTTCTTGGTTTGTGGACTTATCTTTTCTATTAATATTTTGGATTCATGTTAATATGCCCTTGATATTTAGTAAACTTGACCATTGGCTCTGTACTTGGTCTGCACTGTTCCCCTCTACCCTGTTGAAGACCCCTGGCCTGCAGTAGTTGAAGTAATGAATTTAATTTGCACTTACTGTACGTGCAATGAACTGACCGACACGTTAAATACACAAACAAGTCAAGTCAGTAGAGCTGGCCGATATGACTTCAAATAATTATCGCGATAATTTAAAACGTTTGCCTCAAATCAATACACTTATAATTATATTAAATATGTGAAAATAGCAGATCTACAAACTCACATCGGGTCACAATGCTATGTGAGATTGTAGATCTGCTATTTTTGTACGCCATCATGACTTGACTGAGTCCCTGTTTATTCAGCCAGTGGAGGACCATTGAGAGGACTCTGGACTGGAGCTGAATGGTCCAAACTGTAGATAACGAGTTAAATCGACATTGTGACTTCTTCCTCAAATTGAATCAGTAGAACCGCATGTGGAAAAACAAACCTTCACTGTAAACTCAATCACATTATAACTAATAAAGATATCCGGAAGCAAACACAGTATCACAACACAACAGACACTACACACATTCGCACACAAAAACACACAGTCAATGCAGCTGCAATAATTTAATTAGAACTTTTCTACTCAATAATGAGTCCCAGTATAGTTATAGTTGTAGTAGTCTAACCTAACGTGATCATTCTATGCCCCCGGCAGATCCTACACCATGGGTACAGGCCAGGGTTTGATGATAATGTTATGTGTTTGTGATATGTTTTGTGTTTGGTATTCATTCTAGACGGGCAGTGGGAAGACCTACACCATGGGTACAGGGTTTGATGATGTGTTGTGTGTTTGGTATTGATTCTAGACGGGCAGTGGGAAGACCTACACCATGGGTACAGGGTTTGATGATGTGTTATGTGTTTGGTATTCATTCAGACGGGCAGTGGGAAGACCTACACCATGGGTACAGGGTTTGATCTGATGATATGTTATGTGTTTGGTATTCATTCAGACGGGCAGTGGGAAGACCTACACCATGGGTACAGGGTTTGATGATGTGTTGTGTGTTTGGTATTCATTCAGACGGGCAGTGGGAAGACCTACACCATGGGTACAGGGTTTGATCTGATGATATGTATGTGTTTGGTATTGATTCAGACGGGCAGTGGGAAGACCTACACCATGGGTACAGGGTTTGATGATAATGTTATGTGTTTGGTATTGATTCAGACGGGCAGTGGGAAGACCTACACCATGGGTACAGGGTTTGATGATAATGTTATGTGTTTGGTATTGATTCAGACGGGCAGTGGGAAGACCTACACCATGGGTACAGGGTTCGATGTGAACGTGCATGAGGAGGAGCAGGGCATCGTGCCGCGCGCCGTCCACCATCTGTTCCAGGGCATCCGGAGCAGACGGGAGCGCTCCCAGGAGCAGGGCATCCAGCCGCCCGAGTTCAAAGTCAGCGCCCAGTTCCTGGAGGTGAGGATGCACTGCTCCTAATTCACGCATGCACACACACACTCATGCTCGTAATGCACACGCACGTCATGCGCGCAGCTGGGACTCACACATGGACGCAACACACACACTCATGGTCGTATGCACACACAAATCAACCAACGAACACACGCGCACGCACGCACGCACGCACACACACACACACACAGGCGCACACACGCACAAATGCACACAAAATTATCATAAGCTAGCTCATCTAAGTTTATTCAACAGCCTGGAAGTAAATCTAATTTTCTACTCTGTGTTTAAACAGACTGTCAGTATATGCTGCTGTACCCCACCCCCACCGCTCATTCGCACACACACACACACACAACACACACACACACACACACACACACACGCACACGCACACGCACGCACACACGCACGCACACACGCACACACGCACACACGCACACACGCACACACACACACACACACGCACACACTTTTCACGTGCATCTGTTGTGAGCTGTGAGCTGTCAGCCTACAGATGGAAATAAGCATAACATTGGCACAATTATCAGATTAAGGTTAACAGCAGTTCGGGGATAAAACACAACATAGTAAATGGGCTTAGTTACATTGTGGTTCTCTCTCACAAAGCAACATAAAACATGGCAGTTCATAAAAGAGACCGTCAGTTTATAATAATTTAAAACCAATTTAAAACCGACACAGACATAAAGGACAGAATTATATTGCCGGCGTTCGGGCAGAAAACTCTTAGCTCCATATTTGAATGGCCCTACTTCATCCTACCACAGCGTCACAGAAAAAAAAAAGTAAAAAAAGTAGCATATCTGCAAGCTCGAAACATGACACGAAGCCACGCGCTTCGAGCTTGTAGATCCTGCTTTTGAATTTGAATCCTGAAAAGTAACAGTGTTGGACATCCACCCGAAAGAGACGATTTATTATAGACATTGAGAAGAGTTCAATCACCAGTGATCTCATTTTATGAAGCACTCTATGAAGGAAGAGAGAGGGAGGGAGGGGCAGACAGACGTGTGCCTGCCAGACAGACATCTCACGGGACTAATTACTTTTATTACTATTATTTATTGTAGCTTGTGACACCTTTAATTTCAAGGACACACATTTGATACTGATCCAACGGGATCCATCCTGCTTTTTCTTTTGTTTCTTTCTCCTGGGGAGACATAAAATTTCTCTTTTGGGTCTTGTGCTTTAAAAGGTTGGGAACCACTGTTCCTACTACGACTGTGTCCACCTCTGTTTGTTTTCTCTCACAAACCGTTTCTCTCTTCACTCCTCTCCCTCTCATCTGTTCCTCATCTCGTCACCTGGCTCATGGGTAATAATGTCACAGTTAATGGCCAACATCAATCACAGCCCACAATGCATCGGGGCCCTGCTGCATGCGCCCGTCTTTCATCGGTTGTCACTTCCTGTTTGTGGAAGAGATGGGAGGATTGATCCTTTGTGTGAATACGCTCCCATCTGCTTACACTTAATAATACTAGTAGTACAACAATAATACACACCAGGGGTGGACAGTAACAATACACTTACTCAAGTACTGTACTCACTAGATTATGATTTTAAACATGTTGCACAAAACATATCTCGCATGTTTGGGTTAATATATTTAAATTAGTCACCAATACCACTACTAAAATAAAATACAGTTGCCAGTTCTTACAAGCTCACAATTAGTTTTTTCATGTGAAATTTACACATGTATTTAACAATGCATACGTACGTATGTACATATTTGCATACATGTAACTTATACATGTAGCTTGTGGGGGCGGCAGTGGCTCGGGAGGTAGAGCGGCCTCGTCCCAGTTCGATCCCGGGCTCCCCCAGAGTTATTGTCGAATTGTCCTTGAACAAGACTCTGAACCCCTAATTGGTCCCGATGAGCAAATTGGTGCCTCGCTTGGTTTCCTCCGCCATGTGTGTGTGAATGGATGAATGTAGTTCATTTATCCCATTTCTTCTTTGTTCTAGTTGTACAACGAGGAGATCCTGGACCTGTTTGACGGAACCAGAGACGTGGAGAGTCGCAGCAGGAAGTCCCACATCAAGATCCACGAGGACGCCAGTGGAAGCATCTACACCACCGGAGTCACCTCCAGACTGGTGCATTCAGAAGAGGAGGTGTGTACACAACTACACTCTAGGGATGGGACCATATGAAAGTTTCATATCATGATTGTTGTGACCAAAGAAGGCTGGCACCCAGGCTATAATTAGTGTGCTTGTTTTATTCTTGATACTATCGTGTTAAATTGTATCTCCGGTGGGCGTTTGCTTGTAGTTGACAACACCAAGGCAGAGAAGTCAACCTGGAAGGGAAGTCCATACATGGGCAATGGCTGTGTTACAACATGCCCAAGACACAGGCCTATATAAGGACATCCAATTGCAGGTAGAATATTATACAGGCCCTATAGAATAGCATATAGTTTAGCAATACATCATTAGGCTTTTCTTACACAGTCGTGGTTACAGAATACGACCTGTTCTCTATATATTTCATATTTTGGAGGTTCTGAAGGCAAATAGGTGGCGGGTACTAGAGTGACATGATCAGTCTGCACCAACATGGCAGATGAAATTGCTAAAGCGCAGGCCGCCAAGGCAGGAGGAGACACGATATTCGGGAAGATAATTCGCAAGGAGATTCCCGCAAAGATATTGCACGAAGATGACCAGTGCGTAGCCTTCCACGACGTCGCCCCTCAGGCGCCCACCCACTTCCTGGTTGTCCCGAGGAAGCCCCTCGTCCAGCTGTCCAAAGCGGAAGACGGCGACGCCGCCCTGCTGGGTCACATGATGATAGTGGCGAAGAAGTGTGCGGAGCAGGTGGGGCTGGCTAAGAAAGGCTACAGGGTGGTGGTCAACGACGGACCCCACGGCGGCCAGTCTGTCTATCACATCCACATCCACGTGCTGGGGGGACGCCAGTTGAAATGGCCCCCCGGATAAGAACCCATGGATCTCACTTCTGACACCACCCCCACTTCTACATGTGTCAACCATAACCTAAAGCAGTGGTTCTCCAAACTTTTATTGTGCCAATGACCACCCCAAATTGATATCTATATCTTTGGCCTGTGGGACCCCCGTCTGAAAAGGTTTTGTACCAGGGACCACCCCAGATGAGAAGCTTTTGTGTAGAAAGGTGCAATTCTGGGAAATTGCAAGTGTGGTTGCACTGACGCGAGTTGCAAATGAAATTCCGTCTTACCATTTTTGTCAAGTGAAGCATGACCAAAAGCTTCACTTTTCTGTTCCGCCCAACCTGGATAACATTACTCAGAAAGTATACAAAACACAGGTTCACTTTGCTGGGAAAATAATCTTGGCCCTGCCGAGCCATGAGGCCCATAGGGCAGGAGCCTATTATATTTTCTGCTTCTGTGGCGTGAGGCAGTTTGATGTACAAGCACATCCACCTGGACATGACACTAGTATGTCGATCCAACCCTTGATGCTGAGTGCCAGCAGGGAGGCATTGGGTCCCATTCTTTGATCTTTGGTATGACCGGCCGGGAATTGAACCTCCCAATCTTAAGGGCGGACACTCTAACTATATAACTATAACTATATAACCATCTGTCTCTCTTCCAGTTGTTACAGTGTCTGAAGATGGGCGCTCTGTCCCGCACCACAGCCAGCACCCAGATGAACTCGCAGAGCTCCAGGTCACACGCTATCTTCACCATCCACCTCTGTCAGATGAGGGTGTGTCAGCAGTCTCCCATGGTGAGGACAGTTTAACCACACAGTTTAACCACACTCTCAAGTTAGAGGGGATCGGGGACTGGGAGGGAGAGATGAACTAGACAGATGCAATTGGAAAGTGCAAGTGTGGTTGCCGACGTGATTAGCAGCAAGCTAACTGTCATGTGAAGCTCAACCAATACTCAAACTAGCACCACTCTCAAATGTTTTTCCACTAATTTCCAATTGCATCTGATTCAAGGTAAAATGTCTAAAACCCCATTCTCAAAAAGAGTTTATCTAGAAATAATAGAGTTTCCCCAGGACTACAGTGTGTTGCCCTGTCGGGCAACCACACTAGCTAAACAAAAAATATTGCACCAGTGTGAAGTAAGCGGTGCAAACACGACACACGTGCATATCTCCTTGTATGGACCGTTCTGTCTGTGACATCGGTTACTTTGTGTGTATTAGTGCGGATCTCCAATCTGTGCTAATTGTTTTGGCTGATACACACAAAGTGAAGGGGCTTGTTTCCATTGTGGTCCTTATGTATTGAATTATTGTAATGGTAAATGTCACCACTGAACATGAATACTGTATCGTGCATGAGTGCTGTGTAGGACTAACATGCCAGTCAGAGCCTCTGAGAGTGTTCTGTGCCAGTGGGCATATTTCTCACCTCCATGAGCACAATGCAACTAAAGCCTGGAAAAACTGAACTGAAGTGCAAAATGCATGTTCAGTCTGTCTTGAAAAGAGCCTTGGTTTGACACGCCTGGTCTAACACTCTAGAGCACAAGACTAGCAGTACTGTTTGATGACAGAAAGTGCAACTGTGTTCAGGTCTTTTATTTTTTCACCTTTTTTTCATGAATCAGGTTCAAAGTATTGCAGTTTGACTCTATGTCACAATGCCAGTTACACTTCACAAAGGACTCGCACAATGTATCCTTTTTAGCCTTTCCCCATTTTCCCCTTTATGTATGCAGGGGAACCATATCCTAAAATTGGCTAATGGGTCGGAGGGCCGGCAGATGATATTCCCATCTATGTTCCCAAGTGGCTGCTCTACCTCCTGAGCCACTGCTGCTTTTATGACCTAATTATTTCTCCCAGAAATTAAAAAGATTGAGAACCAGTGTTTTTAAATGGCAGATGGGCAGACAATTGGTCATGAATCAGAGTGGCATCACATGTTCAAGTCCACATCATCATCAGCACCCCTAATGATGGTGGCCCACATCTCCCAAGCACCCTAATATAATGGAGCTGTTAGGGTGAGGGTTAGCCACACAGGAACAACATGCACATCATCATGACCAGGGCTTGTCTGTCTCAGTTTACAGTTTACAGTTTAGGCATTTAGCAGACGCTTTTAATCCAAAGCGACTTACAATAAGCAGATACAAAAATATCACAAGATAATATGTCAGTACATCAACAGCAATATAACAAGTGCAAATGGATATCTATCTAGAAAAAAACACAATATAATCAAAGTTCTAAGAAACCTAAGAAACAAATGCTAACTATCTTCATGTATGGTCATTGATTTTCTGTAGTGCTAAGGGTCTCCACACTCAGCCTCTCTGGCTTCGTTCTGTGCGTTTAACCACTGCCTTATTTCACTTCTGCACCATAATCATCTCCATCATTATTACTTCTAAAGCACATACTGTGCTTCTAAAGCACAGTCAGTGGTGGGAGAAGTACTCTGTTCAGTTTTCTTTTTTTTGAGTGGTGCAAACCGCTCCTACATTTCACTCTGTATGTATTATTACAAATCTCCATGTATGGAGATCCGTGCTCATAGCATACATAAAGTAACTGATGTCACGGACAGAACGGCCCATATAAGGAGATATAAGGAGATATGCACGTGTGTCGTGTTTGCACCACTCACTTCTGTATATTATGAAATAATTGGGTAAAAGTACAAAGGTATTGGCATCAAAATATCCTTTAATAAATGTACTAACTAACTGTAATTATTTTCCTCCACTGCTATTTGTTAACTCTGTTTTTGTCCTCTCCCCCTCTCCACTCTCCCCATCTCTTTCTCCTCTCTCCCCCCTCCCTCTCTCTCTCTCCTCTAGGTGAATGGAGGATCAGAGAACGGGGAGGAGGTGAACGGAGGGGTAGACTCCAGCTCCTCCATCGCTCAGCCAGAGTACGAGACGCTGATGGCCAAGTTCCACTTTGTGGACCTGGCCGGTTCTGAGAGGCTCAAACGCACGGGGGCCACGGGAGAGAGAGCCAGAGAGGGCATCTCCATCAACTGTGGACTGGTGAGGAATGGAACGTTTGAGAAACAGTTCAGACCTGAGGACAATTTTCCTGTTCCTCACAAAAGTGTTTGAATTGGGGCCATTTAGCAACGTAACTCGGTTTAATTTCATCCACGCAATGAAATGAAAATTATGCATGATTTATACTTGGTGTTAAGCATGATTTAGGCCTATACTTTGTGTGCTGTTGCAAACTGAAAATATGCGATTTACAAGCTTTTTGAGCTTGTATAGCCCTTTTTCCGGAGCGCTGCCATGTAGCTGCGGTGCCACTCTGAGAAATGGGTCTATAAATTGGCTGTTTTTGGTTGTAGTTTAACTCTCTCCCAGCCATTTACAATATGCTTGTGCGCCTATACTGCCAGGATTATTATTATTTTTTCAGTCATACAATACAACAATCAATGAGGCAGAATATAATTGTAAACTGCAGTCTATTTGTATACCACAAGAGTGCGCCAACGACTAAGTGATCAGGCTGACTCATTAGACTGGATGAGAATGACCTGCAGCCTTTGTTTATAATGGAACGGCCGGCCGGCCGGAGCGCCCAAACAAACAGCATCGTGCACGCCCTCACGGGCGCAATCAGTTTATTTCAAACAATCGACCATGATGCTGGGTGACCACTCTGTCAGCCTCTCATTTTTTTCCGAATGAAAATCCGTCTACATATGGTAAAGTTTGATAAGAAAAACGTTGGCTTTCAATGCTAAAAAAGGCCTATGCTATGCTATATGCAAATGACTTCCGGGTTACGTCATCGATGACATCATTTCCATCGCAATATCATTGCTGAAGCTTAAATTAAGCTAGAATGGTCATTTATGGCTCTAAAAATTTCAAAAAAATACCCAAAAAAATCAGAAAATCATCAGGCAGGCGACGTTTGATGATTTGGCTGTGAACTAGTTAAGGGTTAGAAATAATAAACACATGAATGTGTGTGTGTGCGTGTGCGTGTGTGTGTGTGTGTGCGCGTGCAGCTGGCCCTGGGGAATGTGATCAGCGCCCTGGGAGACCAGGCCAAGAAGGGCGGCCACGTCCCTTACAGAGACTCCAAGCTCACCCGTCTGCTGCAGGACTCACTGGGAGGAAACAGGTACACGCACGCACGCGCACACACACACACACACACGCACACGCACACGCGCACATACACACACACACACACACACACACACACACACACACACACACACACACACACACAAAACATACGTCCCCTCCCTGGTTTTGGTGAATGATATTGTCCCTTCTAATGTGTGAGGGGGCACATTTCCTTATACAGAACATATACAGTTTATAATATGTACAGCAGGGTTCCCCAATAGGCGGCCCGCGGGCCATTTGCGGCCCGCGGGGGGCTACTGTCTGGCCCACACCAACCCCAGTAATAATGGTGGTATAAGAGCAGCAACAACACTAGTATATCCTCTTTGTCGGGTAGAAAGCTTGTATCTCCAAATTTGTACGTTCTTTTGCAAATAATACAAGGCCATCGCACAAAAGTAGTGAAAACAGCAGATCTACAAGCACACAACGCCTCGCAGTGCGAGGCGTTGTGTGCTTGTAGATCGGCTGTTTTCACTAGTTTAAATCATTTTTAAAATGACAAATGCAAAACAAACGGTTTTGTCGCCCCCTGCAATGTTGTGGCCCTCGGGTTGGTACCTTAGACATAATTCAGCCCTTGTGGAAAACGAATTGGGTAACCCTGATGTACAGTATATACTTATAGTATATGAGAAATAAGTTCTCCTCTCCTCTCCTCTCCCTCCACCCCCCTCCCCCTCCCCTCCCCTCCCCTCCCAGTCAAACGGTGATGATCGCCTGTGTCAGCCCGTCGGACCGGGACTTCATGGAGACTCTGAACACGCTGAAGTACGCCAACCGTGCCAGGAACATCAAGAACAAGGTGGTGGTGAACCAGGACAAGACCAGCCAGCAGATCAGCTCCCTGCGGGCGGAGATCGCCCGCCTGCAGATGGAGCTGATGGAGTACAAGGCGGTGAGACCCGTGTAGATTAAGATTAGAGTATTTTCAGAAAGGGATCTCTGATAATGAAATCAAAGAAAAAGGTCCTGCACACTTAAGTCATCAGGACAGACAATGTTCTGATGAAGGTCTACTGTCCGAAACGACCCCTAGGGGTCCCCGGACCCCACTTTGAGAACCACTATACTAACTAGAGGACAGTTAGCAATGCGATGGGGGGGGGGGAGGGGTGTGTGCTTGGAGACGACCTCATTCGTTGGCTTTGATGAGCGACATGATCCGATTGGAGAGATTCTGGATGTAATGGGGCCGATGATGTCTACTGTCTCTGATTGGATTAAATGAGGATCTCTACTGTATATACTGGCTCTGAAAGGGTTAAGAAGACTCATTAGGTCAAGGCTCAAGGCTCATGTTAGACTCATTGAAAATGAGTGGTGACTGATATTCTCCTACCAATGCGTGAGAGGGACTCCATTTTTCCATGACCTTTTTCATGTAAAAAAAAAAGAAAAAGAAAAACAACCAAAAAAAAATCGATAATGAAATAATACAATAAATAAAAAAAGGAAATGACACATCAAAACACTCAAACACACACAAACAATATCAGCCAAGGAGGGGATGTATGTTTCGTATGGACAGGTGCGATTGGCGCTTAATTAATTCATTTTCAATGAGAGGCGAACGATTCGTTGGGACGAGTGCAGAGGTTGAAGCGCGATCCAAATCTAATCAAACTTTATTTCTATAGCACATTTAAAAGCGACAGTGTCATGTACAGGTCAAATGAAAAAAGTGTGCGACAAGAAGCAATACAACCAAATGCAATCAAATAAACAAACAAGCAGTTATCAAGAGTATATCGTCACTGTCGGGCAGAAACCTCGTATCTCCAAGTCTCAACTTTGTACGTTTTTTCATAAAGTAAAGCCCTGCTTCATCATACAAGGCTGTCGCACAAAACTAGTGAAAACAGCAGATCTACAAGCACACAACGCCTCGCACCGCGAGGCGTTGTGTGCTTGTAGATCGGCTGTTTTCACTAGTCTGAATCATTTTAAATGATAAATGCAAAACGAACGGTTTTGGACATACAAGGTTTTCACCCGACAACGACAATATAGGAGAAGGGGGTTGTGTCTGATAGAATGCATTAGGGTGGTCCTGACTGGCTCTGACAGGGGGGTCCTCTGGCCTGTGTGTGTTCCTGCAGGGTAAGCGTGTGGCGGGGGAGGACGGCTCGGAGGGCTACAGTGACCTGTACCAGGAGACCGCCCTGCTGCAGAGGGACAACGACAGCCTGCGCCTCAGGGTCAAGGCCATGCAGGAGACCATCGACCACCTCAACACCCGCGTCACACACCTGCTGGCCAACGAGGTCAGCGCGCTGCTCGCCAAGTCAGGTATGATGTCATCATCATCACAGAGGGCCGAGTGCTGCCGTTTCACACGGTTTTAACCCATTTAGACCGAATAAAAAGTCTTCTAGATCCAAACAGTTGTCTGAAAAACCTAATCTCTGTGTCGGGACCCACTTTTGTGAAAGAGGTGTTTCAAAATAATGTCAGAAAAGCATTATGAAATAGTGAAGATAGCTTTTGCATCGCGATGCATTGTGAGCTTGTAGATTAAATAGTGTTTCAGTGGTTAATTCATAATACATGTTCTCCAAGTGTGGGTCCCAGGGAGACGCCAAATTTCAGGTCTCCAGCTGAAAATGTGTGGGAACCAATGTGGTAGAGTAGGCTATGCCCCCTACTGATGTGGTAGAGTAGGCTATGCCCCCTACTGATGTGGTAGAGTATGACCTACCTATCCTATCTCACGGGGCATCAGTGTCTTTCTGTCTTTGTGTGACTTCTCCATGATGTTGTCTTCTCCATGACGTTGTTTGATCTTTGACCGTCAGGTGAAGGCAATGAGGAGATCGGAGCTCTGATCCAGAACTACATCCGAGAAGTGGAGGAACTCAGGTAAGTGTTCTTTCTACTCATGATGCCAGGGTACCAATATTGTCTCGATCTCCCATTGCCACATCAATTACTGATTGATCCAGAATTCCACAACAATGGGAACCAGACAGTAAACATCATCATACAATTTACATTTAGGCAATTAGCAGATGCTCCTAATCCAGAGCGACTTGCGATAAGCAATACATCAATATATCAACATCAATACAACAAATGCATAGAAGTAGTACTCTAAAAGCCTGTCCATACTTTGACCCAAATGTTCGGTGAGTTGGACTTTCCGACGTGCAAATTTCCGAACTCTCATTCGGTCTAATGCTTTTCAGAAGTCGCGAGAGACGTCATTTTGTAGTCGAACCGGACCTTTGACCGAAAAGGGCGGTTTCGGTCAAAGTATGGACAGGCCTTCAGAAAAAACTTTATAAAAAAACTAAAAAAACATAATAAAAAGTGCTATGTATCTCCTCCTCCTCCTCATACAGATCCAAGCTCCTGGAGAGTGAAGCCATGAACGAGTCTCTCCGGCGCCAGCTGTCCCGGCTCTCCTCTCGCTCCCCGTTCCCCTCCTCCTCCTCCTCCTGCTCGGCCGCCACCCTTAGCCCCGCCCCCGGCCACCCGCTAGGCTCCTCCCCCGCGCCCATGTCCATGGAGGCGGAGATGACGGACGTGATCCGCCGCGCCAAGAAGGACATCGAGAGGCTGAAGAAGAAGGAGAGGAGGCAGAGGAGGCTCAGGTACCAACGCTGGCCCCAGTGGGCGTTGTAGAAAGTGTTGGTTAACTTGTGATGTGAGAAGATCATATTATATATCAGTGGTTCTCAAACTTTCTTGTGCCAGGATGTATTTGGCCTCGGACCCCCCACCTTAAAATATATTGTGCCAGGGAAAAGCAGAGAAAAATGTAAAATCATTCAAAAGTTTTTATATAACATCCCAAAATGTTCAGAAATAGCAGATGTACAGGCTTGTGACCTTGTAGATCTGCTGTTTTTGAATAGCCAACATTATAAATGTATGAAGTGGTTAAAATCATTGTGACGCTTAAGTCACTTCCTATGGTATCAAATATGGCACACGTGCATATCTCCATGTATCCAGAATTGGCACTGGATTTGGCCTGGTACCAGCTGAATATCACCTTTTAACCTGAGACAGTAACCACACTTGCACAGATTGTGGTTATTGTCTCAGGTTTCAGTTGGCACACAGCTCACACAAGCTTAAAATACAAGTAAAGGGTAAAGTTCTATCAACTCGTACTTCAATCATTCTGCGTCTCCGGTTAAAGGTGATATTCAGCTGGTACAAGTTCAGGCCAAAATCCAGTGCTACAGTAACTCTGGTCAGAACAGCTTTTGATTTGCGATTCGTTTGAGGTTCAGACAAAATCCTGAATGTCTGGAACAGCACAGCCTAACAAAAAAGCCGAACTGTCCATGACGTCAACATAGCACGAGTTTTAGTTTTGGCTAAACGCGTTCTGAAACTGACAAAGCAATCGGAAGCCTCTGTGTCCATTACTGTCCTGTTCTGTTTGGCTAACTCATGACATCATGGTCAGAACAGCTTTTGATTGGTCCGTGTTAATGTTTGTGTTAACACAAAGTGAAACTTAGAAGGGGTTTGCACCGCTCAAAAATATATATACTGTATAAGTGAAAATAGACGATCTACAAGCTCACAACGCCTCGTGTTGGGATTCTCCTAATTTGGGCACGGCTGACGTCATCAGCTAGACTCTTGACAGGGCCAGGCCATCTATAAGATGCATTATTTGCATCTCGTAGAAGTAATGGTCTGAAACGTCCACGGCCAACACCACCAACAACAGCGACCACGATGAGCACTCAGTACAGCATTCTGTTCAAGCAGGAGCCCGCTCACGACGACGCCATCTGGACGTCGGCGTGGGGCAAGAGCGGCTCCGAGTCCATCGTCACCGGCTCGCTGGACGACACGGTCAAGGTGTGGACGTGGTCCGAGTCCCAGGAGCAGAAGCTGGACCTCCGCTGGACGCTGGAGGGCCACCAGCTGGGCGTGGTGTCCGTGGACGTCAGCCCCAGCGGTGCCCTGGCAGCCTCCAGCTCCCTGGACACCCACATCCGCCTCTGGGACCTGGAGTCGGGGGAGCAGGTGGGCCAGGTGGACGCGGGTCCCGGCGAGGCCTGGACCCTGGCCTTCTCCCCGGACTCCCGGCACGTGGCGGCGGGCAGCCACCGTGGCAAGGTCAACGTCTTCGGCGTGGAGGAGGGCGGCAAGAAGGAGTTCTCGCTGGACACCAGGGGGAAGTTCATCCACAGCGTGGCCTACAGCCCGGACGGGAGGTACCTGGCCAGCGGAGCCAGCGACGGGATGGTGAACGTCTTCGACGTGACCACGAGGAAGCTCCTGCACGCGCTGGAGGCTCACGCCATGCCCGTCAGGTCCCTGGCGTTCTCCCCCGACTCGCAGCTCCTGGTCACGGCCTCGGACGACGGCCAGGTGAAGATGTACGACGTGAAGCACGCCGGCGTGGCGGGCACGCTGAGCGGCCACGCTTCCTGGGTCCTCAGCGTCGCCTTCTCCCCCGCCGGCGACCGCGTGGTCTCCGGCTCGGCCGACAAGAGCGTGAAGGTGTGGGACGCCGGCGCCAGGTCCTGCGTGGACACTTTCGTTCACCATCAGGACCAGGTGTGGAGCGTTACATACAACGGCACGGGGACCAGGATCATGTCTGCCGGAGAGGACAGAGCCATACACATCTATGACTGCCCTGTGTGACACCACACCACACCGCTGGCTCTATCACCAACTCTATGGGATCACAACTTCAACCGCTTATCCGGAATCTGGTCGTGGGGGTAACAGTTCCAACAGAGAGCTCCAGACTTCCCTCTCCTGAGAAACATTGGCCTCTTCCTCTTGGGGGATCACCAGGTGTTCCCAGGCCAGTGTCGAGATATAATCCCTCCATCTGGTCCTTGGTCTGCCAGGGGTCTCCTCCCAGTGTGACGTGCATTGCTGAAGCTAATTTCCCTGAAACTACAGATCAGGGATTCTCAATCTCAATCTTTTGAATTTCAAGGACCCTCCAGTTTGATAAGAATCAGGCCACCACAGACCTAGCCTGGTAAACCATCCCTGTCCATGTGAATTCACATCATGTGTCTTCTGCAGACCAGTCTGGCCCTAAGAAGCGCTGTGGGGGCATTTTGCTGAAACGGTGGAAGTCAATCACAGGGCTCTGAGCACGGACACGGATTGTCACGGATTGACTTTTTGGTTTCCTGCAAAACGCCCAGCAGGGCTTTGGGCCAGAAATAGTGTGAAAATTGACAAAATAATGGACAGTTTTATCGCTAGTCTGTCCTCCAAGCCTGCCCTGCGTCTATCCTGTCTTTCAGCACTGAGGACTTTGAATGAATCCTTTGATCGTGCCTTCCTAATCACGCACACACACACTTAATGCACCGCACACTTTTCCCGCCTCACTGCTTCTCCGCACTAGATTAAAAGGAATAACACAAGTGGATTAGGGCTTTAGGGGGAGGTGTTAAAAGGGAATTGGAATGCGTCCAGCAGGGCTGTGTGCTGCTAATGCTGGCACGGACCTCACAAACACGTCTAATTGACTTGGTCAGCGGGTTGTGTAAGAGAGAGGAGTCACATTATTATACACAAGCTAGTTCAACTTTAATGTGACAGGCTAACATGCAAGTTCAACTTTAATGTGACGGGGGGGGGGGGGGGGGGGGGGCAGGGAAGGGAGAGACTGATGAGGCTGTTGCTGTTGTTCTCAGAGTGGGAGTCGAGGGGGGTTCCTCCAGGGGATCCCAGCAAAATGGAACACTTTAAACATGATTTTATAAGGGTCACTTTGTAACGCTTTGTGAGCTTGTAGATCTGCTATTTTCCTAACATTTAGACATTTTTATTTGACGTTAGAAGGTTGTTGGTTGGTGTGATGTAGTGTTTTAGCAGTGGTTCTCAAAGTGGGGGTCCTTGAGAGGGTTCCCCAGCGAAATTCGTGAATAATGGCAAAATATCTAAATCCTTTTAATCACTTTGACCCTTGCGGTGCCAGCCTCTATCACACACTTTTGTGCGGTCTGGTTTATTAACCAGGCTACTTTGACCCCAGTAACCTAAGATCAGCTATTAGGAAATTTAAGGGGTGCGTTTTTACTACGGCGAGGTGAGGCGGGACTACGGCTGCTATGGCGTAATCGCCGTAGCCGTCAAAAGCGCTAAGCAACCAGCCGTTGGCGACAGGGTCCCACCCCTTTCGCTGAACGCTTTGGTTAACATGGCGACGCGACCACGCAGCAGGCGTTGTAGCCGCTACGTGGAAAGGTAGACTCTGCTGTAGTAGAGACGGCCGTGACGGCGGCAGGTTGTGATCTATCGAGTGCTGATCATTTCCGGTTGCCGTTGTCATCTGCCGTTGCAGTGCAAAGCTTAAATAGCCTATTGTCTACATGATCACAACTGAGCTTTTAGATTTGTCATTTGAAGAAGAAAAAAATCTCACCTGTGTGAAGTGAGCGGTGCAAACATGACACACATGCATATCTCCTTGTATGGGCCGTTCTGTCCGTGACGCCAGTTACTTTATGTATGAGCATGGAGATCCGTACTAATACATTTGGGATATCCATACATGGAGATGCGTACTAATAAACACACAGTGAAATGTAGGAGCGGTTTGCGACGCTCAAGTGGATTATATGTTTTTAAACATTTTAACAACATAAACCTTGTATGGGGGTTCTTGGAACAAAATATTTTGAGATGGGTCCACGGCCAAATACATATAAAATATTGTTTTCTCAATAAACAAACCAACATACAGTACAGTATAAGTGTATACAGGGTATCTTGCACATTTCTAAAGTGACAATTTAGGGACTTTTAATGGCTTTAAAAGTAAAAAGCAACAAACTGTACTGTAATAATATGTTAAATAATAGCTACGAAAGATATAAATATTGTGAAAATAGCTGATCTACAAGCACACAAAGCCTTGTGTTGCGAGGCGTTGTGTGCTTGTAGATTAGCTATTTTCACAATATTTATCTGGGGAACAGAGTCAGACTAAATGTAATAAATGTTTTTGGGAGGTCGCGGACTGAAAAGTTTGAGAATCTCTGGTTTATAGTGTGTTTATGTGGTGGTGTTGTTCTACAGTCCAGAGTTGGAGAAGGGACTGAAGAAACGCGTGAAGCTGCACTCTCACGAGAACGGACAGAACGGACAGAACGGCGAAGCTGGACAGAACGGACAGAACGGAGAGATCGATTCAGACGACAATTACGCCGAGGTAGGACAGAATGAAACATACAGTTAGTGCCTATTAGGGCATTCACGAAATATTCGAATATCAAAGTCACTATTTTTTTATTGTTTTCTCTTTAAAAAATATATAGTTTATAAAGCTTGGCTAGATAGGAAGTCATAAGAATGAGTTGTTAATGCCCCTGGTGGATGAATTTGTTAATGCTCTATACCAGGGGTCCTCAAACCTTTTTAGGCCGTGACCCCCAAAATAAACATATTTGAACTAGGGACCTCCACCCTGACAAGCACTTGGAATTGTAGGTATTACATTACATTACATTATATGACTCGGTTCCGCAGATAAATATTGTGAAAATAGCAGATCTACATGCTCACAACGCCTCGCAACGCGAGTCATTGTGAGCATGTAGATCGGCTATTTTCACAATGTTCTCCTCTTGCTTACTTATTAATTGACAGTTTGGCCAGTCCTGTTGAATATTCGACTATTGGAATACTTTGAGGTTGAATAATTCGAATACTAAAAATCACTATTCGTGAATGCTCCTATTGAGATCGGCACATTTTTTGTCATAGTTTTAGTCTATGAAATTAACGTGTGTGTGTGTGTGTGTGTGTGTGTGTGTGTGTGTGTGTGTGTGTGTGTGTGTGTGTGTGTGTGTGTGTGTGTGTGTGTGTGTGTGTGTGTGTGTGTGTGTGTGTGTGTGTGTGTGTGTGTGTGTGTGTGCACATGTAGGACGTGATGTCTCCGCTGCAGGAGGAGAGCGGCTGCGATGAGGATGAGGAGGGTGAGGAAGAGGAGGAGGGTCGGGATGAAGAGGAGTTTGACAGTGACGAGAGCCTGGTGGATTCAGACTCTGACTCGGACGAGAAAGGTTTGTTTCACTGTAGATCCATCATTTACACAACTATACTGTAAGACAAGCTGTCATGTGTGTGGATCTCATGGCATTGAAACATACTGCTATGTTGTAATGTTGCAATATTTCCAACCTAAAAACTCTTTCTGTGTGACAGAGGTGGAAAGTAACAAAGGAGATTTACTTAAAGTAGGACTGTCATCTAAGGGGGTACTGTCACTTTAAAAAGTAATCTTAAAATATTAGTTAATATGTTTGTTTACGAATCTCCAGTCAGCACTCCACTCCTATGGGTGTCGCTAGCGGCAACCAAGAATAACAGAATCACTCACATAAACTCCCGTAGGACAATTCCCATTGGCCGAAGGGTATGTCCGTCAAATGACGTACCCGCCTGGAGGCGGACCCCTATAAATTCCCCATCCGCCGGATGTTCCCCCTCTTTTTCGCTTCTGCTTCAACTGGATTGCTTGTTTCACTCACTCGCTCCAACGAAGTCTTCAGCATTTAAGAATATTACAGTCAAGTTTCAACTTTTCACTACTACACTCAGGAGTTCGTTTCGTCTGCACCGATTTGGCGAGTAAGGTCGAGCCTACCGGTTTCGAGACTTTTTCTCCTGCCTTTGTCGAATTCTCCGCTAGCTAACTTTAGCCAGTTAGCTTGAGCGTCGCGCTACTCGCTTGTTAGCCTAGCGGCGCTAGCCTACTAGCTATCCACGGCTCCTCTACCTCGTGGTTAGCTTAGCTTCCGGCCTGCTTTTTGCAGCCCAGCGATGGCCTCGGACGTCCCCTCGCCCTCGGCCTTTCGCTCCTGCTCCGTGGACGGATGTCCTTCCCTCATGGACCCGGGAGCTCCACAACGGAGGTGCACCCTCTGCAGGGAACAGGGCCTCTCCTCCGCCCCAGGTTCCCCAGAGGGCCGTTTCTCCCCGACCTCCGTCAGGCGGAGGCACGCCGCTGTAGCGGCTAGCCTCATCGACCTGATCGCCGACTTCCGCTCCTCTTCAGAGAGCCAGGCGCCCCAGGCCTTCCCTCCAGACCCATGGGAGGTCCCCACCGTTTCCCAAGAGGTCTCCAGCGGGGACATCGAGGTCTCCTTCGTGGCCGCGCAGCTACGAGTCAGACGCTGGCCAGAGGAGGAGGACGATACCGACGATGAGGGCTTCTCTCTGCCAGGTCCGGTGGTTCCGGCCGCCTCGGGTTCTTCTTCCCAGGCACCGACCGACCTGCTGCCTGCCCCCCCCCCGTCTCCACGGTGACGCAGGCCCCCTCCCCCCCTCCACAAGCGGCGGGACCCCGGCCTGAGGTGTTCGTCTTCACCGCACAGGTTCCCTCCCGGGCTCCCCGAGGCCCCACTTTCGCCGCAGAGGGGACCCCCTACCGGCCTAACCCCCATCCAGCGACGATGACGGCCTGGTCCGTGCTGGAGAGGGCAAACCACATACTGGGCCTTCCAGTGGCTTTGGGAGAACACGGGATGACCACGCTCCCCCAACTGCCTGGACTGCAAGAAGCCTTGCACGTTACCTGGGAACGGCACTGGGATCCCACCAAACTCGACTTCCCCACCGAGTTCGTGGGGGGACCGGAGATAGGCATCCCCACCTGCCCTAAAGTCAGTGTTCCTACCGCCTGCGCCCTCCAGGACAGGTTCTTCGAACTGAACCCGTGGGCACCTAGGAGTCCTTTCTCCTTGGGACAGACCCCGAAGCTGGAGGACAGGCGGGACTCTTCCGCGTCCAAAGGAGCCAGGGACGCCTACAGAGCCATAGGTCATTCGGTCAGAGACCTTAACGCAGTTGGCCTCCTCACAGCCTATGCAAAGACCCAACTCAGCCAGGTGACGGACCTCCTCCACAGCGAGGACGCCACCGAACTGGCTACCACCCTAGAGCACCTCTCTACGGTTAACCTCCATGCTGTAGCCTGGGCTGGCCGCGCCATGGACTTCATACAACAAAGGGAGACGCGCAGCTGGATCGCTCCGCTCTCCAACGACAGGCCTTTCGAAGGGAGAGAGGAGCTTCTCCGGCTCCCTAGCTCTCCCAGAGGTCTCCTGGAGGGCGCGCTACCGATCCTGCTGAGACAGTCCGCCACACGCCGAGAGGACGCAGGTTGGGAAGAGCCTCTCCCCCGGCTCCCACTTCCCCCCCGTCCCCCCGGAGACCCCCTCAGTTCCTCAGACCAACGTTCCAGGTCGGGCCGGCGTCTCCCTACTCAGGAACCCCCAGCCCGCAGGCCCAGAGAGGACCGCGAGCAACCCCTGTAGGGCACTTGGAACAGACTATTGGGGACCCCAGGCCTTAGTTTTCTTCAGAACTGGCTTCTCTGTGGCTTTTTCCCTTGTTTCCCTTCGGACAGGGAATCCGGAGTCTGTGTTGCTATTATTGTTTTATTCAAAACGTGCATCCCCTCCTCTGCCTTCAGTGACTTAATGCTTTATTGTTTTATTCAAAACGTGCATTCCCTCTGACATAATGCTATGTTGTTTTATTCAAAACGGGCATTCCCTCCTCTGCTTACCTTGACGTAAAAATGTTTTGTATTCACAAAGGTTTTACTGGTCAAGTAAACTGGTCTGTCCTCCACTTTCTGTGTGTTTTTCTTCCTAGTACACCACCTAGTGGACACGAGTTGTGTCGAGTGTTTTGCCTCTTCAGGCTGTCTCTCACTTTCTCACAGCCTTCTTTCCTCTGTTCTTCAGTGGGTAGAGATTTCGCCTATTCAGGCTTATGTTTTCTCTTTGCCCTTTAGCAGTTCTTTCAGTCACCACTAGAGACCAACCTCCAGCTAAAGGTAATCTGAAGTCTCCGCTTTCCTTGTTGCTCTCCTCCTTCTAAAGGTTTCCATGAGCCCCCTCGGGACTTTTTAGACCTTATGAGCTAAGAGTAAAACCTTTGCCTCCACAGGGTTTTTGGAGTCGTTTGCTGTAGGTTAGAGTGGACGTTAGCCCTCGCAGGCCTTTTTAGTCCTTCTCTCCTTGTCTTCCGCTCCTGGCCACGAGGTTCGGTTCCAGCCCTCTTCAGACGTGCTCGGTTCCTTCCTCGAGTCGTCCCCTTCGGGCGGTCTCTCGGTCACGGGCGCGCTCCTTCCTCCTCGGCTCCACCGGCCTTCCGGGGCGCACTCGGTTCCCTCCCCGGCTCCGCGGGGACCCGAGGTGCGCTCGGTTCTCCTCCCGGCTCGGCCCTCCCTTTCTCAGCCACGTGACCGGCCCTCCTCAGGTGCGTTCGGTCCGTCGCTCGAGCCGTCCCGCGCGGACGATCTCTGGTACTTGGGTACGCTCGTTTTCCTCTCCGGCTCTGCCGGTTCCCGAGGTACGTTCGGTTTTTCCCCCGGCTCCGCGGGGACCCGACACGAGCTCCTTCCCCACATGACCCCGCTGCTTCCGGGTTACGTTCGCTTCCTCCCCCGGCTCCGCTGGAGTCGGAGGAACGCTCGCTTCTCCCCTCGGCTCCGCCGGGGAGAACGTCACGTGCCCGTCCAACGTCTTCACGTCAAGATGGGCAGACAATTGTATACCCCTCTTGGGGCGCTTGTTTTAAGGCACCTGGCCTCCCTCGAGAGCGGTGCCGACCAAGTCTCTTCGCTCTTCTTCCCTGACAGCCTTTCTCTTGTTTTTTGGTGCATTCCAGATCGGGATCTCTCGCACCTTTTCTAGGGGTTTTTCAGGCCGTCTACTGGCTTACCAGCCCTTCAAGAGTTCTCTTTGTCAGGGAGACAGGCTGCCTACAGCCGCCTTCTACTCTAGGGCGCGTGGAGCTCCTTCCGTTGTAACGAGACTCCTTCCTGTCCCTCGTTCCCTACTTCAGGTAGGGTTTCGACCCGCCCTAACCGGGTCGGTTTGTTTCGGTTCTTGAAAACCCTCTTTTTCAAGTTGCTGACTCCCGCCAGTCTTCTACGTGGAGGTGAGGGTGAACGCTGGTTCACCTTTCTGGTTTTAAGGGACACGTCTTCACTAGTCTCCTTCTTTCCACCTCACCGTCCTCCTTTCAGGTTCGCCTCCTAGGGGAAGTGTTCGAGTACACGGTTCTCCCCTCGGCTTGTCTCTGAGCCCCCGGGCCTTCTTCCTAGGGGCCAGGAGGGCATTCGGACCCTCTGCAGCGCCAGGCCGTCAGGTCACTAGCTACCCGGACGTCTGGTTGAGTTACGCGAGCTCCGTTCGGGGGTGGCGCGTCACTTCAGGTTGGTTCGGGACCACCTGCAGTCTCCAGGGGTTTTGCTCCTCTCTAGGAAAAAGTGCCTTCTCCCCCTCTTCAGAGTGCCACTTTCCTAGGGTTATTTCTGGACTCGCTGCCTTGGTCAAACGCCCCTCGTAGGAGGGGATAGAGATGTTTCTCTCCTACACAGCCTTCTCCCGGACACAGTATTCAGTCCGTTTCGAGAGGGCCTCACACCTCAGGGGTTTTCTTAACCCTAACCCTGCACAGGGTACAACTGGACGTCTCCATGGGAGACCGCTCTAAGGTGGTTGTTTTCCCTTCGGAGCCCGCCCACCGAGGGTCGCGCTCCGGTACAGGTTTCTCACTAGACCTTGGAGGTCTTGCTATCCTGGCAGCAAGCCGACCTTCAGTCGACTGGAGCCAGGATGGGAGAGGTTTTTCACCGTAGGGTGATCACCTCGGACGCCAGCCTTCAGGCTGGGGCGCGACTCCGGAAGAGCGCAGTAAGGGGCCCGGGGGTGCGAGTCCACCTTTTCACCTACTCAGAGCTGATGACGGTGTTGCTGGCCCTTCGTCACTTCGATCCCCTGGTCCTGGGTGGGCACGTCCTCTTCAGGACGGCCAACACCACGACCTTGTTTTTTGTCAACAAACAGGGGGGGCTGAAGTCCCGAGAACTAGACATAGCTCGGGCCACGACTACAGTCGTTCAGGGCCTCTCTTGTTCCGGGCCTCCTGTTCAGCGGGGGTTTTCTGCTGTCCAGGGGTAACCACGTTACGAGATCTGGTCTCCCCGCCCCTTGGTGGCGGAGGAGATAGGGATCGGGTCTTTAACCTACGGGTGACAGACTTGTTCGCGTCGTCAGGGAACGGTCAGTGTTCTCTGGACCTTGGTCTGAGGGGGACTTCCCCTCTGGACCTAGACGCTCTGTCTCGCAGCTGGCCGCAGGACCTTCGGTCTGCGGTTCCACCGCTAGGGCTGTCTCGTCCGACCCACGTTAGGGTCAGAAGTTACTCCCCAGAATTGCTCTGGGTGGCGCCGAATCAGGGGACTGAGAGTTCCCTGATAGCGCCTCTCCTGGTCGGTCGACCTTGGCACCTGCCTCTACTCGGGTTAGGGCGAGCTAGGCGTACCAGGAGTTTTCTCCCGGACCCCCAGCGCCTAGACCGGTGGGTCTGGCACTTGTAAGGGAGTGGCGGTGGGCCACCGCCCTGGCCTCTGAGGTCTTAGTCGAGACGCAGAGGGCCGGAGCCCCTGGTACTCTAGAAGTGTACGCGGGGGTTTGGGAGGCTTTCGCCTCTTGTTACAGGTTGAACCGCCCTTCGGTGGTTTTGGCCCGGGCGTCCTTCTGTACTTTTGGACTTTCATCAGTCCGGTATAGTCCAGAAGCTGGCAGTCCCTACTTTTAGGGGCTATGTGGCTGCCTCGAGGGTTGCCGCCTGGGTTTGGAGGGTTCTTAACCTTCTAAGAACCCTTGGTTGCCTCAGTTTTGACTGGTTTCAAACGAGGCGCTGCTGCGGCTAGACCGTGGGTTCCCTCTTGGGTTCTAGAGGGGATCCTAAGGGGTCCGAGTAAGGCTCCTTTGAGCCTCTTGGGAGATTTTCTCCTTGGAGCCTTTCCTAAGTAGGCTCCTTTCCTGGTTCTGTCTACAGCCAAGAGGGTCAGTGACCTTCATGCTCTCTCTGTGGCTGGGGCTGTAGGAGGTTTTCTGGGATTGACCGCAAGGTCTTTCTCTAACCTTTCCTCAGGTTCTTACTCAAGAACGGGAGGATTTAGGAAGTTCCGGTGGAACTTCTGGCCTTTCTCCCTCCTCCTTTCGTTTAGGAGGAGGTTAGGAGGTTAAACTGTCTTTGCCCGGTTAGGGCTCTGAGAGTTTACTGTGAGAGGACTGAAGACCGCAGACGGTCTGGTAGTCTGGTTGTCTCACATGGTAAGTCCACTGGCAGGACGGAGATCGCGGAGTCGTCTCTGTCTGGGTGGATTGTGGAAGCCATTGTTTTGGCTCATGACAGTGCGAAGACACATACGAAACACTTGTGTTTATGATGTCATTGTGAGAATGCGCAATTATAAGCCAATCAAATTAATTGACTGTACTTAGACTATTACTGTACTGGTCAGCTGTTGTTGGGGGGCGAGGCAGGGGCAGATTACACTGTGACATGAGTTTCAGACTAGTTCAGACCGTTTTCAGAGAGACCACGTGATTTACTGTATCATACTGTTATAATTTCGGGCCGTGTCAGCGGGCCTTTAAGTACCGTAGCCTACTTAACTCATATAGTGCCAATCCCGAGAAGACTCGTGAAAAATACTCGAGTATCACATGGTGCCAATCCCGAGTATACTCGTGAAAAGTAATATATTACTGTAACGGCGGCTACATTACCGAGAACAATGGCCGGAGGTCCGGAGACGAAATCCGTCGCTGATTTCGCATCATCACGGCTCCACGAGCACAAAATAGTCCCATCCATAACATTGAGGTGGACGGGGGATCTCATCTTTAATGTCCATTATCTCAAAACTACACTTTAGAAGCTAGGATGGAGGCAGATGCTCGCTTATGTTACACATGTATAAAAGCTCCCGGTCCGCCATTACACAACTCCACGTGGACAACGATCGGTTCCGGCGCAGGACGCGATGACGTCAGACCGGAAGTGATTGCGCTGTGGACTTCTGGCCTTCAAAATAAGATAACGGGGGTGATGCCAACCTGAGACTGGCATCGTGGACTTTATAATCCGTTAATTTCATGGGCACTAAATGAGTTAAGTACAATTTTGAGGTATTTGCAATTTAGTATTTCCAATTTCCAATACTTGTACTTCTACTCTACTACATCTCGGTTCCAAATATTGTGCATTAGTTACTAGTTACTTTTTGATTATTATTATTACAAAACATACATTAGATCTGCTATTTTCAAAAGATTGTTATACATTTGAAAACTTCAAGTGGGATTTTCTGCATAATGAGTATGTTTACTTTTGGTACTTTAAGTACATTTTGATGCCAATACATTTGCACTTTCACTCAAGTAAATTTTGAATTTCTGACTTTTACTTGTAACAGAGTATTTCTGCATTGCAGTATCGATACTTTTACTTAAGTAAATGTATTACTTTTTCCACCACTGGTTGTAATGTTGCAAAATGTCCCGCCTCAAAAGTCTCTCTCACTGTGTGATCATCCATCACATGGTGGCCTTCCCTCCCTCCCTCCCTCCCTCCTCCAGCCAACTTCCAGGCAGACCTGGCCGACCTGACGTGTGAGATCGAGATCAAGCAGAAGCTGATTGACGAGCTGGAGAACAGCCAGCGCAGGCTGCTGCTGCTGAAGCTCCAGTACGAGGAGAAGCTCATCCTGCTGCAGAACAAGATCCGAGACACGCAGATGGAGAGAGACCGCGTGCTGCACAACCTCAGTGAGTACTGAGTTAACAGTAGGGCATTAACGAAAGAGTCGACAAGTCAACTGAGTCGACTTCATTACACAAGTCGACTCCCACCAGAGAAAGTCGAAGTTGAAGAAAAAAAAAATCCTTTGTATTTTTTGGGTTCATTATTTTTGTTCCGTGTTCTATTGTAAAAATACACAATGATTCTATTGTGAAAATAGCAGATCTACACGTACATACTCATGTAGATCTGCTATTTTCACAATTTCTACCTCTATATATTTGACAATTTGGACAATGTTTAATTTGTCAGGTATTAAAAAGTCCTTAAAGGAGTCATCCAGACCAAAACACATATAGGGTTAAATCTGTCTTTTATTATACCCCTTTATACCTGCTTTAGTCGATTTTTTTCATAGCTGCCCCTGTTGCTAGATTTCGGCTGCCCCTGTTGCTAGATTTTGCGGGCCCTCTCATAACTAACAGAGTAGATAGACTTTATACTAGTGCGGTTATTTCTTCAGCTTCAAAGTTAGTATTTGTTTATTGGATTGTGTTTACACAACGTCCTGAGACCAACCAAACCGCTGTTTTGACCTCACAGGCACCCTTACTTGTCAAACGGCTTCTGCTCTGCACCAGAGCAGGGAGAGGAGAGGCTAGAAAGGGAGGGGAGGGAGGGGTCGGTTTGACAAGTAAGGGTGCCTGTGAGGTCAAAACAGCGGTTTGGTTGGTCTCAGGACGTTGTGTAAACACAATCCAATAAAAAAATACTAACTTTGAAGCTGAAGAAATAACCGCACTAGTATAAAGTCTATCTACTCTGTTAGTTATGAGAGGGCCTGCGAAATCTAGCAACAGGGGCAGCCGAAATCTAGCAACAGGGGCAGCTATGAAAAAAATGGAATAAAGCAGGTATAAAGGGGTATGATAAAAGACAGATTTAACCCTATATGTGTTTTGGTCTGGATGACTCCTTTAAATTGGCACTTTAGAAATGTGAAGATACCCTCTATACACTTAAACTTTATGTTGGTTTGTTTACTGTTGAGTGAGAAAACAATGTTGCACATTAAGTTAATCATCTGGGGACCCCCCCATTGGGGGGTCGTGTTTGATGTGATGACGTCATCAAACAATAAAGTCGACTTCACCTCAACTTTTTACTGAGTCGAGTTGACTTGCAAAAGTCACAAGTCGTTAATGCCCTAGTGAGTACACAGTTAACAGTGGTGCCGTTGTTGTCGCACTCTCTCATCCAGTGCAAGGTCCGAGTGTGTCCATGAACCTGTCAGTCAACACACTATTTATGAACGACTGAGACCTTTGTCATATAAGCGTTTCAGGAATAGAAAAGAAGACGTATCGCAGGTATTTTTACAATCACTTGCTTTTCGATGTGCACAGTACATCATTTTATTGAGGGATCTAAACGGCGGCAGGGATTGTTTTTTTGTCTCTGAGGTATCGCGAGATTTTGTTTCCAGACAGGAATTGGTGGACAGTCTCGCGATACAAGCTTGTTCAGAAACGTACTTAGTGCTCTTTAGATACCTCTATAAAGTTATACAGCGTACACACCGAAAAGCAACACTGCAGAAAACAATGTGTTATTTTCCTGAGCTGAGTATTTTATAAAGGTCTCTATCGTCAGAAATAGTGTTTGTTCATAAGCTGTCTAGCCGGCTCTCATAGGTTCCAATGTTATTCACCGAACTTCCGGTGTGAGTTCGCCACCAAGAGTGCGACGAATCTGCAAACTGGAATTGCTTGGTAGAGAAAAAGACGTTGGTGACATTTCCTTTCGTAGACGTTCCTTGTGTGTACTGCAGTGTCCATGGAGAACTACAAGTACACACAGGGGAGCTGAACGTGGGTAATGTAGTTTCCAGGATGCTATGCTAACAGTGAACCATGTGCACTGCAGTGTCCATGGAGAACTACACGGAGGAGAAGGCGGGCCGCATCAAGCAGGAGTACGAGAAGCGTCTGAAGGAGATGAACCGCGACCTGCTGAAGCTGCAGGTGGCGCAGAAGGAGCACGCGCGCCTCCTCAAGAACCAGGGGAGGTACGAGCGCGAGCTGAAGAAACTGCAGGTCGAGGTCAACGAGATGAAGAAAGCCAAGGTGAGGTGTGTGTGTGTGTGTGTGTGTGTGTGTGTGTGTGTGTGTGTGTGTGTGTGTGTGTGTGTGTGTGTGTGTGTGTGTGTGTGTGTGTGTGTGTGTGTGTGTGTGTGTGTGTGTGTGTGTGTGTGTGTGTGTGTGTGTGTGTGTGTGTGTGTGCGTGTGTGTGCGTGTGTGTGCGCGCTTGCAGTAGGGCTTTCACAGAATAATGGGAATATTAGCTATTCGAATATCCAAACCCCTGTTCGACACAGTACATCAAAGTTGAACATTCGCTGATAGAAGTTTTTATATATTTATTTGTAATAGTTTTTTATGAAGCAGTGGCAATATATCTACACCAGACATGCGGCTGCGCTGTGGGCTCTGGTGTCGGTAGTTCTCCTAATCCATTCATGATTGATTGTTGTCAAATCATACTCTTCAGACTCTATGCGTGTAGAAAAGCCTGTAGAAATGCAGAGAATTGCTTGTTTTTATAGGATGAATATTCAGCTATTCGAATACATTTTTTGGTATTCAAAGTCAAATACATACCAGTAAGACTCCCTAATCGGGAGATAAGCGACCGTAGGTCACTTATCTCCACAAATAGGGCAAAAATGTGTTTTTCCAAAATCTTCCTGATCCATGTTGATGACATGAGTGTAGACATACTGTGTAGTGATTTTCGTGATTTTAGGGCAAAATCTGTAGGAGCAGTGTCCAAAAATGTGTTTTTAAAAATCGGCCTGAAGGTGGCGCTATATGGGACAGATTCATGTTGATGGGATGAGTGTAGACATACTGTGTAGCAATTTGCGTGATTTTAGGGCCAAAACTGTAGGAGCAGTGGCCAAAAATGTGTTTTAAAAATCAGCCTGAAGGTGGCGCTAGAAGAGGGCCATGTGAGAAATGAGGGGTGGGGTCTCCGCGTTGCCTTGGCGGACGAATAGGTACCGGCCCCGGCTCTCCCGGACGCTCCTAGCCCGAGTTACGGCATTTTATGTGAGCTGCAGTGGAGGGGGTCCTCCACTGGGGGCGTCACCACTTTTGCATCCGTTCTGGAGCACCAGGAGTGGGTGGTCCCCAGGAATTCCCCGTGAGCAGCCCCGTTGGGGTGGTCATTTGGTCATTTTTGCACATTTGGTCATTTTTTACACCTGGGGGTCCCCCAGGGACCTGGGGGTCCCTGAAGCTCCGGGGGTCCTTGGAGGTTGTAGTTTGGCAGGTAAGGAGTGTGTGTGCAAAATGTGGCATGGATGGGGGCAACGGTTGTGGAGATATGAGCAGGGCAAAAGTGTGACGTGTGACGTGTGACGTGTGACTCACTCACTCACTCAGGGACGGACAGCCGGTGGAGGTTTTGGTAGTAAATGCGACCTACGGTCGCAACAAATCTGTATTCTGACCAGTTAAAACCAGTTAAAAACGGTAGCGCTGTGTGCTCCCCACCAGGTGGCGCTGATGAAGCAGATGAAGGAGGAGCAGCAGAGGAGGAGGATCTCGGAGGCCAAGAGGAACAGAGAGATCGCCCAGCTCAAGAAGGAGCAGCGACGTCAGGAGGTCAGTACCACTGGAGGAAAGTAACTAAGTACATTTACTTAAGTACTGTACTTCAGTACAATTTTGAGGTATTTGAAAATAGGAAATACTCTGGTAAAGTACAGTCATTTTACTTCTACTCCACAACATCTCAGAGGCAAATCTTTGAAAACATGTGAAATGGGACATTTTGCATTATGACTACTTTCCATGTTTTGTATTTTAAGTACATTTTGATACCAATACTTTTACTGGTACTTTTACTCAAGTAAATTTCAGAATTCAGGACTTTTACTTGTAACAGAGAGTTATTACTTTGCAGTATTGATACTTGACTCAAGTGCAAAATGTGAGTACTTTTTCCACAACAATGGCTGGTTTTTCACTTTGCGAAGATCATGGGAGGAGTTTAGAGTTTGGGGTCCTTTTGCTTTTCTTTGAGGGAGGCACATTGATATGAGTATATGCCGATCCTTGACCGACAGATCTTCTGTCAAGTAATCCGAGTAAATGTAATCCAAGTATGTCCTGTTTATTTTCATGATAGTATTTTCTTTCAGTCAGGACAATCGCGGGCCACAGAGCTTTTGTAACGGCCGGTAGAAAAGGCCACGTTTTAAACATGAAGGTGATTTAAAAGCTAGATTAGGAGAAAAATGCATTTTCTGCGGAAGCGTAACATGCATGTCTATGAGGGAGACAGCACTTCCCGGTCACGTGATCTCGCGCTGCATTTCGGGAAATGGAGTGTTTTTCGTCACCTCGTAGCCTGGTACAGTACAGCTACAGTACAATATAGTTTACTGTACAGCGGGTCAAACGCGCCAAGGGCACACAGAGACATCAAAGAGATTGACGCGTTGGCACGTCGTGGACATCTAAAGAGTTAATTAAAATGGGAGCGTTCCCAGCATTGACGTTGACCGGGGGGTTACCTTGCTTACTGTATTGATGTAGCACCTTGCTTATTGTAAGTCGCTCTGGATTAAGAGCGTCTGCTAAATGCCTGAATTGTAAATTGACCCGGCCGGGGATCGAACCCTGACCTCCCAGTGTCAGGGCGAACACTGTAACCACAAGGTCACTGAACAGCGGCCGTGGACTCGCACGTTTTGGTCTCCAAGCCTGCTACATTGAGTTGGGATTTGAGCTGGTCTTTGAAGCGTTGCCTACTGTAGGTCCACTTCTCTGTCCCGCTTACACTGACACAGCTCACTGTAAAGGACTGTATTTGGCAGCCTGGTGTCTGAGAATGTTTAGAATCACTGCTATTTTTTGTCTCAGGATGCCAGCAATGCAACAAAGTATCAGGGTACGGTCATACGCATGTACAGTATCTGCCTTCACCATTAAGACGTTTAAGATAGAGTTGCAGCACATGCACTGATAAATGATACTCTATATGAGAACCTGCAGGGTGGGTGTGTGTGTGTGTGTGTGTGTGTGTGTGTGTGTGTGTGTGTGTGTGTGTGTGTGTGTGTGTGTGTGTGCGTGTGCGTGTGCGTGTGTGTACTGTGTACACACACGTGTCTAAACCAACATCTCCATATATTTTTCCAGCCTCGTGCAGAGAATGTATGGTTTGTGCATCATGAACAGTACAGCATATTGATCAGTGTGTGTCTCAGACACCTCAGTATCAGTAACACACACACACACACACACACTGAGCTCCTATCGATCCATGTCCTCCAGCAAAGAGACAATGTGTTCCTCAGTGCATGTTAACATGATGACTAAGCAACTTGTTTGCTTAAAATTCAGGTGTTATTAATTTTAATCCTCATTATGTGCCCACCAAGAAAACACTACAGCTATAGGAGCTGGGGTCCTATATGAAAAACATGGCATATATTATTCACAAAACATATTCATTAAAATCACTGAAGGCAGTGAATTAATCATTCTAACCAAAATGATACAGTAGCAGTGCACCCTAGGGTATTTATTTGAAATTTCGATAGAGGATCAACCATTGAGTTGCAACAACTCGTTTTCGAGGGTATGCTTTTACCTTGGCAGTAGTGCATTTAGGAGGGGGTGCCCGCTGGCCTACTGATCCAGGCCCATACCACTTAGGCATTGCCACATAGGCATGGATGCCTGGCGGTGTCGCCGGTTCGATTCCCGATCCAGACGACCTTTGCCGCGTGTCACTCCCCGTCTGTCCCCCCATTTCCTGTCAGTCTACTATCCTATCAATAAAGGCATAAAAGCCCAAAAACAAATCTAAAAAAAAAAGAAGTGCATTTAGGAATTATGCCATTAGTGACTCACTGAAATCACTGAAACTCACCGAAGCATGTCAGTCAACATGTGAGGTGTTTAGCCCTGCCCAGAAAAACGACTCTCAGCGGGGCTCAAGCTTTGATAAAAACTCTAAAAAGTATACATAAAAACCCTTTTAAACCCATTTAGGCCTAGAATGATTTAATGCTTTAACTATTGAAAAATAGCAGATATAAAAATTACGTCAAAACGTTAACCCTTTGAAAATATGTACATGTGACAAGCTGCTAATACAAAGTAAGTTAAAAGAAAAAAAAAGAAAAATAGAAGATATACAAGCTCACACCGCGGCACCGAGTGGCACGCTGTGAGCTTGTACATCTGCTATTTTTTTAATAGTTAAAGCATAAAATAATGGTTAAAGCGGTTAAAATCTAAAGTGACACAGATTTGCGTTCAGGCATAAATGGCTTAAATTCAGTCTAATAATGTGAGTCACATCTTCTGTCTGCCTCCTCAACAGTACCAGATCCGCTCCCTGGAGTCCCAGAAGCGGCAGCAGGAGCTGGTCCTGCGCAGGAAGACCCAGGAGGTGACGGCCCTGCGGCGGCTGGCCAAGCCCATGTCTGAGCGCGTGGCGGGGCGCGTGGCGGCCCGCTGGAACCACGACTCCCGCCCGCTTCACCCTACGCCGCCCGCCACGCCCGACTCCGGGGCCGAGATGTCCACGGCCAGCACCACGGCCAGCTCCTCGGAGCCCGAGTCCCTGAAGAGCGTGAGCGGCATGGTGAGGCAGTGGAACAACAAGTACAACGGATCCCACCACGGCTACCTGGCGGAGAGCGAGGGCAGCATGGACGGCACCAGGGTCATCGGGTAAGACCTGCTTGGTGTTACGTAAGGGATAACGTCTGCAGTGATGTTAATAGGTTTTTAATGTAATGAGTCCCGGGGACCCAAGAAGGGTCTTTCGGATGAGTCCCAGGGATATTTTATGGGTCCCACAAAAATTAAACGCCGCGTAGGGATGGGTATCGTTCACCTCTGAATCGATACGATACCTTTTTCGATACCTGGGAATCGATACGATACCTTTTTCGATACGGTTTTCGATACTTTTTTATGTATTATTATTATTATTATTATCATCATCATCATCATCCCTTATCTTAGTTTTTCTTATTATTATTATCACCTCGATCACAACATTGCATTTTGCTTCTTGTCCCTGTAGAGTAGTGACAATAAGACCTTGCTTCTCTTTATTCTTAAACCTCACATCAACAATTTGCGCTGTTGAATGCAACTACAGTGAACGTGAATGCGCGTTCGCGTCTACTGCATACATGAACGCGCAGCATGGAGTTACAGATACACACAGAGGCAGGGTGGCTGTGCTGGCGAAACAAACTCAAACACGCTTATAAAGTTTCTTTCAACCGATCAATTACCTTTTCTAAGCGGTCGGAACTAAAGACACATGTACCATACTACACATCTCTCCCGGGACTGTATTCTTTTTTTAATACGACACAGAAAAGGGCTTTCACGGAAAGGGTGACAGTCCTTTGCTGCCTGCAGACAGAGCAGCGAGCGGAGAGGGGGAGACGCTCTGGTCCACAGCGTTAGCGTGGGGACTGGGGAGAGGAGAGGTGACGACGATCAATGCTCACGCTGTCACAAGTTCCAACCGGAGATCATAGCCGTTGGATCATCATAATAACATCATTGGCTATTGTCGGATGTTTTCAGTTGTGGGACATTTTCACAGTAACGCAACTACGCAAGTTTACTAAAGCAATTCTTTTCGGAGACCGCTCGTTGCCAATGCGCATGTCGCTGCAGTGTAGAGACGTCAAGTTTCTGCGACGTGCCTTGTTCTGTGGGGGAACCCTTTTTGGTGTGTCACCTTAACACGCTGTGCCACTATGGTCAGAGAGCGGCCCGGTGCTACGCTAAAACTCAGGCACCCATTGAATTCTGTGACCATGTATGGGCGCTCAAAATGGCGTCGGTGGATTGAAAACACACTCTCGTTAGTTTTATCGTCTGTTTTAAGACTTTCTACGCGGATTTCATTTGTGTTAACGTAGGGTAAAGTAGCATGCCTTCACCCATGAACAATGGTGGCGTCTGTGGACTTTTTAAAATATTTTTTTTTTCGCGACGTGGTAAATTATTTTAACGTGGACTCCAATGGAGGCGATGCGTCCGTGGGACCCCAGGGCAATGACGTGAATGCGTCTCTAGGCAACGTGAATGCGTCAGAGACGCGGGACGCGCACGTAATGACGTCACTGACGTCTGCCTCGGCTGTCATTATCGAGTCATGTGTCAGCCATATCAGCCTGAAGGAATTTTATCACTGGGTGTCCCCCCAGCGCAACACGGCCGGTCGCCTTGGAAAACGGCTAAGTGTTTGTCCATTTTCTGTTACAGCGTCGCCTAATTGTCGCTTCAAATATTTTTTTAAACATTCTTGAAAGCAACGTTTAGTTGTAAATGACGCCGTGTATTTGTTTTCATGGCTTGCATGTTAGATACGGCACAAAATTCACGCAGTGCAGCAGGTGCTCTGAGCCGTTGATTAGCCATCAGTCCCTTATAGAGCGGAGTGGTCATTAAACAGATATAATTCACCGCTGATTTCAGCGATTGACCAATCAGAATCAAGCATTCAACCAAGGCGTGTACTGATAAATGATACTTAGGGGTTTAGGGGTGGGACGATTCACTTACCTCCTAATTCCATATGACCTCTCGATACATGGTAAATGATCCAAGGCACTCATTCACACACCGATGACGGAGGAAACCATGCAAGGCACCAACCTGCTCATCGGGATCAATTAGGGGTTCAAGGGGGTCTTGCTCAAGACCTGCACCACTACTTCTGGCCTGCTCGATACCCGCCGCTCGATACCTAGGATGCCGATTCAATTTATATGACGATTCTTAATTATGTGTTAGTGATCGATATTAGTTTTTTTTTGCTAATATACTTAGCTTTTTTTTTATACTAGAATATTTTAAAACAATTATAAACAATATAAACCACAAAAAGTTGAATCATACACTTCAATGCAGACAGATAACGTCAGTTAGTCTTTCTGAGAAAAAAAAAAAGATTCTGAACTTTAAAAGAAGCTGCTGTGTTCACGTTCCCTCTTCCATTGGAAATAATAGACTCCAACCTGCTTCCGGTCTCCTAAAGAGGCGTCCACCTACTTCACGCAGACACAGTAACTGGCTGTTTTCCTATTGTCTGACTGCATTAGCAGTGTTTATGTTCTAGGGGCGGCATAGCTCAGGGGTAGAGAAACCGTTATTAGGGTTCCCGAAAGGTTCCCAGTTCGAATCCGGGCTCCCCCCGAGTTAATGTCGAAGGGTCCTTGGGCAAGACTCTGAACCCCACATTGCTCCCGGTGAGCTGGTTGGTGCCTTGCATGGTTTCCTCCGCCACCGGTGTATGAATGTGTGCGTGAATGGGTGAATGTAATGCACAATCTCTGTAAAGCGCTTTGGATAAAAGCGCTATATAAATGCACCATTTACCATTTATGTTCCTTTGTACAAGGCATTCTTGTACATGTGTTTATGTGGACATAAATACATATTTTGTGTTTGTTGGTGTGTGTGTGTGCGTGTGCAGCAGCAGGAAGAAGCTGCAGCGTAAGCCCGGTCTGGCCATGATGATGGGCGCGGGCGTCCGTGGTGCCAGCTTCACCAAGTCTGCCCGTCAGAAGTGGCAGAGCCTGGAGCGCCGCATCCTGGACATAGTCATGCAGCGCATGACCATCTCCAACGTGGAGGCTGACATGGACCGCCTCATCAAGGTACAGTCCTGGCTCCGAAAAAGATCTTTAACCCATTCAGAACGGGTACACATTTTGTGTATCATTATTTTATGATTTAACTATTGAAAAATAGCATATCTACAAGCTCACAGCGTGGCACCGAGTGCCGCGCTGCGAGCTTGTAGATCTGCTATTTTTGAAAAATCTTGAAAATTAGAATTTTGACCCGATTCTATAAGTGTCTTTTGAATCCTTCTAAGGTTTTTGGAAAAAACCTATGTTTCTATGTCAGCAATCTGGCCAGCCATCGTCAAAGAAAAGGTCCTTTTCACTTAACTGGAGCTCAGTTAGTCTGTTCTTGAGAGACTACTATGTCAGTGGTTCTCAAACCTTTTCATGTGAAGGACACCCAAAATGATATTTATTTGGCCACGGACCCCCATCTCAAAATATTTTGTTCCAGGGACCACGCAGAAGCAAAATTTGAGTTACAAACGTTCGCTTTGAAAATACATATATTCAAAGATTTGCCCACATTTTCACGACTTTTTCAAAAATAGCAGATCTACAAGCTCGCAGCGCGCGCTGTGAGCTTGTATATCTGCTATTTTTCACTGGTTAAAGCATTCAATAATTCTAGGCCTAAATGGGTTAAATTAGAAACATTGAAAACCACGGACAGAATATTATATTCTTGAATAATTTGAAAATATAATTCACACGTTGCTCACCTTTGTTTCCCTCGACATCGTTGACTAAAACTATGACGAAAAACTTTTCGTCTACCTTTTTTGACTGACGAAAACCAAATAAAAACTATGCTATGAAGTAGGCTGGGTCCGTATGGATTTATTTTTATTTAGCCGACTAAAACTAGACTAAAACCAAAACATTTCAGATGACTAAAATATTTTTTTTTATTCAAAAGACTATGACTAAAATAAATCTAAAGTTTGCTGTCAGAATTAACATTGTTTCCCTGTGTGTGTGTGTGTGTGTGTGTGTGTGTGTGTGTGTGTGTGTGTGTGTGTGTGTGTGTGTGTGTGTGTGTGTGTGTGTGTGTGTGTAATGAGTTTAGAAGCGCGAGGAGCTGTCTGTCCAGCAGGAGTCGCTGTTGCGTAAGCGGGAGGTCCTCATGGCGGACGGCTGCGGCCCGGACGCAGACGACCGGCTGGTGCAGGAGATGAACGAGGAGATCGAAGTCCTGAACGCCAACATAGACTACATCAACGACAGCCTGTCTGACTGCCAGGCCACCATCGTACAGATAGAGGAGACCAAGGTACGCTAGAACTGCTTCCGTTCTAGATTCCTGGAACTTCAGGGCTTTCTCAGCAATAGTCCTTAGTAGGGCATTCACCAACTATTTGAATATTCGAATATCAAAGTCACTATTCGATGTTGTTCACCAAAGTCGAATATTCGCTTATTTATTTTTTATTTTTTTTGTTTTCTCTTTAATAAAGTTTATAAAGCTTGGCTAGGAAGTCATAAGAATCAGACAATCTAAGGACTTTTTAACCTAAAAAATTACAAATTAAACATTGGCCAAATTGTCAAATATTAGAGATAGAAATTGTGAAAATAGCCAATCTGGGTACCCAGTTAAAATATGATTATTTTGGCGGTGCCGCGGCCTGAAAAGGTTGCCGCGACACCGCCACTGTCCTAACCCATGGGATAGTGACACGCCGACTTTGGTTCCCAGTTTTCAGTGGAAATACACTGAACTGGTTGAAAAGAACAATGCTCTGAATGAAGGTTAAAAGCCTGAGCTCTGACCTTGCAGGACGAGCTGGACTCGGTGGACACCTCAGTGGTCATCAGCTCCTGTTCCCTGGCTGAAGCACGCCACCTGCTGGACCACTTCCTCAAGACCTCCATAGACAAGGTAACCTCGCCTCACCAGGTTCTCTCGGAGGAATGCCTGGTATCCGTTTACAACGGGCCTTTTGATCCGGTCTAGGCGGAAAACCACAAGCAGAAGAAGCGGCGTCGCTTTGTTTTGGTTCCCCCCGTTTGTTTTCCCAATCCCTATTAAAATGATCCAGTAGCCTAGTGTAGTCCTGCCATTCGCTAACAGTTGGACTAAAAGATGCATGTACCAAACACATTTTCTAAACGCAAAACTACGCCGCATCGAGGGGTTTATTAGGTAGGCCCTAAAAGTACGTCCTTGAGCGCAGGGGAATTATTTTGTGTTAAAACCGAATCCGGCTTGATCTTTCTGGACAAATTGTAGTCCTTTGAGGACTACAACATGACGCAGAGTGGTTTCTGCTCCCGACCGGATCAAACCCCGAAAAGCGAAGGGATCCCAGGCTATAGACAAGGTGGGGGTGTTTGCTGGTATACATCCCTGCTGGGAAGGTCCATGATAAAATACATTTTACTGGTTTGTCTCTCTGAAAAAAGCCATTTTTGTATGAAAATCTTGGGAATATATTGTGTGGCTTGTGACGATCGGGTGCGATATTTAGTTGACTGACCATGGGGCTAAAGAATGGTTCAGGAGCTGTGTTCACGTTCACTCTCCCATTGGAGTTAACAGACTCCGTCATTAGATCTACAAGCTTGTAGATCTGCTACTTTTGATGCTTTTGTGTGACGCTAGTTGTATGATCAAGTAGGGTGTTCATTTATGAAAGAAACAAAAAGTAAAAAATATGGAGATAAGAAGTTCTGCCCGACAGCGAAGATTTTCTATATAAAAATATTGCCATATCGTACAGCAAATTGGGTTATGTAATGGCGATGTAACTGCTTCTGTCAGGGGACCGCACGAGTTAAAGTGATTTGTTGGAGGGTCAACGGCCAACCGCTCAGAGGAGTGACCATTAGCCTTGGCTAGCCCGTTAGCATTATTTTTATTACCCCCATCAAATCACCTTTTATTATTGTCATAGAACAGAACCAGTGATGTAACTGGCTGTCAAAGTACTGTTATGTGCTGTATTAAACAGAACATAAGTGATCATCTCAGACAAAAGCAATGGTCTGTGGCCTGTTGTAGTACTGTGTATGGGCCATGTGAGTGAAAAATATCTAATGCACTGTTGTGCTGTCACCATGAAGCCAATTTGGCCAGCCATCGTCAAAGAAAATGTCCTTTTCACTTGTTCTCTAGACTCTAGAGTCTAGAGACTACCATGAAGCTGACTAGCTAGAACAAGTGATTGTTTAAGTTATGGCTCCATCTAGTGGTGTGTGTTTGAATTGCATGGAGATCAGACTGGTCAAGAAAGAGGCAAGCTGGCCTCATCATCTCTGCAACACAATTTTATACTATATGTAGTGGGGGGGTCCCTGCTTTATCTCCCTCTCAGCTAAGGGGTCTGGAAACGTTGAAGACCCCTGTGTTAGGGTTTAGGCACATAACCACCACCACACCCACCGAAAAGCCAAAGAAAGAGGTAGTTCCGGGCCTCATGTACAGTGAGGAGTGTGGCTACTAATGACATTGCATTTCTTCATCCATTGGTGTGTGTGTGTGTGTGTGTGTGTGTGTGTGTGTGTGTGTGTGTGTGTGTGTGTGTGTGTGTGTGTGTGTGTGTGTGTGTGTGTGTGTGTGTGTGTGTGTGTGTGTGTGTGTGTGTGTGTGTGTGTGCATGTGTTCAGGGCTTGCAAGTGGCCCAGAAAGAGGCTCAGATCCGCCTCCTGGAGGGTCAGCTGAGACAAACGGACGTTATTGGCTCCTCCCACAACCACATCATCCTGGACGCTCTGAGGGAGAAGGCGGAGTATATCCCTGAACTGCAGGCCCTCATCCACAACGTGCAGCAAGGTGTGTGTGTGTGTGTGTGTGTGTGTGTGTGTGTGTGTGTGTGTGTGTGTGTGTGTGTGTGTGTGTGTGTGTGTGTGTGTGTGTGTGTGTGTGCGCACACAGTCTGCACAAACGTGTGCACGTGCATCTGTGTGTATGCGGCATTCACGAATAGTGATTTTTAGTATTAGAATTATTCGACCTCAAAGTATTCGAATAGTCGAATATTCGACAGGACTCGCCAAACTGTCAAATATTAATTAAGCAAGAGGCGAACATTGTGAAAATAGCAGATCTACATGCTCACAACGCCTTGCGTTGCGAGGCGTTGTGAGCATGTAGATCTGCTATTTTCACAATATTTATCTGCGGAACCGAGTCACATTAAATGTAATACCTACAATTCCAAGTGCTTGTCAGGGTGGTGGTCCCGTTTATTTTGGGGGTCACAGCCTAAAAAGGTTTGAGAACCCCTGGTATAGAGCATTAACAAATTCATCCACCAGGGGCATTGACAACTCATTCTTATGACTTCCTATCTAGCCAAGCTTTATAAACCATGAAGAAATATATATATATTTTTAAAGAGACAACAATAAAAAAAAAAAAAAAAAAAGCGAATATTCGACGTCGGTGAACAACGTCGAATAGTGTCTTTGATATTCGAATATTCGAATATTCGAATATTTGGTGACTGCCCTAGTATTTGTGTGTGTGTGCACAGTCTGCACACACGTGTGCACGTGCATCTGTGTGTATGCATGTATTTGGATTCCATAGAAGCCAGCATGTCTTCTATGCAAGCATGTCGCACACCAAAAAAAGCAGATCTACAAGCGATGTGTTGTGAGCTCCCTCCGTATAGTTCCTTTATTCTCAGAGTGTTTTATTCAACACAACACACATGAACGGTACATCATGAAGTTACTGTGTGCTGCTGGCCTGTTGAATGATAGTTTGTGTGACCCCTGACCCTTGTCCTTCCAGAGAACGGGTACACCAGCACTGACGAGGAGCCCTCTGAGTTCAGCCAAGCATCTGATAGCAGGTGAGACCTCTTTTACTGCTTCAGATGTTCCCGTTCGCCCCAATTTTGAACCAAGCACGCTGCCAATACGGCTCGTTCTTTTTACCTTGTCTTATGACTGTAAGCTGATGAGGGGTCGCGCCGCCGTGTACAGTAAAAACATCTCCCGTTACGCTGCTGGTCAATACACCTATGTATCCACTAGATAGCAGTAGCGAGAGCTATGTAGAATGCTGTCGTTGGCAGGATGGAAAATAAAATGCCCCTTTTGGTTTTAGAGTGAACTAAAACTAAAAGCTACTGAGAAGTAGGCTACTACTTGTAGTCTAGATGGACAGGGGGGTCCGCGCGCATAGGGTGGATTTTTTTTCGCCACCTGTTTTTAACATTCTGCCAGGTACCATGCTAAAATATTTTCTGAAGGGGTTCATTTTTTACACTTTCTTTCACAAATCCTGACTCTAAACCCCAAGATGGAAACAATAGAAACAAGCATAACTTTTGAAGGAAACAACCTTTTGAGACAAATTAACCTATTTTTTCATACAATTTGGACCCAAGGAATCCATTAAAGTTGTTATTATTACAATTCAAGCACATCTTTCTTGACTCCATTACAGGACAAAAACTGTTTAAAAATAGCTGAAAACGTTTAGATCACATCTAAACTTCTCTTGTCACTAAATTATTGGGGTGATTTCTTTCTCGCCAATTGTTTTTCCTTAATCCTTTAAGTGTGTATGTTAAGATTCTGCCGAGTACCAAGCTCAAATATTGTCCAATAGGGTTATTTTTTAACCTTTTATTACACATGTCACCCCAACCTGAAAATGGAAGAAAATTAAGGAAATGCACAACCTTTTAAATAAAAAAACTCACTGAGACAAATTAACACATCTTACCATACAATTTGGAAAAATAGGTTAATTTGTCTCAAAAGGTTGTTTCCTTCAAAAGTTATGCTTGTTTCTATTGTTTCCATCTTGGGGTTTAGAGTCAGGATTTGTGAAAGAAAGTGTTAAAAATGAACCCCTTCAGAAAATATTTTAGCATGGTACCTGGCAGAATGTTAAAATATACCCTTCAAGGATTAAGAAAAAACAGGTGGCGAAAAAACAGGTCGCACGGACCCCCCTGTCACAGAAAACGTTCACTTGGACACACACACACACACACACACTTGGACACACACACACACACACACACACACACACACACACACACACACACACACACACACACACACACACACACACACACACACACACACACACACACACACACACACACTATACTAAAGACAGAAACGTTTACAGGTGCTGTTAATTTCAGCTAATTGTCTATGAAGTGAAACACTTTGGGCACTGAGGAACTTAACAAGCCATCATTAACCTAGCTGTTACATGCTCATTTGCGTCCACGAGCAATTGCTAATCAATAGCTAATCTAATAGCAAACAACCCAATACACTGTGGATTATAGATTATCCAGTTTGAGATGACAACAGCATGATTAAAGAAAGGTTAGTATATCTATCCCAGGTGAGCGAGAGAGAGAGAGGGAGAGAGTGTCGGTGGTCTGTCTGTCTGTCTGTGTGTGTGTGCGTGTGCCATGGATGGAAAATACAAGCTTGGTGTGTGTGTGTGTGTGTGTGTGAGAGGGGGGGGGGGGGGGGGGGGGGAGAGAGAGAGAGAGAGAGAGAGAGAGAGAGAGAGAGAGAGAGAGAGAGAGAGAGAGAGAGAGAGAGAGAGTTCTTAATCACTTTAACCAACATGTAGACCCCTTAAACCACCTGATAGCAGGTGAGACCTCTTAACCATGCAGCATGTACGTACTGTAGACCCAGGGGTTCTCAAACCTTTTCATGTCAAGGACCCCCAAATTGACCATAGGCCATCATCTGAAAATGTTTGGTGCCAAGGACCCCCACACTGACTTATAGAGCATAGAATGCCCACAGGACACACACCTTTTCACTGTAGAGGACTCCTAGGTTCACTTCTTGTTTTGTATTTCATGGGTTGTGTGTGTGTGTTTGGTTTTGTTTTTTACTCCCTCGAGTCCCTCCTGTTGTGACTTCTTGTTGTCCTAGTCTTGTCTTCTTTGTCTTGTCCTGTTGTTGTTATCTCTTTTCTCTTTCTGCGGACTCCGACTTCCCCCCGGGACAGTGTAACAACTGGATGGGGGGTGCACTACAAATCCTAAAACTAGAAATGTATTTTGGCTCTACAATGTAGGGCTAAAATACCTTTCTCATCTTGTTCTGGACCATCCAGGCCTCTCAGGTGGTCTGGAACCGTTCTACTTCCCATCCCCAGAATAATCACAACAACTCCACCTATCTGGAACAAACTCCCCGAAAGCTACAGGTCTGCAACGACTCTCAGTTATTTTTACATCAAAGCTACAGAACCTTTCTGTTTGCTGCTCGCTACCTTTTATTGAGGCTCTTCTCATATTGCACTCTCTTAAGGCTCTGTCTTAATGCTTAAGGTTTTTGTACTGTGAAGCACTTTCAAATGCCTTGTTGTTGAAATGTGCTACATACAAATAAACATACAGTATCTAAGGAAAAACAAGCTGTAGATGTGCCATTCTCGCTTGAATGTTCACCTGTTTTCACCGCCCGTAAGCCAAATGTAAGCCTATTTCTGCTGGACGTCATTACGACATGCCCAGAATGGGGATCGATGCTAGGCTTCATGCGCTTAACTTAATGCTACAGTCTAATGCTAGTAAGACGCCCTAAGGGCGAGAAGCGACCTTGCCCTGAAGGTCGTGCACATGGGAGTGTGCACATGGGCGCGTGCACGCATCCGCCTGGGTGATGGCAGACGGCTGCTGGGCGAGCGCTGGCGCTTTGGCATGTGACCAAAAAAAATCACAGACCTGGTCGGTTGTTTAATCTGGACAAAATGTGGCCATATTTTCCCAAATATGGACATGACTGATGTCTGACATCATAGATGTCTGACATCATAGACCACATGAGACTGACACAATATGTCCATATATGGGCATTCCCAGATATGGGCTTAATATTGATGACATCAGAGATCTCCATATATGGGCATAAAAGGGACAAGGATGTGTATTGATGACATCAGGGATCTGATGTCATCAAGACATCAGATCACGCCTCATGTCACGTTGACATGTGACGCCTCATTAACTTTTAATGAGGCCTGATGTGACGGACGGACGGACAGACAGACATAATCTGCAGGTTTTCATACTAAATAGCGACCTACGGTCGCAATTATTTTTATTCATTTAATTAACATTTCCCTTCTCTCTCCCTCCAGCGTGTCTCAAATGAAAGAATCCAACAGCCAGGAAGACTTCAAACTGAAGGTTGGTGGTTTGTTTATAGTGTTTCATTCAAGCTATCACATATGGTGATGTGTAGCCTACAGGGTGCCATGGCATTGGTCCGAAGGTTCATTAGTCCGAATTTGTTAAGAATACTATGCCTAACTCTAACTCTAACCCTAACCCTAACCTCAGTAACCCTAACTAAATTCTGACTAATGAACCTTCGGACTAATGAACCTTCGGACTAATGAACCTTCGGACTTATGGGCAGTCCACGCCTACAGTATACTATACAGTAATCAACAATACGGTTCTAATCCTAAAAGCCATATAAAACACATATCGGTATCATACACCATATTGTTATGTAATATCAGTGGTTTTGAGTTACTAGACAATCTGCACTAGACAATCTGCACTAGACAATCTGCACTAGACAATCTGGTGACTAGAGTAGCTGTCGTTCTTATTAGTGACCAGAGGGTGGCAGTGTTACTACATGCTTTGAATGCTCCAGAGTTCCCAGTGCCAGGCTTCTCTGTCGGGTGGAAACCTCATAAAGTATGTTCAAAACCTTTACTTTTCAGGATTCAAATTCATTAAAAGTAGCTAGCAAGCTTGCAGATCTGCTACTTGCTATTGATGCTATTGTGTGACTTAGTAGGGAATTGATTTACGATGAAACACAAAAAGTTCAAATGTGGAGATAAGGGTTTTCTGCCCGACAGCAACAATATTCTATGCAGGCAACGTAGCACTGAATCTTCTCCAATCTCCCTTCCTCGCTCCCGTCCCCGACTCTTTATCCCTTTTCAATCTTCTCTGTTCCCTCTCTGTCTTCTTTCGGTCCTATTCTTGGTGAAGAGATTTAGTGTAAATTGAGGTGCAACTCGGGTCCCTTTTACTCAGTCAGTATAGTGGTTAAACTGAAGTGACATTGATAAGTATTCTGCAGCACCACTGGACTTCCGTCACGGTGCCACGGATTCCGCTTTGAGAAACTCTCGGTCTAACGCCGTGGTTTTCAACATTTTTCATGTCAAGGTCCATTATTTATTCGTCATTTGAGCCACGGACCACCGTTTGAGTAGATTTAGCCTCTCAGACCCTAAACTTTTAATATTTTGTTATCATTGGATAAGATGTTTGTCCACAATTTCATGCTGTATGATGTGGTGCCATAGGAGACATAACTGGCAAACGTTGACCAAAATAACGTTTGTTCTCACAATTAGAGAATGTTTTCTACATTCTCTAATTGTGTAGACTTCTTGTAGATTAAGTAATGGAGATGTTTAAAGGTCAACTTCACCACTTTTCAATCTATATTCATATCATGTGTCCTCAGTCACTAATGTTCAAGATAAAATAGCACCATTTTTTTTCGACTCGGTCTGTGTCTCTTAGGAGAGCTGTGGGCAGTTCAAAAACCTGTCTGCCAGTGACATCATCGTTAGACATATTTCCATATTTACATTTTTATTGTTACGAGAACAATGGCTTCCATTATAACATTGCAACTTTTCAGGAATAGAAAGCCTGCAGTTTCTATCAGCTTGGATTTCATTTTACGCTCTCAAGTGTTAAAGCTCTATAAGGGTCCATGTGGTTACCAACTCTATATCATTTAGCTTGGGGACCACCTGGAACCCCATCAAGGACCAGTGGTGGTCCCCGGAACCTTTGGTTGAAAACCACTGTTCTAACGCACCACCCCCCCTGCCCCCACTAGGTGGAGCCCCGCCTGTCAGGCCAGATGAAGGCGGTGTCTGCAGAGTGCCTGGACGGCTCCTCGTCGTCGCCCTCTGCTGGCGGTGGCGGCAGCAGCAGCATCAAGCTGCAGCACATCACCAAGTCCCTGGCCTCGCTCACGGACATCCAGGAGGACGGCGGGCTCAGCCTCGCGGTGCCCGGCGGCGGCCTGGGCTTCAGCCTGGCGCTGCAGCACCGGGAGCGGGCCACCAGGACTATCAGCCTGCCCGTCAGGGGACACACCTTGTGAGTCGCCGCCGTGGGCCAGTCGGTCGCGGAGTAGTCTCGCGTGGCCAGACTGTTGACTTCCCACCAGTGTTGTTTTTGACAGCAACTTTTGATTTAGTTTTAGTCATAGTCTTTTGAATAAAATGGTGGAGCGGTGAATTTGAGCAGCTATACCCTGTGTGTGTGTGTGTGTGTGCGCACGCGCAACAGTGGTCTTCTCAATCTGTTCCTGTTTTTATAGTTTAAAAATCCAGCCACGCACCGCTGCGCTGTACTGATTAAGCAATATGACACGAGAGGGTGTGCATTATCGTCAATATAATCAGGCCAATATAAGCACGCCTGTCACATGATTGTTTCAACCAATCAGATTGCTTCATCGGAACTACCTGTTGTATAATGAAACATAACTCCGGCCACACACCGTTGTACTAATGAAACCTAGCCCCCCACTTGGTCAAAGCTCATCCTAACAGGGACAGACAGACAGACAGACAGACAGACAGACAGACAGACAGACAGACAGACAGACAGACAGACAAAGTGAAACATTGGGAGGCGGTTCTCACCGCTCCTGCAGTAATTTGCTGGGAGGCAGAAATCTTGTATATCCAAAACGGTTACTTTTCAGGATAATTGGGGTGGGGGGCGTTATTATTTAGTCTAAATTAAAGCCATCGTTAAATACCTTTCAGTGCTTAAATATTTATAAAAAAAAAACCACAGATAGGATTAACCACTTCAAACTTAATCCCTATTTTTGGCTATGGGTATTTTGGTGAAAATGCCTTTATTACAATAATAAAGTATGAAACAATAGGGCATTCATTTATGAAAATAAATACAAAAATAAATTAAAAGATAAGATATGGAGATACCAGGTTTCTGCCCGGCAGCAACAATTATCATCCTTTGTGCAAAACATTCTCCAATAAGTGGCCCTGCTTAATTGTGTGTGTGTGTGTGTGTGTGTGTGTGTGTGTGTGTGTGTGTGTGTGTGTGTGTGTGTGTGTGTGTGTGTGTGTGTGTGTGTGTGTGTGTGTGTGTGTGTGTGTGTGTGTGTGTGTGTGTGTGTGTGTGTGTGTGTGTGTGTGTGTGTGTGTGTGTGTGTGTGTGTGTGTCCGTGTCCCCACAGTCCCAGGCAGTCTCGAGGTTATGACACGTCGCCTCTGACCAGAAGGAAGTCGTACGACCGCCCATTCAGGTAATTTAATGCCTGATTGAGATGTTCCTGCATGTAGATGAGACTGTAGCTGACCCTGAACACCCGCTTTTTCATTATTCTTACCAGTTGATTGCTGATCTACCGGCTCACAACGCATCACGACGTGTTGTGAGCTTGCTATTTAAAGCTGTTTAAAGCTGGTTGCACACGTTGCGTTTTGAAAATCCGAAGTCCGGAGGCCAGGGAGAGAGAGAGGAAAGAGAGACAGAGCAAGGGACTCAGTAGCAACAGTTGCGAAAATTGAAAAAAATAAATACGAAACGGGTGGCAGTGTGCAAACGTGATTGACATATTGGTGAGGTTGATTTTTTTATTTACGTGTTCCGAAATTCACTCCGATATTCGGCCCGAAAAACGTAGCAGTGTGCAAAGACCTTTAGAGTTAGATTTTCTCTTTCACAGTTGAATCCTATGTAATCATTTTGTCTCAACGCTCCACACGTCCCAGACTCTTCTCCCTTCTGACTCCCAAACTGAACTCCCCATTGCAGTTAGAACGGCAGACCCACTCCCGATCTTCCACCAGAATCTGAAGACTCACCTCTTCAGACTCCACATTAGCTCGTAGCATTTACCTAGTCTCAACGACCTGCTAATTTCTCAAAGCAGATCAAGTGCACCAGTAAGCCAACATGCATTGGTGGTGAAAGCAAACAACATATCCAAGCATTGATATATTCTTTATTTTCCTTCAATAATTAGTTTCTTATTTTTATCTGTGTGTAGGCAACACTTTTTCTCCAATAGAGAAGAATAACTATGACTTCTGCAATAATAAAGTATTATTTTATTAATTATCTTTTACATACTTCTTTGCCCAAGCTACTGGGAGCTATGGGAGAGGACCTAAGAGCCACATGCGGCTCTATAGCAGCAGGTTGCCTACCTCTGGTAGTGTTTATGGTTTCAATGTACAGATTTGATATATATATATATATATATTGTTATTTTTTTATTTTTTTTACTTAGACTGATGATAGGTTCTTGGTTTACCTACCAGTAAGACTCCCTAATCGGGAGATAAGCGACCGTCAGGTCGCAGCGTGATTTTAGGGCAAAATGTGTAGGAGCCGTGTCCAAAAATGTGTTTGAAAAAATCGGCCTCACGGTGGCGCTAGAAGAGGGCCATGTGAGGAATGGGGGGTGGAGGTAGTGGTTTGGCAGGCAAGGAGTGTGTGTGCAAATTTTGGCATGGATCGGGGCAACGGTGGCGGAGATATGAGAAGGGCAAAAGTGTGACGTGTGACTGAGAGACTGACAGCCGGTGGAGGTTTTTGATAGTAACTGCGACCTGACGGTCGCAATGATCCTAGATTAATATTTCTATGCATTTGATGTATTACCTTGTGCTGTCCTTGCTTATTGTAAATGGCTCTGGATTAAATGCTAAATGCCTAACTTGTAAACTGTCTCTCCTTCAGGCCCAGTGAAGGCTACACTCCTCCCTCCTCCCCTCCACTGAGGACCAGGAACGACCGCAACGTCTTCTCCAGACTCACCAGCAACCAGACGCAAGGCTCCGCCTTAGACAAGTGAGGAAACACACTCCCTGTAAACAAACCAGAGCCCAATATCTCTCTCTCTCTCTCTGTCTCTCTCTCTGTCTCTCTCTCTCTCTCTCTGTCTCTCTCTCTCTCTCTCTCGCACGCACACACGCGCACACGCACACACACTCACAGATGGACTTAAAATAACTCATCACGTGTTACGCTCTCCCACACTCCTGTCCAAGGTTTTTTTTGTTCCCAATACATTGTCATCCAATCATTTGGATCTGACTTTCATTCATCGTATTGTTTTCCTCTCCTCCTCCTCTAAAGCTGGTGTTGATAGGCAGTCTGAAGGTCAGGTCTATTCAGAGGGAAGTGCTCTCTCTCTCTCTTCTGGGCTCTAGGCTAGATTAACCTCTTAGTGTGGATCGCTTCGGCATCTTTCTTATCCTCACATAACCCCCTCTCTCCGCCTGAGACACGTGCACGAGCATAAGTGCTCTGTTTTGCTTTAGTAAAAGGAGAAATAGTAAGTAAAAGTCCTGTTTTCAGAATATTACTTGAGTAAAAGTACAAAGGTATTGGCATCAGAATATGTTTACAATACAACTGTAAAAGCACTACAATTTTTCCTAATGTTGGAGACTTTCAGAAATGGGCGATCTGATAGCTTTGTGTTGTGTTGAGCTTATAGATTGGTTGTTTTTGAATAGAGAAACTAAAATGGAGCTTAAATGGTTGATGTACTACAGGTTTTCATCCCAAATTCTATTCCTATCAAGGTAAATTACAGTTATTAACACAATTATAGCATGAGAACTGAGACTATCATTGCATATAAAAAGTATAAAGACAAGTGGAAAAAAGCCCCATCTAGACAAAAGAAAGTAAAAAGAAAAATGTTTTCTCCCCTTCATACTCCCAATTTAGTATTAAGCCAGATCTATCCCTGCTAATCCCCACAGTAGTCATTGGGAGGGTGCTAAACGTTTTCAAGTATACACATTGTAGTACAATGTTTGCCTCTGAGATGTAGTGAAGGATAAAGCATAAAAAATGGAAATACGGTACTCAAGTAAAGAGATGTACTTACGGTAAGTGCAGTACTTTCCACCACTGAGGAGTGCCAGCCGTTTCCTCTCTCTCTCTCTCTCTCTCTCTCTCTCTCTCTCTCTCTCTCTCTCTCTCTCTCCACTCAATTGTTGCTTCAAAGCCTGTGAAATGGCAGCAGTTCATTGAGTTTCGTTGCCTCTCCCCTACTTATTTTGTTAGTTGTAATCTTACTTAATCCATAAAAGTGCTTGTTTCTATCGACCCCCGTAACTGTTAAAGAGAAAGCTGTGTGAAATGGGCCGTGGGAGTTGAGTACTGCCCCCTTATTGTTGGTATCAGCCCTGTCTATCCCTGTTACAATGCGCTAGACCCCTGGGAGATGGATTGCTGAGGTGGAGCACAGCATCTACCGTCAGCTCCCAGCACGACTCGCCGCACCCAAGCCATGCTACTCATACGCTGCGTTGGCGGTGACCGGGATAAGCCTTGACCTTTGGGTCCAAAATGCCAGAGTGCTACCAACTGAGCTACCCGGACACGAGGGTCGTTTATGAGTGATATTCCAGAAACGTATGAAATGGATAGTTTGAGGCATATACGTAGTAACTAGGGCATTCACGAATAGTGATTTTTAGTATTCGAATTATTCGACCTCAAAGTATTCGAATAGTCGAATATTCGACAGGACTGGCCAAACTGTCAAATATTAAGTAAGCAAGAGGCGAACATTGTGAAAATAGCAGATCTACATGCTCACAACGCCTCGCTATTTTCACAATATTTATCTGCGGAACCGAGTCACATTAAATGTAATACCGACAATTCCAAGTGTTTGTCAGGGTGGGGACCCCAGTTCAAATATGTTTATTTTGGGGGTCAGGGACTAAAAAGGTTTGAGAACCCCTGGTATAAAGCATTAACAAATTCATCCACCAGGGGCATTGACAACTCATTCTTATGACTTCCTATCTAGCCAAGTTTTATAAACTATATATTTTTTTAAAGAGAGAGAAAAAAAAGTGAATATTCGGCTTCGGTGAACAACATCGAATAGTGACTTTGATATTCGGATATTCTAATATTTGGTGAATGCCCTAGTAGTAACCATAAATCATTCAAACCATCTCTTAGGGAAATGTTAAAATACCTGCAAGGAATATTGGCCGCCGTCGTATGAGAAATTTCAAAAGTCATTTCCACTCGGGTCGTCAGCTTTCACCGCAGCTGTTTGCCACTGGCAGTGACTTGTGTCAGTGTGACATTGTTTGGAAGATCTGTCATCTTGTCTGACTGACGTCCCCTGGGAGAGTGTAGCCAAGTGTGACAGCGGAGGAGGAAGGAAGTGTGTGTGTGTGTGTTTTTTTTTTTGGATTGTTTGTTTTATTTAACATTTTCATCATTTTCTTTTGTTGTATTGCTCGGTGGATTATTGTTTAATTGTATTTCCGATTGGTTAATTTTTCACTTTTAATACTGTCATTCATTTGCGTGTGTGTGTGTGAACATTTCGCTGTCATTACAGAGGCTTTTTGTGTGATTTAACTTTTTTTAATTAATTTACGTTTTCTACCATGAAACTCTTTCTTATCACACACAAACGGATAACAACACAAACTGAGTTTTCAATTGAAATCAACCACAGCGTTGATTTCTTCGTCCTAATTCATTAGCCTGACACATTATTCTGAATCACCAGAACATACAGTATTTATTTTTTAATGGACATGGCCATCTAGCCATGGCTATGGTTAGCGTGCACTCACTGCCATAATGAATCTAGTTTATCAGGATAATTGATCGAAAGTTAATTAGTATGATTTGCATTGTAGTTGGCTCTGAAATGAGAAGCGAAGCACAGACAGACGTTAATATTCTGCATTGGCTCTCGTTAAAACAACTCCCATGGAATCTAAAGTACCTTATTGATTTGACAATGGCAAAGAGACGGACTGTAGTCTGAGGTACCTCTGACAAATATCCCTGTTGTTACACCAGTATATAATCCAGACTGAAACAAACATATTCTCACTCTCAGGTTTACTATAGTGACGAACAGTGATGATAGAAATAACTCAGATTTAGTCCAACCCTTGATGCTGAGTGCCAAGCAGGGAGGCATTGAGTCTTTGGTATGACCCGACCAAGGATCGAACCCCAACCTCCCAGTCTCAGGGCGGACACACTAACCACAAGGCCAAGCTGATTCTGTAAAAGTCTTGTTGTAAAAAACCTTACTTGAGTCCAAAAGTATTAGCTTCAAAATATGCTAAACGAAACCTGAAGTCCAGTGTTTCAAGGTCGGAGAACGGAGGACGTACAACGCATTATAAAACGTGCTTCCTCTGAATAAAGTAGTGCCCGTACAGTACAGTACGCTATCTAAATGCTCTAAATGTCAGGTCATGGCTAATCAGAACATTTACAGACAGTACAGTACGTGTGGGTCTACTTGAGCAATTAGAGTAATCGTGTTAAAAGGACATGTTTCAAAGTCTTTATGACGTTACGCCTGGGTCTGGGCCTCTGTGATTGTATTTGACCGCTGCACAGAGGGAGCAGGCAGTGTGTGGAAGAATAGTACTCTCTTTTTATTTGACTTGAGTAAAAGTAGCAATACCACAATGTCGAAATAATCTGTAGGGAAAAAAAGGTCCTGTGGCGCAGTCAGTCAGTAGCACTGTCGCCTGGATTTGTTTCCTGTTGGGGACGCTGTCATCAGTGCCCATACCCCAGGTGGGGTTGGCGAAAGGGCCTTTCTGTGTGGAGTTTGCATGTTCTCCCCATGTCCCCTAGGGTAGGTACCATCACAAAAATATGCAGTAATCCTGGTCTCTATACTGCCTCACCCTGGTCAGCCTTGTTCCTTCCACGCGCTACGTCCAACCGGGGAAACTCCCCCCTGTCAGGTGAAAAGAGACGGCTTGGACTCCTCATGCATAGGAGGAAGCATGAGGTCAGTCCGTTGCTCTCCCCAGGTTGGCAGAGGGAGCGCAGCGCCCAGGATTACATTAGACAATTGACACCGGGTGGAAAAAATGGGTTACAAAAATCATGGGATAAAAATGTAGAGAGAAAATGTATCTGCAAATCTGCACTTAAGTCAAAATAGTGTAATATTTGCCTCTGAAATGTACTGGAGTATAAGTATAACATATTTAGAATTGGAAACATACTCATACTCAAGTAAAGTGAAAGTAAATCCAACTGACTGAAGCGAAACAAAAGAAAGGTCCCTCTTAATCGATCAGCGTGACACAGACAATAACATTTCATAGAGCTCTCTTCCTAAGGGCTTTTTGTTCATTTACAAGGTCTCTGCTCACCTGTGCAATTTGATAAAATAAAATAAAAAATCTCAATTGTTATTACGTTTCCAGTGAAGTCACTGATGGGACTGGGATTGTGTTGGTCCTGATTGTTCTCATTACTGTAATATAATAACCATTTAATTCCAATTGAGTTCCTATTAAGAAACAATAAATGGAAGGTTTTGATGGAACATTTTGAACAGCGTTGTTCCCTCCAGAATCACATTTAGTATTATTGTTATTGTTATTTCATATCGGTACAGCAGCAAGGCACAGGCTCTCAGCTCTAGCTCTCAAAAGCCTTATGAATTGAGCAGTTAAACTATAATGTTTATTGCATGTTAGCAGCCACATGCAGGGGTGTCAATTGGGTATGGCAGGGGTATGCAGCTGCCATACCCTGAGTCCAGGGGGGAGAATACAAGTTACTAATATAAATCCATGAATGTCTCTTTGTCTATCTGTGCTGGTTATGTTGTTAAATTACATTAAAATAACTACAAATGCAAAATTTAACAAGGTAATATAATTATATTCCCCACACTTTTATTCTCCCCATCTTGACAGAATAGTATATTCCCAGGTTCCGCAGGTCAGCTGCACAGGTGCAATTCATTATTGTTAATTGTGGCACGTTTACTATATTATGCCAAGTTTAGCCGCACTTGAACAACTGTTCCAGACTGCCATATCCAGCCCAAGAAACCATAGAAATCTTTGGGGGGAAAAAAATAGAATGTACTTCTTAAAATAAATGTATCATGCCTGTTGCTAAGGTATGGCAACATGACTGGTGTCTTGACACCAGTCATGTTGCCATACCAGTCATGTTGCCATACCTTACCTTTTTCTGAACTGACGCCACTGGCCACATGATGGCCATTTTCCCATGAAGCTACATGTATCGCCCCAAGAAATCCCATTTTGCATTCCCTGAAGGCTCCCTCTCCCCTGGGAGTTTGATTGACAACCCTGTCCTCCAGTCAACTGCATTTGCCTTATTGCTTACCCTGTGTGCAGCCACGCCCTTGTCCCGCCCCTCTCGGCTATAGGAGCAGTAGATGTAGGAACTAGGAAGAGACTGACATCACAGGAATAATCCTCATACCCATGGGATAAGGCACACAACCCTGTTCATGCAAATTTTAACGTTTATTCACAGACAAACAACTCACAAAGGAAGTTGTGAGCTTGTAGATGTGCTGTATTTCGGGGTGCACATCACCATTGTATGACGTTTGCTGGTCTAACGACCATGTCAACTGACAGTTATTTGTCAGTTTGTTTTGTTTTGTTGTACTTCACAGTTGTGTCAAAGTTTAGACTTACGTGGTGCGACAGGGTGGACACCGTGTCACTCTTTTCTTCCCATCTACTGACTTATACTCCCATTGGGGTCCTTTTTCCCCGCTCTTTTCTAACCTTTTAACCTCTTAACGTTGGCCCCCACCTCCTCTAACCAACCCAGCCTTTGTTAGCATGGTTGCCATTTAATGGCAAACAATGCAAACAAAACAGTATTATCTCCGATTCTCTACCAAAACTATCAATGAAACTGCTTTTCCAAGCTACTCCCCTGGAGATATTTTTTGTCAAATAATGCGGCCTGTTCCCAAAAAATAAATAAAATAAGATCCTGTCACTTTTTTGCCTCGTCAAATTCAGCGGCTGATATGATAACCAGCGGAGTAGCTTTGTTGTTGACTGATGTTTTCATCCCGTTTGCAAACCCTTCCTCTCCTTCCTTTACATTTGAAATGAAACTCGGCTGATTTTCAACCTAAAAGGCTAAATCCCATTGTTCTTCTGAGGCGAGGAGATCAATTACAGTAGTGTGGCAAAAAAAAATACAGTCGGGGAGAAACCTTGTATAAAAAAAAAAAAAAAGTAAAACAGAACGTGTGTTCCAATGGAGTTATTATTTTGTCTCAACTTGTGATACACAAGCTAACACTTATTCATAAAAAACATATCACACTTATAACCACTTTCACCTTCACTTTATTCCCAAAATAGTGAAAATAGCCATCGAGTAGGGCATTTAAAAGCTGACATTTGCAGATACAAGGTTTCTGCCCTGCCCGACAGCGACGATAGATAGGTACAATACATCCCGTATGCCTGGTGATGAAAAAAAACAACACGTTTGATGACATTGTTTTCGTGACATAAACGTAACCATCCGCTGAGATACACACCAAAGAAGACATAGGGTATTTTTTTTGCCACGCTATATTGTATCATCGATTGGGAATTTGGGATGTACTGTAGGTTGAAAATCTGTTGGGTTTCTCTTCAACCCTGTGTCAGTTTAACCCCTTCTCTCTCTCTCTTCCTTTAGTGTGATTAACCCTTTCCTCTCCTCCTCCTCCTCCTCCTCCCCTAAAACCTGCGACCCTGCCCACTTGTTGGCTCCTCCTCCTCTTCTGCCTCCAGGTCGGATGACAGTGACTCCTCCCTCTCCGAGGTGCTCAGGTAGAGGAACATGTGTCTCGTCTGGTGTCCTTTCTCTCTCTCTCTATCTCTCTCCTTTTTTATGCTTTGAGTGGCGAGTGGCAACCGACACGGCACTATGACTGCGTTTCGGGTCCTTATTCTGAGCTGTCCTATCCAAGCCCCCAGAACGGCTGGGAAACTTTAACCCATATACAGATATATAGATCTGCTATTTTTGAAAAAGTCGTGAAAATGTGTGTTATCGTTGAATATATGTATTTTCAAAGCGAACGTTTGTAACTCAAATTTTGCTTCTGGGAGGTCCCTGGAACTAAATATTTTGAGATGGGGGTCCGTGACCAAATACATATCATTTTGGGGGTCCTTCAAATGAAAAGGTTTGAGAACCACTGACATAGTAGTCTCTCAAGAACAGACTAACTGAGCTCCAGTTAAGTGAAAAGGACCTTTTCTTTGACGATGGCTAGCCAGATTGCTGACATAGAAACATAGGTTTTTCAAAAAACCTTAGAAGGATTCAAAAGACACTTATAGAATCGGGTCAAAATTCTAATTTTCACGATTTTTCTAAAATAGCAGATCTACAAGCTCGCAGCGTGGCACTCGGTGCCGCGCTGTGAGCTTGTATATCTGCTATTTTTCAATAGTTAAAGCATAAAATAATGATACACAATAATGTGTACCCGTTTTGTTAATTGAAATGAATTGCTGAAGGTGGGGCAGTCCGCCCGCTAGTTTACACTATATTATACCTCTATGGTCTTTGTCTCGCGTAGCCAGACAACGATTCCACAATCTCCGAATGCTACATAGAGTCTGGAACGACAGCTCCTGAACGGCGAGTATCGGAAATACGGTAGTCGCTGCTGCACGGAACTGTAGTCCCATTGGAAACATAACGGAAGCACGCTAGCACAGACAGAGTCATTCGAGCGGCATATTCTTGTTATGCGTGTATAGTTCAAGAAAATATTTGAAAACATCATGGAAGTAACACCAACAACAACAGAGAAAGACAAAATAACACCCCCAAAACTATTGAAAGAAGACATAACGCTTCCAGTAGGACATGTTATCACTACTGCACCAAGGGAGCGGGTGCGTCAAATCCGCTTTATCCCATAATCATCATAAGACTTCCGTTGCCCCAGACTGTATGACGGGAGCATTTGCAAATCACAGGAGTCAACAGTCTGGCCATGCGAGACTACTATGGTCCGATCTCCTACATCACTAGTTTCTACAGGAAATAGAATTCGGTTGAGACTTCAGTCAGCCATTTTGCTCCTTGTGTCAAGTCTCTTATGTCCGCAGGAAGGAAATAGGATTAGGAAGTATCAATGAAGAGGTAGGACGTAGGAAACCCAAGTGCTTCCTTTGTTTCCAGAGGTTCTTGTGGATTTTACATAACTTTTATATCGTGCGGCTCGTCAGTCAGTTGTCACTTGTTGCTCAAAGCATAACGACCCGCATCCTGTCTCCCGGTTTGCCTTGTTTCTTTGTCTGGGATCCCTCTTCCACCATGATGACATGAGTCTGGGGGGAGGGGGGGGGGGGGGGTCATTGTGATGCATGCACAGCAAAATCCTGGGTGTTAATTTAACCACTAAGTTACATTTTTAATGTTTTATTCTGAAATTTCAAAAAATTCCAGATCTACAAGCTTGTTGGTCTGCTATTTTCACCACGTGCGAACAAGCACAGTGTGAAACAGAGCTTAAGTGGTTAACTCGGAAAGTGTAATAATAAAAAAAAAGACCGGCAAGGGCCTCTCGGAAATTAAATTAATACTGAGTTGATTTTCCACGGTGTGCTCTATAATCTCGCTGGCTTCATCACTTTCTTGATTTGCCCTGCTTTGCACCCACGTGGTGTTTTGTGTATATATGTATGTGTGCGTGCGTGCGTGCGTGTGTGTCTGTGGGGGTGTTTGTGTTTGTGTTGTGGTGTACCTTGCATGCACACACTGCTGTTCCATGGTTTTGTGGAGACACAAAGGCAAATAAGTGTGGAGAAATAATTAGAAAGGTGTTGGAAGACATTCATGAACACACAAGCTTATTAATATTGTTTATTGTGAGAGCTCTGCAATAAACAGTGGGAGAGTCAAGTCTAACAGTGTGTCTAACTGTGTGTGTAGCATTCTTTATGTAATGTTTAGGTGTATTTTATTTAGTCTACTAGGACTTGGGTAACACATTTAGTTCTGTACTTGTATGGAATGACATTAAAACTCCTTGAACCTTGTGAGGGGATAATATATTCCCATTTGAAATGGTTTCTAATGGGGCTGGGCAATTAACCCAAAAATATATCGAAAGACGAAACCCATATTTAGAATTGATTAACCGGCTTAAAGCGGCACTACAGTATGTATCCTTTTGTTAATTAATAAAATGTAAATGTGTCCAATCTGTATGGTATGTTATAGTATGTTAAGTATAGGGAAAACATCTGGCGGGCGGTCGTTATCGAGAAATAAAATCCATACAGGCTGAAAACTCCAGAGGCGAAGTCCCAGAGTCAAAATGTATAATTTGACTCAAAAATAAAAACATTAAAAGTATTTCCTTGTTTACAGTACTGAAAGTATTCCACAAGTGTTGTGCTGCATCGTCGATTTCGCTTCAAATATTTTTTTAAAATATTCTTGAGAGCAACGTTTAGTTGTAAATGACTCTGTCTAACCCTGTTTGTTTTACATGGCTGTCATGTTGGAGACGGCATAACATTCATGCAGTGCAGCAGGTGCTCTGAGCCGTTTGTTATAGAGCGGAGCGGTCATTATACAGAAATAATTCACAGCTGATTTCAGCGATTGACCAATCAGAATCAAGCATTCAACCAAGCCGTGTAATAATGCAATATAACTGACACAATCTGTATGGTAGAGTATGTTGATACCATATGACTTGTACAATTGGGGTGGTTGTATTTTGTCTCCCTGCTCTTCTATTGAGACATTTAGATTGTGTCCAGTGTTGATTTCGTCGACTAAAACTATGACGAAAAATGTTTGTCGACTGCATTTTTTTCACTGACGAAAACTAAATAAAAACAAAATAAAAACAAAGCTGTGATAACTAAAACAAAGACTACAATATATTGTCAATTTCGTCAACAAAATAAAAACTAGACTAAAACGTTAGGGAGGGACTAGTGGAGAAGAGAGTCATTTTATGTTTGGTTGGTCTCAGGTGTTTTGCGTGCTGAAAATAGCAGATCTACAAGCTCACAACAGCACACAACTAAGTGTACAATCAGCCATTGCAATGTCATCAAGGCCTGCCAAAACACATTTCAGTTGACTAAATCAACTGTAGATTTAGTCGCCGAAAAATCTTTTGATATTTAGTCGACTATATTGGTGACTAAATTATGACTAAAACTAAATTACATTTTATTCAAAAGACTATGACTAAAACTAAATCAAAATTTGCTGTCAAAAACAACACTGATCGTGTCAAAGGTCATGTCTCACCTAGACACAGGACACCAGGACACGAAATCTGATCCCGATGGTCAAGATTCAATTTAGACCCCTAAAATAGTAGATCAATGGTAAAAATAAAAATAAATCAGCACTTGCGCAGGAAACCAGGTTAAAATCTGGGGTAGAAGAGGAAAGTTACTTAGTGTGCTGCTTTAATCTTGCTCATGTAGTTTCAACGAATAATTGAGATTATATTCACCTTTTTTATTATTATTCATTGTTCCATAGTCATAATCGAGGCAAAGGTTTGAAATAATCCTGATATAGAGTCAAAGTCAAATTGTCCAGCCCTAGTCTTGCATTCAAAGAGAGGAAGGCATAATGTGAAACAAGCAAGATGAATGTTCAAACATGTAGCACACAGATGATTCAGGTCTTTGCACGACTGTGCTGATGCCGTTGCATTGTGGGTCGTCTAGTGTATGCCCTACATACTAATGTGGTCGAACGGAACTTCAAACACAGCAGTTTCACCGTGCTGCAGAATTAATGTGGCTTACAGTTCAGTTCAGCTCGGTTCACTGCAGTGCAGTGATTTTCAGCCTTGTTTTTATTTCAAAGAGCCCCAGTTTGATATGCATTATAGGCCACGGACCCCCATTTGACACCATTTCTCTCAGAGTTATCCATTGTATCAATCAATGAACTGTGGACCCTGTGGAACTCCCTCAGCGACCCCTTGGGTAGAGCTATTCACCAAACCCTATAATTAAGCCATTTATTTTAGACCTGAACGTAAATCTGTGTCACTTTAGATTTGAACCATTTTAAACATTATTTTATGCTTTAACAATAGCAGATATACGAGTGCCGCGCTGCGAGCTTGTAGATCTGCTATTTTTGAAAAAATATTTGAGTTACAAATGTTCGCTTTTAAAAAGATATATTCAAAGAGAATTGCAGATCTATAAGCTCGCAGCGTGGCACTCGGTGCCGAGCTGTGAGATCTTGTAGATCTGCTATTTTTCCGATTAATTAAAGCATTAAATAATTCCAGGCCTAAATGGACCCGTGAGATTCAGAGAGAGATCGCTTTCCGAGATATTACAGAACCAAACACAGGGTCCGCGTCAATATGCCGACGGGCCAGTATGCCAACGAACTAACCTTAACCCTAACCCTAACCTCAGTAAAACTATGCCTAAACCTAACCCTAACCCTAACCTCAGTAACCGTGACGCGGGTGATTAGCTAACCTGCCCACGCTGATGAGTAGCTAACCTGCCGACGGGGGTTAGTAACTAACCTGCCGACACTGGTGAGTTCCTACTCGGAACAACGGACCGGCGGAACAATGAGCGGACCCCCCGAACCCAACTGTTGGGTATTAGGACAAACCTAATAAATACTATTGCTGGCAAAATAAATGCCATTCTATCAAGTACATTGCCAGTTCCAACGGCCTACTTGATCATACTACAGCTTCACTCAAAAGCATAAAAAAGAAGCAGATCCACACAACACCTCGGGCGTTGTGTGCTTGTAGATCGGCTGTTTTCACTAGTTTAAATCTTTTTTTAAATGATGAATGCAAAACGAACGGTTTTGGACATACAAGATTTTCACCCGACAACGACGATATCTGAACTGTCGCTGGAGTAGCGGTAACGCCACCGTCGCCCCCTGCAATGTTGTGGCCCTCGGCTTGGTACCCTAGACATAATTCGGCCCTTGGGGAAAACTAATTGGGGAACCCTGCATTAGCCCCTTTTGGACACTGCCAAAATACAACACGCATCGGCTATACTGTACACAGTACATTCTTCCGCGGGGAATCTGATGGAACACACTGACAGTTTGAAGAAATACGGCGACTCTAGTATTAAGACCTTTGTTGTGCATCGTTATGGATGTTGTACCATCGTCATTGTGTTTGATCGATTTGCTCTGGTGTTTAGTTAGATGATCAGATCAACTTGGTACTAATTTAGTAGGCAGCATAATCAATGGCAGCCACAATTGTTACTCTAAGTCTAAGCCAGGCATTTTTTCCCCTCGGCTGAACACGCACGGTACCAACACTACTGGAAAGAAACTATAATTATGGAAGGGAAATAAAGAATGTATTAATGCTTTGATATGCTGCTTGCTTTCATCACCAACTCATGCTGGCTTACTGTATACTTGATCTGCTTTGAGAAACTAGCAAACAATAAAAAAGTAATATTGAAAAACCAGAAAAAGCACAAATTAATAAATAAAGCAAAGATCTTTTTGCGGCTCCAAAGAGATTTTTAATAAATCTTTGGGACAAAAATGACTTTTTTGATAATAAAGGTTGCCTACCTCTGGTTTGTCTGCTTGAACAAAGCACACAACCTCCGTGGTAGTGAGCAGGGACTTACCACTGTGCCACCCGAGCGCCTATTTTTACAGTAAGGTAAAAGTGAAAATGGCTCATCTCCAAGTTGAGTGTGAGCTTGTATACAGTAGTTCAGATTGGCTATTTTCACCTATTCGTTGTATGACGAAGTATAAAGAGCTTGGTTAGGTGGTCAAAGTTCTGATAACATTTCAGAGCAAGCACAGAGCGAGCTGGTATGGTTTGTATGCGATGCTGCATTCCAGCATGTCAGCCGGTGCGGTTTGTGTGGCTGTTGCAAATGTACTGTATATGAATTGAATATCCAGATCAGTTTAGCTGATAATCTGACTTTGAGGTGTAGGGACACTTGCTTCCTCTCATTCTCCATTAAGCCTAATTTATTCTCCGTCATGCCTTGGGGTTGTGTGCAGAGGACGGCTGAGAACAGCAGACCTACAGTACGACCTGCGTTGTTGTACAATTTACAATTTAGTTTAGGTATTTGGAAGAAGCTATGAGCTTGTTGCCCCACAGCTAAAGAAACAGGAGATTGGCTCCTGCCCTATGGACCTCAGGGCTAGGCAAGGCTTACTTACTTACTATGAGCTGGTAGATCTGTTTATTTGTTTTTAATCGTGAAATTTTGTTATTATTTTTTTGAGCTTTTAGATCGGCTATTTTCAAATAGCCAAGGTATAAATTAGAGCGAAAGTGGTTCATGTACGTTTTATAATATTATAATTTATATCTGCAAAGTAGCTAAAGTTTTCAAATAAATGTAGTGGAGTAAAAGTACAATATTTGGATCCGAGATGTAGTGGAGTAGAAGTAAAAGTATTGGAAATTGGAAATACTCAAGTAAAGTACAAATACCTCAGAATTGTACTTAAGTACAGTACTTAAGTAAATGTACTTAGTTACTTTACACTATGTCACGTTGAACACACAGTGTTTGTGTGTGGCTGTGCTCTGGAAAGAAAAAACAAACAAACACATACTGTAGGTTGGGAGATACTGATTTCTAGGGGGGTCGGTGTGTATGCGCGCCCGTGCGCGTGTGCGTGCTCTGCCGTTCCAGTGGGAGGAGGTTCTCTCGCTGTGTGGAAAGAGAGCCTACTCATTGTTGTTCTTAGTTTTTGTATTCTTACTTGAGGGATATCATGGACATTATAGGCAAAATGTTGATAAAATGTTCAAAAATAAATATTTAAAAAAAGGGAAAATGGCAGATTTACAACACAGCTCTTTTTGCTATTCATTGTACAATGAAGTACAGTAGGCTATATACTGTGTAGTGTTTTAAACATTTAATCTGGACCTCTAAAACTGGATCTGACTTGCTTCCTCCTCCTTCCCCCCCCCCCCCCCCCCCATCTACACCTTGTAGACTAGAGCTTGTAGATCGAGTATTGTATTACATTTATTTACATAGTTATTTGTCTGTCCCAGACTAACCTCCAATAGGTTGAGTATATCGAGTATATTGTCTCTGTTGGGTGGAACCAAAACTGTAACATTTCAGGATTCAAATTGTAAAAATAGAAAAAGTAGCAGACGCTGTAGTACGATGAAATATAAAAAAAACAAGAGGTTTCTACCTGACAGCTACAATACGCGGGATAGGGATAGGGTTATTACTATAGGCAGCCCCTCCAGAGACCAATTTCTCTCTCTCTCCTCCGCTTATGTCTCAGGCTGACCTGACCTTTCAGAGAGACTAAAGGATATATATTCTACACTGTGGATATATCGTCGCTGTCGGGTGGAAACCTAGTATGTCCAAAAATGTACGGTATGTCTCACTTGTCAGGAAATGGAATAAAGAACCATTGTTCCAGTGGAGCTAACCTCGCATCACCAGACTTTACACCGCGGAGGAGTATTCTCTCTAAACCGACCCGCATGATCTGGTTTAGAAAAACAAAACAAAAAAACAAACAAACAAACAACAACGGTGGTTCCGGTTGGCGTCACATTGGTCTCGTTCCCCACATTATCCGATTCAATTAGTTTATTCTTGTGTGTGTGAGTGTGTGTGAGTGAGAGACACAGCACTGTGTCACCTGCTGCGTAGAGTGAAACACCTTAATTGGGCCCTGGCTTCACCCAAGCAGAAAATGGATGAAAAAGTGTGGTGGGCTCAGAAAAACAACAGCAGAACACAGTTGGGGTGTGTGTGTGTGTGTGTGTGTGTGTGTGTGTGTGTGTGTGTGTGTGTGTGTGTGTGTGTGTGTGTGTGTGTGTGTGTGTGTGTGTGTGTGTGTGTGTGTGTGTGTGTGTGTGTGTGTGTGTGTGTGTGTGTGTGTGTGTGTGTGCACGTGGACAGGCGTGCGTGAGTAATTGCATGTACTGTGTGCTGTATGCATTATGCATAACCATGTAAACATGTGCTGTAAAAAGGTGGTTATTTTTAAGGGTCGAACAGGTCTGGTTGTGTTGTATTGATTTGATTGTGTCCGTTCCTATATGATTCTCTACATTGTGTGTCGTACTGTACTGTTGTGTTTCTATAGGGACAGTAGAATATTTTTGTGTGTGTTCTGTGCACGTGTGTGATTGTTTTGTGATGTGCGTTGTTGTTGGGGATTGTGACTTTCTCAGTTGAGGCATACTGTAACATGTACTCAATGTATATCGTCGTTGTCGGGTGGAAATCGTGTATGTCCAAAACCGTTTTGTATTTATCACTTTAAAAACGATTTAAACTAGTGAAATTAGCCGATCTACAAGCACACAACGCCTCGCACCGCGAGGGGTTGTGTGCTTGTAGATCTGCTATTTTCACTAGTTTTGTGCGACAGCCTCGTATGATGAAGCGGGGATTTACTTTACGAAAAAACATACACATTTGAAACTTGGAGATACAAGGTTTCTGCCCGACAGTGACGATATGTTTGTCTCCTGTCCATATAGGGGTGTGATCAGCCCCATTGGGGGTGTGAAGGGGGGTCGCACCGCGCCCCTACAGTGTGTGTCCGTGGCGGAGGGCCATTCCAAACCCGTGTTGTGTGTGGACGCCACAGACGAGCTCCTCTTCACCGGATCTAAAGGTACAGTGTACTGTCTGTTGTGGAATTCTGGATCAATCAATCAGTAGTTGATGAGGCAATAGGAATCGGAGACAATATTCTAGGCGGTGATGGTTATACTTTGATGTACATGATATCATGGGGAGAAGTACGATAACACTCGTGGTACGGTAGTTCTACCAGCGAGTGCATGGGATCAGACCATAGCACAAAACAATAGGCATCAGGCTTAGCGGAGACAACAGGTTACCAAATATCATGTCATATCATTCTGTATAGAGCATCGCAGTGGGAGTGGTTTACTGGTCCCACAAAAAAATATCCTGTTCATTTTCCTCATAGACTTTCACGAAAATATGTATAACAATTATGTTAAGCCTAGAACCAAGCCGTCCAGGATTGCAGTGAATCATGACCATAAAACCTTTGTTTCTATGAAAAGAACATTTTGAAAATCGCTAAACAAAGGGTAGTTATTAAATGTAGTATATCAAAATTATTTAATATTAAAATGTGTTTTCACATAGGATCAAAGGTTTTATGGTCATGAATGATTCACTGCAATCCTGGATGTCTTGGTTATAGGCTTAACATAATTGTTATCAATATTTTTGTAAAAGTCTATGGGGAAAATGGATGGGAGATTTTTTAGTGGGACCAGTAAACCACTTCCACTGCGATGCTCTATTATATTTGTGCTGTAAGTGATGGTAAAATATAAAGGTTAGATATAAACAACCATAATAACAATATGGTGTAATGTATAACTCTTCCTCTGTACTAGTAGCTAGAACGAGTTGCTGTAATGAAAAACATTGATATTCCTGTACGATGCAATCGAGCACTTTCTCTGGGGGGGAAAGAAGTTAAAGGGTCGCTATGGGAGTCTTTGTGTACGAACTACGAAGTTCATCTCTTTTATTTCTTTGCTACTAAAAGGTCGTCTGCTGTGGCAATCGGCAGTGTGGCATTGGGGTGTTAGACCCTTTGATTTATAAAAGTATTTGCCCTATACTTTTAATAGACTTCGCAGTCAAACAGATGTTCTGGCGATAAAAAGAGAAGGCTTGTCCTAAAAAAGCCGCAACACATCAATACAAATCCACTTTATTTGTAAAAAAGAGAAATAGCTTACTGCTGTAGCAGAAATGGAATGAATGTCTGTAAGGATGTTGTACTACTTGTGTTGGTAGTGACTTCTCCCTGCCAGACATGACATATTTTCCTTTGACTCTTGACTCTACTCCCTTCTCACTCCCTGAATGTGGAATGAACTTCCCTTAGCAAAATGCAGGCTCACTCCCAATCTGAAGACTCACCTCTTCACACTCCACTTTAGCCCATAGCACTTACCTTAGCACTTGCCCTAGCCTCCACGACCGTGCAGGCTTATGCAAAGGCTAAAATGTAATTAGATAGCATGTTATGTAGACCAGTGGTTCTCAACCTTTTCAGGCCGCCCCCAAAATAATCATATTTTAACTGGGGACCCCTCCACCCTACAAGCACTAAGAGTTGAGTCATTACATTTTGTATAACACAGTTCTATTGTGAAAATAGCCGATCTTGTGAAAATAGCCGATCTACATGCTCACAACGCCTCGCGTTGCGAGCATGTAGATCAGCTACTTTCACAATTTCTGCCTCTAATATTTGACAATTTGGCCAATGTTTAATTTGTCATTTTAGAGATGTGCAGATACCCTCTATACACTTCAACTTTATGTTTAGTTTGTTTACTGTTGAGAGAGAAAACAATTCTGCACATTGGGGGTCCCGACCCACAGGTTTAGAACCACTGATGTAGACTGATTGGTCTACATAACAGGTCATTGTTGACCTGTCATCCTAAAGTGTGTATAGTTTCAATATTCTGATTATAGAGGTTTTTTTTATTATTACCTTGTGCTGTCCTTGGTTATCTCAAATCGCTCTGGATTAAGACCGTCTGCTACAGTAAATGCCTAAATAGTAAATTGTGATATTTGTCCCCGCCCTTGTGTCCCCAGACCGGACCTGCAAGATGTGGAACCTGGTGACGGGTCAGGAGATCGTCACGCTGAAAGGACACCCCAACAACGTGGTGTCCGTCAAATACTGCTCCTCGTCCTGCCTGGTCTTCTCCGTCTCCACGTCCTACGTCAAGGTGTGGGACATCCGAGACTCCGCCAAGTGTGTCCGCACGCTCACGTAAGTACAGTACAGCAGCGCCGCCGTCGGAACCTTTATTTAACCACTTAAACCCTAGTCTCAGATCGCGTAGACAACTATTCCACAATCTCCGAATGCTAGTCTGGAACTACACCTCCTGAATGCCATATAGAGTCTGGAACTACACCTCCTGAATGTTATCTAGTCTTGAACTACACCTCCTGAATGCCATATAGAGTCTGGAACTACACCTCCTGAATGTTATACAGAGTCTGGAACTACACCTCCTGAATGTTATCTGGAACTACACCTCCTGAATGCCATATAGAGTCTGGAACTACACCTCCTGAATGCCATATAGAGTCTGGAACTACACCTCCTGAATGCCATATAGAGTCTGGAACTACACCTCCTGAATGCCATATAGAGTCTGGAACTACAGACTCTATAGTTCCAGACTCTATATGTACATGTAGTTCCAGACTGATAGAGTCTGGAACTACACCTCTTGAATGTTATATAGAGTCTGGAACTACACCTCCTGAATGTTATATAGAGACTGGAACTAAAACTGGGAAACAGGAGCTGCAGACCAGCACAGAGCTAATTCAGGTCCTGAGTATAGAGGGTTTATAGTAAGTGCTTAACAACCAGGAGAGTCCCATTTAGATGACAAGATCTCTGTGTCAGGGGAGCCCTGGCCAAGATAACGGCAAATGAAACAAAAGCTATTTACGTTAAAAGCACATATAGCTAAAACATACGGTAGAAACTCACAGAATTCTATGACAGACAAAAGGAAACAGAATCTAGCTAAGGAAACAATTACAAATTACAATTGAATAAAGAGGTATAAGAGAGGTCTGCTCATCTAGTTGCTAAGTGATTCCAGGTTGCGGCGGACAGCAAACAATAAATGCTGGTTTGCTAAGTTCAGTATGAATCTTAGGGAAGGATAGTGAGTCATTTGTATGAGAAAAATAAAATAGAGTGCTTGGAGTTTTGTGTGAGATAACCCGTACCCACAAAGGATGGGTGTCCTTGGCACTAAAACGTTTGAGAACGTTTGGTTTAGAAGGCATTTGTAGAATCAGCCTCAGGTCTTAATGGGTTAAAGTGCTCCTCTCTGCTCATGACAGAAACGACCACACAGCTCTTGTATAAATAGATACAGTATTATGTTAGCCTCGCATAGCCAGACTATATCACTGCGTGGGTACTACATTTACTGTATATTATGGAAGGTTCTTTTTCCAAGGGGCGGGTTAAAAAAACCCTAACCCTAACCCTAACCCGGACACAATTGGTTAAACCAGACCGATACTGGGCCCTAATTGGTCACCCAGCTCTTCGGGGTGAGGAAATGGATTCACAAATTACTGAACAGGGCCAGACCCAAATTTGCCAACGCAAACTTTTTTTGCACTGGTGGATTCGTCTGATTCCAGGCTAGTATTATGTGCCAATGACCCTAGTATAAAAACATGCTGTATTTCAGTATGTGCCAATGAGTGATTCATGCTTCAAGGCCAATGAAGGGCTGCCCAGCTCATGGCATAACGGGGTGTAATGGTATAAGTGAGAGCCTTGAGCACAGTGATAAACAACTGTGGTGGACACTCGGTATCCAGCCAGAGCCAGCAGCCAGCATTTGGCAGAAGCAAATGCTTGTACAGCAGACCTCCATAGTCAAGTAATGTTGGAAAAAAGAAAAAAAAAAGAAGAAAACTGATGTATGTACGTACATGTATACCTCTGTACGTCTCCCCATATTGTATCTAATCACTCATTCCTCTCTCCACCATGGCAATAATAATAATAACTGTCTTTATTGTCCCCTCAGGGACATTCATCTTCACAGATTAATATCAGAAAAAACACATAACCATAAAGCACAAAACAACATGGCACACAACACCAAGACAATACATGAACTCCTCAAAATACACAAAAAGATATCAGCAAGGCAGTTTTCTCGTCCAGATGGCATGAGTTCGAAGTGACGATGTGTACACCTTCCCTCCTCTCTCTCTCTCTCTCTCTCTCTCTCTCTCTCTCTCTCTCTCTCTCTCTCTCTCTCTCTCTCTCTCTCTCTCTCTCTCTCTCCCTCCAGTTCTTCGGGGCAGGTGGTGTCAGGGGACGCGTGTGCAGGCACCACCACTCGCACCATCACCTTCGCCCAGGGTGAATACCAGATCAACCAGATCTTCCTCAACCCGTCCGGTACGGTGCTCTACGCTGCTGCCGGCAACACCGTGCGCATCTGGGACCTGAACAGGTACGGTTAATCACTGGAGCCGTGCCAAATAGCTTTTTTTACCACTTCATCACCCAAGTGTAAAACAAAGTACTAAAAACTTCCATGTTACTGAAGAGAGCAGTTCTAGTTATATCTCTGCTGTAGGGAAAACATAGCACTGATTTATGGGAAAAGAAAGACTTTAAAAAAAAATGTTTCTGACAGCCAGCAATGATATGTAGAAGAGAACCCGGACAGTTAAACTTAAGCCTTTTTTTATTAAGGCGCTGGTACAAGAAGTAGTGACTGACGTTTCCATTCTACTGCATATTCCTCACTCCTTCTTGTGCCAGTTCTTTAATAAAAAATGCTTCAACTGTCCGAGCTCCGATGCTATGTCAATTCTCTTCTACAACTGCCGTTGTCCCTGCTCCGGTGACGCACCGGGCGCTGGTAGACTCCCTTTCTTCTGTTATTATATTTAATATCTTCTTGACAAAAACACATTTATTTCATAAGGGTAATAATAACACATACAATTTATATAGTGCTTTCTTGTTACTCAAAGTCGCTTTACAAAACAAGCAAATATTAAAGGGGATTAGAATTAGGCGGGGAATGCGAGTCTGAGAAGGTGAGTTTTGAGGGAGGCTTTGAACAGGGCAAGGGGTGGGTCGTGGCTTTGATGGGAGGTGGGAGTGAGTTCCTTCAAGGTTTGTTATGGAAAAGTTATTTCATACAATCATACAATCAAGGCAACTTTAATGTCATATTATTGCAATTCAATTGATTTTGTGGACCCATTGTCCTGTTTTCTATGTGTGTGCATGTGCGTGTTTGTGAATGTGTGCGTGTGTGCAGGATGCAGGCGTTGGGGAAGCTGACGGGACACATCGGGTCAGTCATGTGTCTGACTGTGGGTCAGTCTCTGCTGGGCAAAGACCAGGTCATCACTGGATCCAAGGACCACTATGTGAAGGTGCGGAAGACCACACACACACACACACACACACACACACACACACACACACACACACACACACACACACACACACACACACACACACACACACACACACACTCTCTCTTACACTTTTTTTGGGAGCTTTTCTGCCTTTATTGATAGTATTACACTAAATATAGGACAGGAAACAGGGAGAGAGAGATGGGGAGTGACACGCAGCAAAGACCAGCAGGATCGGGATTCAAACCCGCGACCAAGTGGCAAGTTTCGTTCGCTGGAAAGGAAGCCACTTCGGGGTTCTCGTTGAGGCTAATTAATAGCCCAGCAGATGTCGCTGTTTCACCTTCTGTTGGTGCCAATAAACATTTAGCTCAATGTTCAGTCTATGAGGATTTGGCGAATTTTTTCATAAACACTCTATGTTTTCAATGTTTTAAAGTCTTTTTTAAATCATCATGATGTGTTTAGTACATTTTAAAATTAATTATAAAGTAGCCTACTGTAGGTTTCTAGGCTTCCTACTGGCTATACGGAGACCCGCCCTCCAGCCAATTGACCGAATTCACGTTACGCAACTTCCTGTCGCTGACATCACGGTTGAAGGGGAAAAACTACTAATATCCCATAGAGTTAACACAGAAATTGCAAAATTAATGCAATTTCCGAATAGTAATGTATAAAATACGGCTAGCATGATCAAGAACACAAGATAGTAAAAGGCACAAAGCATTATAATTTACTTTACCGTTCAAAATAATGATTTGTTGGCTTTAAGTCCAGCAATTTCTATGTTATTTTACCCTCCAAAGCTGACGTCAGCACCAGGAAGTTGCTGAGAAATTCGCTGAGTGAGCGTGCGTGGGCGGGCCGTGAATAGTGTCTATAGCATTCATTTCCGGCTTCCTTTCTGGAGTGGATATAGAAAGATGGCGGATTGCACTCGCTGAAAAATGGGCTTCATTTACTGTCTGTAGAAACCAATGGCGTGGCTCTCTGTCCATTTAATGTTTTACAGTGTGTGCCCGCGGCGTGCTGTCAGGCTGCATTAGGGCCTGTAATGTGGTATGCACCTGGACCGCTCAGCGGCTGCACTTCACACACCAGCAGATCTGCTACTTGTGATCAGTTTGTCTGTCGCTGTAGTATGTATCGTAAAATGACCTGCTTTCCTGAATCTACAGGAATATTGTAGGCCAGGGGTCTTCAACGTTTTCAGGCCAAGGACCCCTTAGTTGAGAGAGAGAGAGAGGAAGCAGGGACCCCCACAACCTGTTCATAGATTCCATATAGTTTCATTGTTTGAGAGAGCACAATCGTCAGTGTATTTTGGATTCATGTCAATTTTATTTTCCCCTCTACACCAAACCTCTTTGCTGAAAATAGCCGATCTACAAGCTCACAACGCCTCGCGCTGCGAGGCGTTGTGATCTTGTAGATCACGGCTATTTTTGGCTAAAGTTATCAGAATATGGATGATGGGGTTCAAGTGGTTAATTTAAAAAAGGATAAAAAAAGTTTCTATCACACAAAGATTTGGAGGACCCCCTGTCATAACTCTGAGGACCCCCTTGGGGTCCCCTATTGAAGACCCTTGTTGTAGGCTACTGCAAAATGATGTAAAAAAAAAAAGGAAATCATAGTGGATTCCAAAAGATTTAATGAGGAATGAACATTTTGGAGGCAGTGTGTAAATGTGATTGACACAACATGAGGTTGTATTCATTTTTGAATGTCCGAGTATATATTGCAAGACTCAATGGGGAAGCTAATATAAATTTTGCTCTTGAGAGTATACAAATGTTATTTGGTTACATTTGTCTACCCTCAGAGTTACAAATGGATAAATTAACTCTGAGGAGTTTACTGTGTGTGCACTTGCGAGACATGTTTTACGAGAGTCATGAAATCATTAAAGATATCCTGTTTTGGTCGTTTCTTCACTGCTTATTCATTATTCTCTCCTCCAACTTCGTCCCTTCAGGTGTTCGATGTGGCAGAGGGCACTCTGGGTAATGTAGGCCCAGCCCATAACTTTGAGCCTCCACATTACGACGGCATCGAGTGCCTGGCCGTGCAGGGAGACGTGCTGTTCAGCGGCTCCCGAGACAACGGCATCAAGAAGTGGGATCTGGAACAGCAGGAGCTCACTCAGGTGTGTGTGTGTGTGTGTGTGTGTGTGTGTGTGTGTGTGTGTGTGTGTGTGTGTGTGTGTGTGTGTGTGTGTGTGTGTGTGTGTGTGTGTGTGTGTGTGTGTGTGTGTGTGTGTGTGTGTGTGTGTGTGTGTGTGTGTGTGTGTGTGTGTGTGTGTGTGTTTAACCTTTATTTAACCAGTAAAAACACATTGAGACAAAGTCTCGTTTACAAATGGGAACTGGCCAATACACACATCCATAATACGCAGCAAAAAACCTTATAAAAAGTTATATTTGTGTGTTGTTGTCACTGCACATCCTGCTGACTCATCTGCCAGTGAGGAGCCCCCAGCCCCCAGCCCATAGAATTACCGGGCTGTGCACACACTGAGCACTTTAACAATAACTAGAACTAAGCTATTCTCATCCCAAAAGGTGGACGTATAGTAATACAAACTCTGTGTGTGTGCGTGCGTGTGTTATTGATAGCAATGGATTAAAGCAATAAGCCCCAAAAGCCTGTGGTTTTCAGTGATTTCATAACAGCTAAGGGGCATTGTTACGCTGATGTGGAGCTAACTGTTGTAAAACCATTGTAAACCACAGTCTCTTGGGGCTTATTGCTTTCATAAGCCGGTTACCACCCAGGGCAACATAAATACCACTGACAATATCCCAATTAAAACTGTTTTTTCTCCTAAAAGTTTCACTACACCAGAAGTATTTCTGCAAGAAAGTAGTCCCCGACCGCCTGCACAAACAAGGATGTTGCTATTATGCAAATGTACGGAATGTCCAGAACGGTGAAAGTTGTAAACATGCCGTTTATACCTGTGAAATGAAGCAAATACATTGAGCAATTAGCGTGGCTTGGATCAGCGGGATGGCTGTGTGCCCCTCATGTGCAGACACAAACACGCGTAGCGTGGAGAAAAAAGCTGACCACAGTCCATCTCTTGTCGCCCGCGGGCACGTGCATGAAACGAGCACGAGTGCAATAATTTCACGCGGCTGCACCCGCTTGCCTCTCCGCCCTTCAACTTCTCAGCGTGTTCCAAATAATCTGCCTCCTCTCATTGAAAATGAATTACTAAGGCGCGTCAAGCGCCTCCCCATCTGAAATGGCCTTTACTCACAAGGAATGTTATCAGAAACCATTCATGTACATCAGAAATTCACCCCAAAAAATAGTACATTTCTGAAGAGGCGCAGTATAATGCTGATACAGTACATGCCGCCACAGGTGTGTTTATAGAGCATTTTACAATGGACTTTTGAATGTGGCTCAGCCAATTATAATCAAGGAGCGGAACCATGAGTTTTATAATAGAAAAATTATTATTCAGCGTGTGTATCTCTGAGAATATAAGTATGCGTGTGCATATCACATCACGTAGGTGTTGTTGGATTTGGGCTGAAGGGTGAGTGCGCGTGCACGCGTGTGTTTGTGCGGCAGCAGCAGATACTCAGGAGATAAATAGGCTCATACCTGCAGCTCAAATGAGCCCAGCGTTTTTGTTTATTTCCCACAGGGCTGCAGCCAAATCACTGGCCAGTGAGGCAGGTTATCACTCTCTGACCCTGGCTGCAAGCCTCTGTGTTCTGCTGCAGAGCTCTCTTCTTCCACATGAAAAGTTTCGTGGCCAGGGACGTGCTGGCCATTGGGAAAAGCGGGACAACTCCCGAACGGCCGGTTCATTCGCGGCCGGTCCAGGCCGGCCATTAGGAAAAATGTCGCCCTTCGTTCCATTTTGGGGGCTGGGCGGCCAACAAAGTAAAACGTCACTGTCGGGCAGAAACCTCGTATCTCCAAGTTTCAAATTTATAATTTTTTCGCAAAGCAAAGCCCTGCTTCATCATACAAGGGCGTTGCACAAAAGTAGTGAAAACAGCAGATCTACAAGCACACAACACCTCGCACCGCGAGGCGTTGTGTGCTTGTAGATCGGCTGTTTTCACTAGTTTAAATCATTTTTAAAATGATAAATACAAAACAAACGATTTTGGACATACAAGGTTTCCACACGACAACGACGAAATATAACTCATGTAATCGGCCCACTGGCTTGTCACTTTGTCACAAATCTTTGAGTAGCAGCAGCGCTATAGAGAGAGATCTCTCTCTATAGCGCGCAATGAGGGCCTCTCCAACTCTTTTTCCCGGGCTGAATCAGGGGCCCGGCATGTCCCTGTTCGTGGCCATCAGATCACAGTACCTCTGTGGCCAACGCAGAGCTCATGATTATCACGGGGGAATTGTTGGTTCTCTATAAGAGTGTGCTCTTCTTGACCTGCTCTATTGTGTAAGAATGTCAAGAGACAAACCTTCGCTGTGACTCGCTGCTATATGACGTTGCTGTCAGGCAGAAACCTCTTATCTCTATTATTTCGTGAATGAAACGAATGCATTTGAACAGTTTTTAACACCCGACATCAACGATAACTAAAAATTCACTTGGTTTGAAGTATTTGATTTCCAGACTTGTAGAAGAGGTGCTTTCTTATGGTAATCATAAAAAAAAACGAAGAAAATACCAATCGTTCTGGAATATCATAAAAGCTAGTCTGGAATTGTCCTTTAATTAATTTAGACAGTTAAAGAGTTAACAAGAGGGCAAATAATAACTGCAATGGATTCATATCCTGAAAACGAAATAACGATATTATAGTTCAAACCCTGCACCCTCCTGTTTTTCATTTTACAGTGACAGTTTCCCTCTTTGAGAACTCCCATAATTTCCAACAGAACACGTTGTAAGCATCATTCATCTCTGCCTTTAGCGACAAACCCATTACATTGCAGCTTCTGCTTGACTAGCTTAAGGCAAGAAAAACCAGACAACTTTTATTTAGCTCATATTTGTATGCTCTGAAGACGTTTGATTAATGACTGACATTTAAGCAACACCTTCTAAATGGCTGGTCTAGAAATAGAAAATGTACACATTACCGCAAGCCAAAACAATAAAATAATTATCTGGGGAGATTCTCTGCTTTTCTGTGATCCCATGCCCTTGATTCTTATTGTTTTCTATCCGCTCGTTCAAAAATGGCATGTGTAATAAAAAAATGATGAACAGCTCAAAAACTGACAAAATGAGACAATTAACCTTGTAACAAATCAGGGAAAGAAAGGTGAGGGGGGCAGGGTAAAAGGCGACGGCGACACACTCGCTGCATGCAAATGACAGAAATTAATTTGAATGATTTGCTCTCTTAGATTTGCTCATGACTTCTCGCTCTCATAATTCGTGTCATTGCTCTTTCCACATGCAGACATAGTCTAATTAATAGCGTGCCTCCTGTGCACCTAGCCAGTGGTAGTATTATAAAGTGCTTTGTTTGACTGCGGAACAGCTGCGCAAAACATAGACAACAAGATCAGTAATGGCTGTAATCCATGTTGAATTAAAGCAATTATGACATGCTGTTTTTAATCATAACAGTCTTTGTCCTGGTCTATAAACGTGTATTAAAATGTTAAAACTGAAAAGCTCACTCCAGTGAGCCATGGCAGGTGTTTTTCTCTCTGTGTTTTGTTGCATTTTCACTTGCAAAGATAAAATACCTGGATTCCTGTAGTTGTCGTAGTTCAGGAACTTTACTTAATTTGTCTCTTTTGGAACACAAAAACCACAGTTGTAAATGTTAATGGTAAAGATTGGAACGATACACAGTGTAAAGTAATAGGTAAATGGTCAATTGGAACGATACAAACACAGTGTAAAGTAACAGTAAAGGTGATAAAACCACGCCCTCCCCTGGAAGATGATGCGTACGTCCAGAGGCCAATGAACTCACTTTTCTGAGCCTAATTATTCAAAAAACTACAGATTTCAGAAAAACCACTTAATGTTGAAAGTTACGTTTTTTTGTGTGTAATTGAAAAAAGCATAAAAAACAAATAAAAACAATTTGATGTCATATGACCTTTAACCACTGGTAGTTAATGAATGTGGGTGTCATTCCTTTTTAAAGGTCTCCCTTCTTGCCTATCAACACTAAAATACAGTGCTGGGGGGAAAAAGGTTCAGCAGTGTTTTCAAATGTCTTATGTTTTATAGACACCAAAACCCCTCTTTAGTGTGGATGATACAGTAGATGCAAATGTAGCAAAAGGTATACTGTATGTTTTCAAACAAAAACACCCTAGTATGAACTTAATAGGTCACTGAAATCTTCTGGCACTGAATGTCTACTCTAGAAGTTCCAAATGTCAATGGTAAGAGATATGAAAAAAATTGGTGCAGTAGAGATAACAAGTCCTACTGGAAGCGTTATGTCTTCTTTCAATATTTTGGGGGGCGTTATTTCGTCTTTCTCTGGTGTTGTTGGTGTTTCTTCCATGATTTTTTCAAATGTTTTCTTAAACTATACACGCATAACAAGATTATGTTGCTCGAATGACTCAAGGTTAAAACATATTAAATCAGAGTAGTAAGATTAAGACATTTATTTTTTTCCTTTTTTCTCCCCAACCCGACCCTCCACCCATTCGAATGACTCTTTCTGTGCTAGTGAGTTTCTGTTATGTTTCCATTGGGATTACAGTTCCGTGCAGCAGTGACTACTTCCGTTACTCGACTTTCGGGGGGTGTAGTTCCAGACTCGCATTCGGAGATTGTGGAATAGTTGCTACGCGAGACTAGCTAGCGTGTGCATGCGTAAAGTTCGGCAAGATATGGGAAGGCAGCTGATCTTAAAACATATTTATTTACTTGACAGATATTCTGTGGGGTTTACTTTTTCTGTTATTTGTTTTCTGCACATTATAATTATTAAACGGGTTAATACTATAATTACTGAGTGTGAAATTAAGTTAAGCGAGCCGAAGGCTTAAAAATGCAAAATGTAAAAAGCTTGATACCCTTTTGCTACACGAAGAAACTAAAGTGAATGAAAAAAAGTTATTTTCATTTCATGCTGTTGGAGAGTAACAAACATTTCAATGTTCCATATTAGCACTGCATGAAGGATTATGTTCCATTTTCAAGAAGGCTCTTTGGCTGCTGTCTCTCGAATCTACCCCATCTCATTCCATCTCATTCCAGTAACTGTGTGTGTGTGTGTGTGTGTGTGTGTGTGTGTGTGTGTGTGTGTGTGTGTGTGCGTGTGCGTGTGCGTGTGTGTCTCGTGCGTGTGTGCGTTGTGATAGGGTGATTAATCAGTACAGTAGCACCTGCCAGCATCTCTTCTCAACATCTCATCAACTCCCAATTTTCACTCAGGATTTATGCAGAACAAACTCAAGCTGGCTTCCCTATTTTCTCATTAAAAATCTCACGAGCTTAGCTTGTAGATGGAACATTTTTGCAATTTGACGTACAACGAAGCACGTCGTAGGGCTTAAGAGTGTAACGTGTGTTGTCCCGACAGGTACATTAGCGGTGTCATCATGTGAGATGTTAACCCATTTAGGCCTGAACACATTATGACGCAATATGTTATGCTTTAAATATAAAAAAATAGCAGATATACAAGCTCACAGCGCGGCACCGAGTGCCGCGCTGCGAGCTTGTAGATCTGCTATTTTTGAAAAATCGTGAAAATTAGAATTTTGACCCGATTCTATAAGTGTCTTTTGAATCTTTTGAAAGATTTTTGGAAAAAACCTATGTTTCTATGTCAGCAATCTGGCCAGCCATCGTAAAAAGAAAAGGTCCTTTTTCCCAAAATGATATTTATTTGGCCACGGACCCGCATCTCAAAATATCTAGTTCCAGGGACCCCCCAGAAGCAAAATTTGAGTTACAACCGTTCGCTTTGAAAATACATTATATTCAAAGATTTGCACACATTTTCACGACTTTTTCAAAAATAGCAGATCTACAAGCTCGCAGCGCGGCACTCGGTGCCGCGCTGTGAGCTTGTATATCTGATATTTTTCACTGGTTAAAGCAGTCAATAATTCTAGGCCTAATGTCGTCCATCAAAGGGCCATTAGATAAGCCTGAGTTACACCGACAGACTGAGCCTAATTCAACGGGAAACGGAAACCAATCCGCTGTGGTCTGAGACATTAAACATTGTCTCGTTTGCAAAGCAAACGTAGCCGTCCATTTTAAAACTCAATAATCCTCTGCAGTGGGCAGTGATAGCTTAGATAGCATCTGTTCATGGAATCGGCTAGAATAGAGAATCGTTACGTGAAGAAGTTGAAAGTTGGCTCCCTGTCTCCGGAATGCGGGTGTTCTTATTTTCCACTCGACTACGCTATGAAATGTGTGACTGACCTTTACAGGTGAATATGTGCACATTTAGATGGATGATAATGGGGTGTTTCAGGTGTCCAAACTGTCTCTAAATATGTCTGTCTGCTGTTGACACGGGTCGTTACAATTTAGGTAGTTGGCAGAAGGTTATCCAGAGCGACTTACTAAGTGCTAGGTTTGGATATAAGCACCATGAACCTTAGTTTAAGTTATCAACCACAGGGTAAGTGGAAAAGGAATTAGTGTGCTCCTGAGTGCAGTAGTATACTAGACGCCACTGTTATCTTAGTCCCACTTCCACCTGCACCCGCTGGGTGTCTGACTATTCCCACCATAGACTGTACAAATTAACTATATATAACTATATTACGTATACTCTACGGTAAATGAAGCCTATTTGGCTAGTGTGTAGTCTCGCGTGGCCAGACTGTTGTCACCCACAATTTACAAATGCTCAGTCTGGGAGACAGAAGTTCTAATCATGAGTGCAAGATAAAGCAGATGTGATGCACCCGCTCCCTTGGTGCAGTAGAGATAACAAGTCCTACTGGAAGCGTTATGTCTTCTTTCAATATTTTTGGGGGCCGTTATTTCGTCTTTCTCTGGTGTTGTTGGTGTTTCTTCCATGATTTTTTCAAATGTTTTCTTAAACTATACACGCATAACAAGATTATGTTGCTCGAATGACTCAAGGTTAAAACATATTAAATCAGAGTAGTAAGATTAAGACATTTCTTTTTTTCTTTTTTCTCCCCAACCCGACCTTCCACTCATTCGAATGACTCTTTCTGTGCTAGTGAGTTTCTGTTATGTTTCCAATGGGATTACAGTTCCGTGCAGCAGTGACTACTTCCGTTACTCGACTTTCGGGGGGTGTAGTTCCAGACTCGCATTCGGAGATTGTGGAATAGTTGCTACGCGAGACTAGCTACCGTGTGCATGCGTAAAGTTCGGCAAATCCGCCATCCACTTGAATGGAGCATTATTCTTTCTGACATCAGCACTGTGGAAACAGCGAAACTAGCGGCCGTTCATGTGAATTTTCTCTTGAAGTCTCTTCCTATAGCGCCTCAACTTGCAAGCCGGATACTGGGCCCTTCCCACGCGTTCCCGCAATGGTTACATTTATGACCGCCCGCAGTTCATGCCTGAATTTTAATAGCATCAAGTCCTGCAATATAGCCATTGGGACCCAAACACAGAAAGAGAGAGGGAGAGAGAGAGACCATTTCAGTACCATGGACAGCGACATAGTCCCTAACAAAAGATCAATGCAACCGAACTTCAGACCTGTCTCCCAGTTGCTGCCATTGTTCGCTCCTATTACTCCACCTTGAAAGTGCAAACTGGGAGATTTAAATGTCTGATCTTAATGACACATTCTATAAAATCACTGAGTGATGCTTGGAGCTGTTAAGCACACTTAGCGGACTGCTTCCTAGGGACTTGATAACCCTGCTAGATTATGTTTGACACATACTGCAAATTATAGCAATTTGGATAATGTTGCCGTTTTTAAATCACTCTCAGCTTCCATTGTATAATCGTTTAATGGTCTGATGATGGCTTTGAGCTTTGGTTCAAGACTACAGCCAATTACCTTCACTAAAATGATGTAGTTTTTCTTTTCTTACAGTTACCGTCAAGTACAGCGAAGTGGTAATGCCAGAATCTTTTATGTGTGACTTTTTATTGGTGGTCGTGCATTGTGGCTGACAGGGACTTTTTGATCTTTCAGTCATTATCTTTCAGGTTAATGGCCAAAGCCAAGGTTTTTCTAATCAAACAGAAAAGAAAGACAGAAAAGAAAACTATACTTCACTTGTAGATATAACGAGATCTTTTCAGTGGTGCTGTTCTCAGCTTCTGCTTCAGTTTTACTTTGGTACTTTGAAGTGCTAAGGAAATGAAATGTTGCTGGTCCGATTTGGCAGAAAATATCCTTAAAAACCGTCTAATTTACAATGTGACGAGATAAAGAAAACCCAGTCTCCAGATATTAAAAGATTCACCACAGCAGGAGCAGTGCAATGAGTGTGTTGCATTGTGTGCGTGCGTGCGTGCGTGCGTGCGTGTGTGCACCCAGCACAGCAGTGGTGGAAAGAGTACAAAGTTTAATTTCTGACAGCTCTTGTCCACAGCTAAATTTAAGTAGTGAGTAGTCTGGTAGGATTCACCTTGAAACATGGGCTGCATATTGTTGTAGTGTTTTTGTTTGGTTTCTATTCTGAATGTTTTGAAGGTTTGCACAGGGCTCTACTTCCTGTATTGTCCCAGCTCAGATTCTGAGCCTGGGACAACTTCCTGGCCAGGAATATCATAGTTTTGGCCCAGAGGTTCTTCTCACCCCCCTAGTGGCGAAAAAAAGAACCTCTGGGAACTCAGATTGAGTAGTGAGTGACACTTCCATTGGGACCCAAATACTTCCTCCAAAAAGTTGTTGGGTGCTCGGAGTGTTGGGTGGGGGGAGTAGTAGTACGAAGGCTCTATGTCCTCCCGGTGGGGGCTCCTCACTGGCAGGCGAGTCAGTAGGACTGTCTGTTTCTTCCGCCATCAGTGTATGAATGCGTGTGTGAATGCAATGCACAATCATTGGAAAACACCATTTACCAGCAGCGACAACATACACATTTGTGTAAGGAGGAATTCATTGGCCAATTAATTTGTTTAAAAATTGTAAACCAATTGTAAACCACCACCAACTTGGATTAAGTTTCTATAGAGTTTAAAGGGATATTCCACTTTCAACAGGGAAACAGCTTATGGGCCTCTCTCCACATACACACACCCATTGTAACTTCAACCTCCATTTTAACCATGATAGATTCATTAAAAACACCCATTATTCTTTCTGGTGACTTATATTACTCTCCTAATACGTGAGCAGGCCGTGTTTTTTCAATAACTTTTTTCATTTATTTTTAATAATTATTTGGGAAAATGGAAAAAATGAAACACAAAACTTAATTATTAAAAATAAATGAAAAAAGTTATCCAAAAAACACGACCTGCTCACGTATTAGGATGGTATTATGAGTCACCCCAAAAGATTTGTGTTTTTAATGACTCTATCATGGTTCAAATTAAGTTTGAAGTTACAATGGGTGTGTGTGGGGAGATGCCCTGGGCCTGGAGGGCCTGGTAACATTTTTTTTTTATTATTAAAGATTTGTTTTTGGGCTTTTTGCCTTTATTGGATAGGACAGTAGGCTGACAGGAAATGGGGGAGAGACAGGGAGTGACATGCGGCAAAGGTCGCCCGGATCGGGAATCAAACCGGCGACGCCGACAGGCATCGACGCCGAAATGGCAATGCCTATATGGTATGCGCCTGGTCCACTAGGCCACCAGGCGCCCGGCCTGGTAACATTTACATCAAATATCTAAATATTGAATCAAGCAAATTAAAAACTGTTCAGGGTGTTCATAAAAGCCTGATTAGACAATAAAATTACCCAAAGTTTTTTTTAAAGTGAAATATCCCTTTAAGTAGTAAAATGATCAATTACCGATATTTGTCTCCACCAGGCGGCCTGGCCGAGACTGTTTTGCACCCTGTCTGTCCGCGTGTCCTATGAACAACTAATCTCTGGCACCGTTGGCTCGATGGCAGTGAAACCAGAAGCAGAACCTTTCACATGGGCCTATTATAGCGTTATTATAGCGCCTACAGGAGGCCAATTTGTGCAAAACACATTTTTGGACACCCCTACATAGTTTCACATCTGGCCCATTCCCACTGGGCCAGATAACAGATAAAAAAATCTCTTTCTCCAGATATTTTTCCATTCAAGTGGATGGTAGATACAGATTAAAACAAATATCTGCCACAGATAAAAAGAATATCCGGAGAAAGAGATTTCTTTTATCTGTTATCTGGCCCAGTGGGAATAGGCCTTTACTCCTACATATTTTGTCAAGAAATCACACAAATCGGGACACAGTATCTCATTAAACGAAACGGGTCGTTCATATTTAATTGATTATAGTTAGATTAACTGTTGTCCCCCCCCCCCCCCCCCCTCTGTTTCACAGCAAATCCCCAACGCCCACAAGGACTGGGTGTGCGCGCTGGCCTACGTGCCCGGGCGGCCCATGCTGCTGAGCGGCTGCCGGGGGGGCGTGCTCAAAGTGTGGAACGTGGACAACTTCACCCCCATCGGAGAGGTCAGGGGTCACGAGAGCCCCATCAACGCCATCTGCACCAACTCCAGACACGTCTTCACCGCGTCCAGGTACCCACCTACGCACACGCCCCGCTCGCTGCCCGCGTGCTCCCACTGCACAGTGTGTGTGTGAGAGTGTGAGAGAGTGTTTACTAGGGCATTCACGAATAGTGATTTTTAGTATTCGAATTATTCGACCTCAAAGTATTTGAATAGTCGAATATTCGACAGGACTGGCCAAACTGTCAAATATTAAGTAAGCAAGAGGCGAACATCTGTGAAAATAGCAGATCTACATGCTCCGTTCACGTAAATGTGGGCTCAAATAATCCAAGTATGACTCTACAGTAGATATGAACATTTTCGCTAGCTTAGCCCCCAGCACTCCAGCTATGCTAGCACTAACGTCTAAACAGAAAATGGATGGGAGCTGGGAAGCTATTACAGGGAAAGGACCTGACGTCTCTTCCGCTTCATGTCAGAGGAGCCATGCGCTATCGATGGACGAGCGGTGACTAGGGAAGGTTAGACGATCGCCGATTTTCAGATAAAAATCTTTTATTTCGTTTTTAATGACCCAGTACGGTAAATTACGGCGCGGCTGAGACATCCTTGCTCAGATGTCCGGTATAAAACGGTTTTAATATTAACTCATTAAAAGCCAACCCCGCGATGTCGCGGGAAAAGTAATAGAGTATCTATAGTGCCATCCACGCGATGTCGCGGGAAAAGTAATATATTACTGTAACGGCGAGTAAAAATACCTAGTACAATGGCCGACGCTCCGGAGACGAAATCCGCGCTGATTTGTCATCATCACGGCTCCACGAGCACACAATAGTCATCCCATAACATTGAGGTGGACGGCCGATCTCATCTTTAATGTCCATTATCTCAAAACTACACTTTAGAAGCTAGGATGGAGGCAGATGCTCGCTTATTTTACACAGTTATAAAAGCTCCCGGTCGGCCATTACACAACTCCACGTGGACACGCATCGGTTCCGGCGCACGATCCGATGACGTCAGACCGGAAGTACTTCCGGTCTAGACTTCTGGCCTTCAAAATAAGACAGCGGCCGTTAATGGGGCCGGGAGGGGGCACTCTGGACCCCCTAATCCGTTAATGTCCTGGGCTCAGAATGAGTTAAGTGGCTCCCCGTGGCTTGGAAAGTGTTAAGAAATGCACCCACCAGGGGCATTGACAACTCATTCTTATGACTTCCTATCTAGCCAAGCTTTATAAACTATATCTTTTTTAAAGAGAAAACAATAAAAAAATAAAAATAAGCGAATATTCGACTTCGGTGAACAACGTCGAATAGTGACTTTGATATTCGAATATTTGGTGAATGCCCTAGTGTGTGTGTGTGTGTGTGTGTGTGTGTGTGTGTGTGTGTGTGTGTGTGAGAGTGTGATAGAGTGTTTACATGCATTGGTACATGAGGTACAAATCCGGAGTGTTAATTTATTGACCCTCAACAAGTCAATTTCCTGAGTGCTCATTGACCGCACAGGTCCATTTGGTACCCGTCCAGAGTTCAATGAACACTAGAACACATTACAGTGCTGTTCATTATGTCTGCTGCTACCTGAGGTGTGTTCCTCTAGAGGTCTGCCGCATCACAACACCATGAGATAATGTGTTTGTCTGCTGTATATTGTGGATTAGAGCAGTGGTTCTCAGCCTGTGGGTCGGGACCTCAGACTGATTAACTTAATGTGCATGTTTAAGTGTATAGAGAGGGTATCTACACATTCTAATGTGACAATTTAAGGACTTTTTAATACTTCTAAAATTACAAATTAAACATTGGCCAAATTGTCAAATATTAGAGGCAGAAATTGTGAAAATAGCCGATCTACATGCTCACAAGTTGCGAGGCGTTGTGAGCATGTAGAAGATCTGCTATTTTCAAAACAGAACGTGTTATTCAAAATGTAATGCCTCAACTCTTAGTGCTCGTCAGGGTGTGGGGCTCCCCAGTTAAAATATGATTGTTTTGGGGGTCGCGGCCTGAAAAGGTTGAGTACCACTGCATTAGAGGGCTATTTTCATTCTCTTCTTCTTGACCTCTGCATTCATTTGGTAGTTTTCTCCCTTACGTCCTTATTCAGCTGAAGCGGACTCCTGCCTCCATAACTTATTCTCCTTCCTGTGTGTGTGCATTTGCTCGAATGCTGTCCTTTTTTTTCCGTACTACTATCGTACTATTTACGATTAACATATTTTCCTTCTTGTCTGACCTCTCTCTCTCCTCTCCTTTCCTCTCATCCATATAATGTCTCCCATCATCCTCATCATTTTGTTCTCACCCCCGTTCTCGTCCTTTTTATTATCTTGCCTTCTCCACGGGCAATTTCTCTCTTGTCTGCTTTCACCTATTTCGCCTCTATCGTCTTTTTTTCCTGTGCATCTCTTTTTTTAATTCCCCTCTTCTCTTCTCTTCTCTTCTCTTCTCTTCTCTTCTCTTCTCTACTCTACTCTACTCTACTCTACTCTACTCTACTCTACTCTACTCTACTCTACTCTACTCTACTCTACTCTACTCTACTCTCCTCTCCTCTCCTCTCCTCTCCTCTCCTCTCCTCTCCTCTACTCTACTCTACTCTACTCTCCTCTACTCTCCTCTACTCTACTCTACTCTACTCTACTCTACTCTACTCTCCTCTACTCTACTCTACTCTACTCTACTCTACTCTACTCTCCTCTACTCTACTCTACTCTACTCTACTCTACTCTACTCTACTCGCCCCTCCCGTCCCCTCCTGTTCTCCATCATGGCTGATCCAGTGACTGCAGAGTGAAGTTGTGGAGCTATGTTCCGGGTCTGACCCCATGTCTGCCCCGTCGGGTCCTGGCCATCAAGGGCCGAGCCACCAGCCTGCCATGACTGCCTCTTCTCTGCTCACCAACCCTACCCTCCTCCTCCTTTAGGGTATTCTCACTAACTTTCTCTGTTCTATTCTCCAACCCTACCCTTCTCTTCTCTTCTTTTAGGGCAGTGGTTCTCAGCCTTTTCAGACCGCAACCCCCAAAATGATCAGGGTTTAACCCCACCCTGACGAGCACTAAGTGTTGAGGCATTACATTTTGTGCAACACGATTCTATTGTGAAAATAGCCGATCTACATGCTCACAACGCCTCGCAAACGCGATTTTCACAATTTCTGCCTCTAATATTAGACCATCTGGCCAAGGTTTAATTTGTCATTTTAGAGGTATTAAAAACTTTAGAAATGTGCAGATACCCTAGATACACTTTATGATGGTTTGTTTACTGTTGAGTGAGAAAACATTGTTGCACATTAAGTTAATCATCTGGGTACCCCCCAACATAATTTGGGGACCCCTCTGGGGGTCCCGACCCACAGGTGGAGAACCACTGGCTTAGGGTACTCTCACTAATGTTCTCTTCTGCTCACCAACCCTACCCTCCTGCTCCTCCTCCTCCTCTTTTCTTTTCCTTCATTTTTTTCACCCCCCACATTATGTTTCCTCCTCCCCTTTGTATCCTGGTTGTTGTCTCCACCAGCCGAAGGCTGAGGGGAGAGTATGTTTTCCCCTCCGTCCGTGTGTCCGTGCGTCCGTCCGTCCGTCCGTGCGTCCGTCCGTGCGTCCTCGCAGTTTGTGAGCGCCTAATCTCAGTCGCCGTTGGCCCGGATGCTGCCAAAGTGAGCACACACACTCCCTGGATGCCAATCTAGAACCTCTGCCCTAAATTTTTCAAATGGGCCTTTTCTAGCGCCACCTAGTGGCCGATGTTTCGCGTCCGTGCGTCCTTGCAGTTTGTGAGCAGCTAATCTCAGTCGCCGTTGGCCCGGTCGCTGCCAAAGTGAGCACACACATTCCCTGGATGCCAATCTAGAACCTCTGCCCTAAATTTTTCAAATGAGCCTTTTCTAGCGCCACCTAGTGGCCGATGTTTGCAAAACACATTTCTGTGCCCTATTCTTACAGATTTTGTCCAAAAATCCTACAAATCGGTAGGCAGTATCTCGACAGTCATGTGATCGACACGGATCTGTCCGATTTTGCATATTCCATCCTGATTGGCTAAGATTGGCTTCCAAAGTTTGTAGGATTGCGTGCGTCCTCGCAGTTTGTGAGCAGCTAATCTCAGTCGCCGTTGGCCCGGTCGCTGCCAAAGTGAGCACACACATTCCCTGGATGCCAATCTAGAACCTCTGCCCTAAATTTTTCAAATGGGCCTTTTCTAGCGCCACCTAGTGGCCGATGTTTGCAAAACACATTTCTGTGCACTATTCTTACAGATTTTGTCCAAAAATCCTACAAATCGGTAGGCAGTATCTCGACAGTCATGTGATCGACACGGATCTGTCCGATTTGGCATATTCCATCCTGATTGGCTAAGATTGGCTTCCAAAGTTTGTAGGATTGAGCCGTTTTGAACAAAATGCCTCAAATCACAAACGCAAAGTGCAATTATCATGAAATCGCGCACACACGTTCCCACTAGGCCGAGGAAGAAATGCCACGTATTTTTTTTTTAAATCAGCCTCATGGTGGCGCTATAACAGGCTGATTTGTGGTTTTACCTATAACTCCACCGATCAGTTCACCAGGACGCACGGTCTGGTGGAGACCTGTGCTCGGAAGAGCACTGCTTCTAGTTGTGTTCTTTGTCAGCTCTTGTTAAATTACAATTCCTCTGTTTAGTCAAAGCCCCCTTTTATGTGAATCTCAGTTTGGCTTTTTTTTTTTTCTTTCTCCCGTCTTCTCTCGTTTGCATCTCACTTCCCATTTGTTAGGAACCCTAAATCAAGGCCTAAAACTATGGTAACTGTCCGGCCTGGGCCGAGCCTCGGGCCGGCCCAGTTAGGGCCAAGTTAGGGCCCAGTTAGGGCAGGCCTTAATTTTCAGGCCCGTTGAGAACTCTAGTCCTAGAACTAGTGGCATGTGAATTTGGCAGGAAGCTGACGATTAAAATGGGCGAGCTGGGAATTGAAGTACATTCTGTGGGGAAGAATAACTTATTTATTGCAAAGTTCCTCATGCAATTAATTAAACGTTTCTTTGTACCTTTACTAAAAGGTGACTCATCATGATGGCTAGTGTGGAGATGAAGAGAACAGAAGTGTGTTTGATTTGTGCGTGCGTGCATGCATGCGTGCGTGCATGCGTGCAATACAGGGGAGAGTGAACAGTGTTTTTTTTATCTTATTTCTATGATATTATGTGCAGGATGTACAATGGGATACAAGACAATCTTATTTTGTCTACATCTTATGTATCTACAGTATTTGCCTTTTGCTTTCCTCTCTAATTTCTCTCATTCTCAGGTACCATATGCATGTAGATACTGTATTTTGTATTTTGTTTTTCTTCTTTGATCCCCCCCCCCTTTCGCTTTCTTTCTTCTATGGAAAATAACAATACGATGGGAGCGATGCATTAGAGAACATGTACGAGTTGAGAGGGAATTCCTTAAAATTGTTGCCACTAAATTGTCTCTCTGAAAAGAGAAATCATTTCTTTACACTTAGAGCCGTGAGAGCATGGAACAAACTTCCAGAGGAATAAGTGGTCCGGGCTCCTACAGTCAATACTTTTAAAAATAGACTTGACACAGATTGTCTGTACAATTACAGTGCTGACTTGTGCATCATAGACTGGTGAACCAAGAGATGTTAAAACATTTTAGTGGAAAAAAAAGAAGAAAAAAAAGGAATGAAAAACATTGTCTATGTCAGTGTTTCTCAAACTTCTACATTTCAAGGTTTCCCCTTAACTCTGACAGGGTACAAATGGAACCAAATGGACCCGTTAGGGTTCATTTGGTTCCATTTGTACACTGTTACAGACGTGTATGGGTCAATTTAGACCCCCTAAAAGGAACCCACAGAGTCCCTGGAATCCACTTTGAGAAACACTGGTCTTTTCTTTTTTTTTTCTTTTTTTATTAAGCTTATGCAGATACAGGCTTTATGAAAAAGACATTCAAAGAACCTATCATTGATCTGCAGCTACTCAGTCAGGGGTATATAAACTGATTGTTTGGTGATTAAATGTCCTTGAGCTTTATGGGATTACAGTCACATATTGAGGAGGTGTCTGTTCAGCCTCTTCTTAAAGGCATGAATACTGCTTGGTCTATGTTATGTATTTTATGTATTGTGTGACTGTATGTGGGATACATTTGTGGGCTGGGTTGGGGGGGGGGATGTAGTATGTGATGAATTGTTAAAGTATGTTGAATCTTTTTTAAAGAAATATTTATATTGTGAGTCTGGCGTAGAGGATGTTATCCTGTACCAGAATTGTTTCAATAAATAAATACATACATTTCAATACATTTCAATAAATGTCAGTATTTTCAGAATGAAGCTGACTGTGATTGTGCTCCCTCCTCACAGTGACACCACGGTGAAGATCTGGCAGGCCAAGGTGTGGAAGAAGAGGTGATGAAAGGAGTGGCGTCTCTCTACTACTGCTGACCTCTGACCTCCACGGCCCCCAGGCCACGCTGACGTCCTGAAGGCCTACCACTGCGGTGTTTTTAATTCCTGCCTTTTTGAACATGCACACACTAGAGGAAAAATGTGCTAAAAATGCCAAATGGAGTACTATTTAACAGTCCGTCCGTCTCTCCGTCTGTCCGTACCCCCCTTTTTTCTTTTGTTTTATCCAGCCAATCTGAAAGTGCCATTTAGATGCGATCGTATTTGGACAGATTAACCCTCCCCCCAGATAACAGATAATCCCATCCCTCGATAGGATACCAGCGGACGGAGCAATTTCTGTTCGTGGCAGATAAAAAAAAAAAAAACACACTATTCAAACATTTACAAAAAAGACAAAAAGCTAAGAAAAGAATAAGTGCCCTATGTGTATTTATTCACCAGTGCTTCTGCTTTGAGCGAAGCCTGCTGCTCCCACGTTTGGCCGAGTGTGTTTGTCCGTATGAGCACGGCACAACAGCTGCAAGCCACCCAGCGGTGGTGCTGTTGAGCAGCCTTGAAACTGAACGGACAGGGATTTAAACGTTGTTCCTCTTAGTTCATAGATAGCTTAATGAAATGAACTCATCAAAGGCACCGCTCACTTCACACTGGGTGTGATTTATTATTTGTTAGCAGACAGAAAGTCCCATCAGGACAATGTGAGAGACATGAGTACTGTACAGTCAGCTCATAATGTCATGTTATTCATGTGATGAAGGAACAGAACTGTAAAAGAATAGCGGATTGTAACGGCCGCACAATCGTAGCTGCCCATGCCAAACATTTGTTGTGGACACATAAATAGACTGACGTTTGGGACAGACTAGGCTTTTGAAGAGAAAAGTCCTTTTGCACAGCACCGACAGAGAGCGACAGCTACGTCGGACTTGAATAGTCCGACGCAGGGGGAGTTACAAAACGTTTATTGATACTAACATTCCGGTCACTCCGGACCTTCATCAGGCATCAGGGACTTGGTGGTGACCGAAGGAACAGATTAACTGGCCCGGAGCAACGAAGGAACGCAGAGGAAATCCCCGTTTTCTGACCCACTAACGACGTGCTTGTGTTTCTCCTGTCAGGACCGCTTGCGTTCGGCTGCGTTCAGCGCTGCGGCTGTTCAGAGACATTGGAGGAGCGTATATTTATATGCCTGGCAAAGAAAAGCAGGTAGACTTTTTGATTTGCACTTCGGTGAATGAATGCCATGCTCATTGATCGGGACACTTTGGGGTGTTTCTGGGAGGTGTTTTTAGTGTCACTGGAGTTCTTCGACGTACAAATGTTTACCCTGCAGTCTCTCTTTACACAAACATGTACTCAAACTCGACGCTGTGAAACTGTCTGGTTTGTTTTGACATTTCACGACCTGCCGTTTTGTCGGTTCTGATCATAACCTCAGCCCAGACTCTTTCATTCCGTTCCATCCTCTGAAGTCCTTTCTTGGAACTCGCTGACGTTAACAGTTTCGTTTTATCCCTTGTTTATTTCTTTTTCTTTTTCCTACCTCAGTGTACAACAAACACCTGGTGCTTTTGACATTTTTGATGTCTTCATTTTTGATGTATTTGTGTGTGTGGGTTTCGTTCATCTCTGGAATGGAGTCAACCGTGGCTTTGTTGTTGTTGGCGATGCAGCAGCGCTGCCTTTATACCGGGCTGCCAGACAGAGTGCTGACCCTGCACTCTGGGAAAGCCCACAGGCAAGCCAGGGCCAATAACGAACGCACAGTGAAATAGCGGCGGTCCAGGTGGAAAAACCACCGTAAAGCTCCTTGTCTGAGCGTTATCTCTGCACTGTGAAGTGCTTACTGTAGCAGGAATAAGAAACACCCCCTGGGTCTGCACATCACACACTCGTACTTGTGTGTGCTCTCTCTCTCTCTCTCTCTCTCTCTCACACACACACACACACACACACACACACACACACACACACACACACACACACACACACACACACACACACACACACACAGGGGTGTCACAAGGGGGGGAAAGTGGGACTGAGCTACTAGGGCCCAAGGTGGAGGGGCATTCATTATTTTATACTTTAGCTATTGAAAAATAGCAGATATACAAGCTCGCAGTGCGGCACCGAGTGCTGCGCTGCAAGCTTGTAAATCAGCTATATATAAGTCGTGAAAATATGTGCAAATCTTTGAATATATGTATTTTTAAGTGAATATTTGTAACTTAAATTTTGCTTCTGGGGGGTCCCTGGAACTAAATATTTTGAGATGGGGGTCCGTGGCAAAATACATATCATTTTGGGGCTCCCTCACATGAAAAAGAATTGAGCACCACTGACATAGAAACATAGGTTTTTCAAAAAACCATAGAAGGATTTGAAATATTCAAAGACTCGCACAGATTTTCACGATTTTTCAAAAATAGCAAATTTACAAGCTTGCAGCGCGACACTCGGTGCCACGCTGTGAGCCACTCGGTGCCGCGCTGTGAGCTTGTAAATCTGCTATCTTTCTGTAGTTAAAGCACAAGATAATGCGTAATAATGCGTTCCCGGTCTAAATGGGTTAAACCCCTCCCCCTATGAAGAACATTAATGGGGGGCCCGCAGTGAAATCTTGTACCCAGGGCTCAGAATTTGGTGCGACACCCCTGCACACACACACACACACACACACGCACACACGCACACACACACACACACACATACACACACCTCTAACAACTACCTTTGTGAGGCATTTAGGCTCCACTGGGGCTAAAAGTGCCAGATTATTATCTGTACGATGCTTCAGTATCGGGGCCAAAACTCCCCCCCACTAAAGCTATACACAAATGGGGGTGGGGAGCCCTCCTCTATCCTGCCTCTGTACTCCACAGTTTGGCCACGTACAGCATGAAGCTGTGTTGCCAACCGTGTGTGTGTGTGTGTGTGTGTGTGTGTGTGTGTGTGTGTGTGTGTGTGTGTGTGTGTGTGTGTGTGTGTGTGTGTGTGTGTGTGTGTGTGTGTGTGTGTGTGTGTGTGTGTGTGTGTGTGTGTGCGTGCGTGCGTGCGTGCGTGTGTGTGTGCCTCTCTTCTCCAGCCAAACCCATCTCTCTGGGAGGCCAGTTTAATTAGAGATTATACTTTTTTTTGTTTTCGTTTGTTTGTTCATGAAATCATTATTTTCTAACGCCAATGTGTTTGCTGTCAAACGAGATCTGTATGCCTTTATTAGCCGAGAAAGGGTTGTATGTGCATACGTTACATACCCCAGACATGCATGTACAGTATGTGCCCTCGCGTACAGTATGTGTTTTTGGGCTCTCTGTCTTTGTCTGGACAGAGAGCCTTTTCCTCACTGCCTTGATTTAGAGTCTCATTGTCTTATTGAAACATATTTATCATTCTGGCAAGACTCCCTTGACACACTCGCAAGCAAGCACACACACAATTCAATTCAAAGGAGCTTTATTGGCATGAGAAAACATACTTTTACATTGCCAAAGCAAGTGTCAAAACAACACACGCACGCACGCACGCACGCACGCACGCACGCACGCACGCACGCACGCACGCACGCACGCACGCACGCACACACACACACACACACACATTTACATACAGTAGACAGAAATAACCCCAGGCTTAAACGCAGCAGATCCATTATTTTTTTCTATTGACTCGACACTCACTCTTTTCTAAATGTTTGAGAAGAACGGGTATTCTTATTGATTTCAATTTATGATTTCAGCCAGTCCTCTTTAAGTGAAAGATAACACCGGCGATTGTTGAAGAAACCCCATCTCCTGGTTGTTCCTAGAGCCCCTTTCACTTCACAAACTCCTGAGTGTAGGTTATCTTTCAGACTTGACGTTGAATCATTTACCACAACCAAGATTATGTCTATGTTCACGGTTGTCTTTCAGCGAAGCTATTTTGCGTATTGACGCAGATGACACGACATTAAGCACGGCAACGGGTTGATAAGTTTGAGTGTGAAGCGTATGCGACCCCCTTAATCTTTTAACTGCCTGGTTTAAAACACGATCTAGAGCCTCCAGCGAGTGTTTTCACGTACCTTTGGAAAATCATAGAATATTATGTGTTTTGCGACGATCCGCCCACGATAATCCAGCCGCGATAATCCATTGCAGAGTTATAACCAGTTGACTGTGGCTTGTTTTTGCCATAAAGCAGCACTAAGCAGAGAAAAATTGTTGAAGAAAGCTGCTTTTTTACAGAGTGCACATTACAATTCACTAAACCTGTGTACAGTAGTAGTAGTGTGTTGATGGGAAACAAAGTGCGGTTCACAACTAAAACACAGTGATCTGAAGAAGTGAGGAACTGGTTCTAGCATAACGTTGCTGCATATTATGTCCAAAACTTTTCAGGATTCAAATTCAAAAACATCAAAAGTAGCAAATCTATAGGCTCAGCTTCTCATGCTTTTGTGTGACTGACTCAAACTGCAAAGAATTTTTTAACCAAACCACTTGTTTTTTTCTATTTTTTTCGATCGATCCCCCCGACGTACACTATGGACACACTCTTTGTGCTTCTGTGGGGGGAAAAAAGCGAGTCTTTTCGGCCATGCATTCTCTAGTTATGGCCGGTTGAAAATGCACAGTTGCACAAGGCAGAGCGAAAATCGAAAAAAAGAAAATAACACCTGAAAACATGTGAATGATGGTGTGGGCCAACCCCCCCAAAATCTGTGAAAAGCAACGATAAGCCTTACGCCAGGCCAGGGGTTTTCAAACCTTTTTGACTCAGGGCACCCCTGTAAATAACTTTTTCATCCACAACACCCCTGAATTATACTGTTATATATTTCTTTAAATCTTACATCATATTGGAGAAATATCCATCAGAACTGACTGAAAATAACGTTAGATTTGACATTTAACCACTTGAACCCCAGCATCCCTATTCTGGGGGGAAGGTTCACCAACGCGTTGTGAGCTTGTAGATCTGCTATTTTTGGTGAAGTTTGTCTTAGATGGAAAAATAACTCATCAGGTACAGTGCAAATCAGGTCTGTTTTACTAAGCATAGTGAAGTGATATTGATGAATTCCAAATATCAAATGATCTCGCGGCACCCCTGGACTGGCATCACGGCACCCCAGGGTGCCCCGTCACCCACTTTGAAAACCCCTGCCTTACGCTTTCTACTGAGAGGTTGGTCTTCCTCTGTGTTTATGATGATACTAGCATTACCTTGAAGCTGCTTCCTGTCTGCAGAACACGCCATGTGAATTTGTTTAGGGTTTTTTATTTTTTTTTATTTCAAGAGGTTGTGCGGTGCGCGCATGTGTGGGTGGATACAGTGTGTGTCTGTGTGTATAAGTGGGATTTTGATTATAAACTCAGGTAGGGGTTGTAGGGTAATTGTAGTCATACCGTCTCCACTCACTGGACCCCCTTGTATGTGTAGCTCATGAATTTGACCAAATGACTTGTGAGAGACATTTCTTTATTTGTTTGTCTGTTTTTGTTTTGTTTCGTTTTTTCATTTAAGAAAATGACTTGAAGGTACCGTCTGCGATTATTTTCTCCTCTTGTAATCTTGTTTCCTCTCTTTGTTTATTTATCTTCGTACTGCAGTTTTATGCACATGTATTTGTCTTAAAATTCAATCTTTGAATTGGGCCAATGCTAAAAAAAGGTCGCTGAGAAGATGCACTGAAATTGTATGACAGTTGACAAATTGTTCTAAATGTCTTCGGAGTACACTGCAAAAATGAGTGTAAAACCTGATGATGATTTTTTTTTATACTGCGTACACCAGTGTGATTTGTGGATGGACTGCCATAAAGAAAAGCAATGTGATCAAACTAGAGTGAATGGTACGATGTGTATAATCAGTGATGAAATGAACCTGTATTACACCATACTTTTATGACTACTATAGTTTATACTTTGGACTCTTACGCTCTCAGCTGTGCCAACTTTGCCAAGCTGAGAAATATAGAAATATTTGAAATTGGAAATACTCAAGTAAAGTACTGTACAAATACCTCAAAATTGTACAGTACTTAAAGGGGCACTCCGCCACTTTTCAACCTATGTTCATATAATTGGTCCTCACTCAAAAATAGCTTTTTTCTTTTTTTTTTTCTCAGAGGAGGGCTGTGGGCAGGTCAGAAACCCATCGTCTTGTGACATCATCGATTGCCAATCCAGCTTATAGAAACTGCAGGCTTTCTATTCCTGAAAAGTTGTAATTTTAAAGTGGAAGCCATTGTTCTTGCGATAATAAAAATCTAAATATTTGTTTCAAAAATATTGATTAAATTTATTTTTTGGAAAATGTAGATGTCACAAGACGATGGATTCTGAACTTCCCACAGCTCTCCTAGGAGACTTGGACTGAGTAGAAAAAAATTGTGATATTTTATCATGAACATAGTGAGGACCTATTATATGAAGACAGGTTGAAAAGTGGTGAACTACTCCTTTAAGTAAATGTACTTACAGTAGTTACTGTACTTTACACCACTGCCTCCAACTATAAAACAACAGTGGTGAACACAGCGTATCGGTCAGAGTGATAGAAACACTGACAGCGTTTACTCCTAAGTTTACTGGTCATTATCATTTAACCACTCAAACATTCTCCCCAAAATAGCCCATCTACAAGCTCACAACTCGTCGCAGAATGGCTATTTATAAAGTGACTTGGTGCAGACAGATGAAAGTGATCCAAGACAAGTACAGTTTGTATCTCAAGTCTGTTTCTCTAAAATGCAGAGGGTTAAAAAAAAAAAGTGGTTAAGGGTTATATATTTATCACTCGGATGGCCAGTGAAGACATTGTACAGCAGTACTGTAGCTTTAGGCACTTTCTTGTACGTGTGTGTATTAGGTTGCATGATGATAGCCCAGTTGATCAATCAGTCCATGCCATTGCTGACGCCTCCAAACCGAGCAACACAAAAAAAGGGTTATAGTCTGTCCCTATAACAGTGCTGTGCTTCATTTTGCATTTTAATTTAAGTGTATTCCCACTTAAATATGTTTAAATACAGCCAAACTGAAGCCTTATGGAAGACTTTGGCAATGGTCAGCCCCATCTGTTGTTAAGAGTCTACATTACATTGGTCTGAGAGAGTACAGTATGGCTCCCATACTTGATGATAATCTGTATATAGGTGTGTCATGTCTTTTCTTAACGTTCCAATGGACATTTCGGTCATCGCTGATGAGTTTTAAGATGTATCTTTGTAAGTTTGTAAATACCTGCCCTTTTATAAGTGATAATGCTGTGTACACGGACCCGACACAGAACTCTGTCACAGTAGTGAATTTAGCCCTAAAGCTAACCTTTAACAACAGGACATCTCAATAGTCTCTTTTTCACAAAATCTATTTTTTTTTCTTTTTTAATGGGGAAAAATATTACTTTACAGACTAGGTTTCAAAATGTGTGTTTGGGAAATCAATACTATACAGCATACCGTATGTTGTGCTGATTATGTAAGACAAGAATGGCTTGACAAAAGAAGAGAGGGTGAACTAAACATAACTCATTCCCCAAGTGCCCCTGCTTAAAACACATCTCTTTGATATTATTAAACCCTCCAAAAAAACGCGGGCAACAATCCTTGATTATGCGGACTAAAATCATTGATTATGCGGGCAAAACAAAAAGATTTTTTATGTGAATTTATGTGGTGAAATTGCGGAAAGTTGTGGAATATGCAATTAAAGTTGCAAATTATGTGAAAAGTGGTGAATTACGCGAAATATGCAAAAACATGCAAAATATTCGGGGGTTTATGTGATTTTATGCAGTGAAATATGCGTGTAGTTCCGAAATATGCGGGCGGAAATATGCGACTGACTTTTTGAAAACAACAACCCCTGCATAATATTGTGGGATTTGGCTGATTATGCAGGAAATTATGTGATCACATAATCATTTTTTTTCCTGAGGGTCTATATTATGTTACCGTATGTGATATTTCAAAAACCACATGGCCAGGCGGCATCCGTTGTTTAGTTAGAGTCCATAGAACCAAAAAACACATTCTGGGAAAAGAATCAGAGATACATTTCCCGGGATATTTTTTTCTAAATCTGATAACATGGAGCCAGACGGAGCGAAACATTTTGGTATGACGTCATTTCCGGCTGAATTCTGTCCTTGATCGCTCGCAGGTTGCGGGAGAGAGCGTGTTTTCAGAGAAACACTGAAGACACGGACATGACGCTGATATTTGTCTTTAGCGGTGAATGTGTTAACACTAGCGCCTCCATTGTGTGATAATAATAATTCTAGCACTTTGGACCCTTCCTAGCCCGGATCAGCGAATTGGTACTGCTTGGAAAAAACGAATGTTAACGCTAGAATGCGCAGCAGCGGTGGTATTTTGCTGCTGTGTTCTTCTGAGAAAGTGTTATTTTTCTTTTGCATTTCTCAGAAATGTTTTGAAAGGAACAACACATTTTCACCTATGATAACGTGCCCAAGATAAAGACACCTATAGTTGAAGAGCGCTAACTGCCTTTACAGTATACTGTAAGTGTGAAAACGGAATGATTTCACATGGATAAAAATGTGTCAAAATTGTATACCAGGTCCTGGCTGACATGCTGTGAAATCAATCATCATTCATGAGTGAATTCTAAGGATTGTGGAAGTCGGTGGCTACACAAGGAAGGTTCCTATTTTCCCCCTCCATTCTGTCACTAATGTCAACGTAGCCTCTGGCTGGCTGGGAACGTGTTCAGGCATGTTTATGGGGTTTTGGGATGCCTTAAAAAAAATTAAATAAATTTAAAAAAATAGACTAAAATGATTGGGAGGGATTAGTGGAGAAGAGATCCAGTAGTGCCAAGACAAGTCGTCATGGGAGCGTGCGGGTATCACAGACGGAAAATAGCTGATCTACAGTAATAGTAGATCAGCTATTTTCAGCATGCAGCTAAGTGAAAATCTGCCATTTTGATGCCATCACAGCCTGTCAAAAAATAGAAGCTTGTATTCAAAGGACTATGACTAAAAAAAAAAAAAAATCAACACTGCTATTAGGCATGATCAAATTCCCTCCAGGGGGGTGGGTGGGGGTGTGTGTGTGTGTGTGTGTGTGTGTGTGTGTGTGTGTGTGTGTGTGTGTGTGTGTGTGTGTGAGAGAGAGAGAGAGTGTGTGTGAATGTTTTCTGAGCGAGTTCTTTGAAACGATGTACTCTTGGAACAGGGTCAGAGAGTCATTTGTGCCTTTTATTGCACACAGACTCTCTTTAACGACTGTAAAACAAAGTGTGTACAGCGTTTGTTTACTTTATCGTTTGTTTTTATTGTCTTTTTTTTTTACATCGTGCATGTAAACCAAATCATGTAAAATATCTCTCAATGTGTAAATAGTGTAATTAAATATTTAATGGTGACGGATCCTACGGAATAAAAAATAAAGCTCTAAACATTGTCTGGAGCGCTGAAAACATTAAGACAAGTATTGTTGTGAGCGTACACACACACGCACACACACACACACACACACACACACACACACACACACACACACACACACACACACACACACACACACACACACACACACACAGGGGCGGCATTGGCTCCGGGGTAGAGAAACCGCCATCAGAACACGGAGGGTTCCAGAAGTGCCTTGGATAAAGCCGCTATATAAATTCACCATTTACCATTTACATACTTCAAGTCATTAACCAACCACACTCTCCTCATACACCGGATTTCAATTAACAATGTAATGTTATATAGCCGGAACCTACTTCTCCTTCTTCTTACTGTATATGCTACTATAATGTGTAGAAATCCCCAGAGCTTCAAATGTTGGCAATTATCCCTTTGTGAACTGTATAATGACAGTATGTGCTTTGAAAATATAAATCTTCCACCAAGGTTAAATATTGTTAATCATTGCCAGGTATACTACTAGCTAACCACTCAATTCCTCTCAGCCTAAGGTATGTATCCATCATTAGACTGCAGAATCCATGAGCATTGTGCTTTGTTGTCCAACCTTAACATTGAGACCTTAACGTTACCGGCTCCGCGGTTCCATGCGGTACACACTCTCTGTGTGAAATTAATGTTAATTGTGAAATTAGTGCCATGAAAGCGAGCATGCTGTGTGAAGAGATCAGCATGCAGATGATTAGGCTATGCAGTAGGGTAGTGGTTCTCTATCTGTGTGTGTCAGTGGCGTCAGTTCAGAAAAAGCTAAGGTATGGCAACATGACTGGTGTCCAGTCATGTTGCCATACCTTAGCAACAGGCATGATACATTTATTTTAAGAAGTACGTTCTATTTCCCCCCCGTTTCTATGGTTTCTTGGGCTGGATATGGCAGCCTGGAAGGGTTGTTCAAGTGCAGCTAAACTTGGCATGTTAGTAAACGTGCCACAATTAACAATAACGCATTGCACCTGTGCAGCTGACCTGCTGGAACCTGGGAATATACCATTCTGTCAAGATGGAGAGAATACGAGTGTGGAGAATATAATTACCAGTAAGACTCCCTATAATACCTAACTCATTCTGTGCCGATCCCGAACTAGTTCGGCTTTATTTCAATCCAATACAATTTTTTTTTTTATTAATTCACTTACCCCGAGCTGCTTGTAGAGTCGTGGGTGGTCCTGGCTCGCTAGCCGCTAGCCAGCTAGCCATTCTACTCTGTCCGACGATATATTCCATTAAAAATGGTTTAAAATACATTTTTGAGCTCCCCAATGTTCACCCAATGTAGTCCGGCTTTTTTTAATGAAATGAATAAAATGATAAGAGGCCTTCTGAAGCCTGGCCTGATTTTTCTAGCTACTAGCCGAAAGCTAGCAACCTCCCGGCCGGCCGTTATTTGCGAACGAAATCGCCAATCTCCGCCTAATCCAATGAAAGACCACATCTTTGAAGGCTTATATCTCTGGATTGTGTCTTTAGGGAAGCGGCGCAAGGTTTATTTACGGCGAAATCGCCCAAAAATGATCTTTTAGATGACAAAATGGGAATAGCCATTCTGTTAGCATTATCATCCGGGACCTTTCCATGACTTGCATGAACGTGAGCACGTGAGGTCCTGGAAGGTGAGGTCCTGGAAGCTAAAGCGCTCGCCTATGAGAGATACCCTGGCATTCTATGGCCCCTAGAGGGCACTGGCACTAAATGAGTTAAAGTGACCATTTTGTAAACTTTTACATTTGTAGTTATTTTACTGTAATTTAACAACATAATAACCAGGACAGATAGACAAAGAGACATTCGTGGATTTATATTTAAAAGTAACTTTTATTTTCCCCTCTGGACCCAGGGTATGGCAGCTGCATACCCCTGCCATACCCAATTGACGCCCCTGGTGTATGTGTGTGTGCGTGCGTGCGTGCGTGTGTGGTGGGGGGGTTAAGTGAGATTAGATGAGATGAGATATACTTCATTATCCCTAAAGGGACAAGTAGGCGTTACAAGCAGCATAATGAAGTACATGCACTGTGAAAAACCTAGGTTGGGGGTGCTCCATAAGAATAAAAAAACGGTACCTAAATAACAATAATAAACGTATCTAAAAGTTAGAGACAGTTTAAAAGAACCAAGGTCAATGTGATACATTCGGAGGCCAGCAACAGAACTGGCCTTATTGAGCTTGTTCAGCTCCCAGGCCTTGATGCCACCTCCCCAGCATACTACCACTGCATAGAACACAATGCTGGCTACAACATCCATCCATCCATCTTCAACCGCGTATCCGGAATCGGTCGCGGGGTTAACACTTCCAACAGAGATTTCCAGTCTTCCCTTTCCAGAGCAACGTTAACAACTTCCTCCTTGGGGATCCCGAGGCGTTCCCAGGTCAGTGTGAAGATGTAATCCCTCCACCTGGTCCTTGGTCTGCTACGGGGTCTCCTCCCAGTGGGACGTGCAGGGAGGACCTCCCTAAGGAGACGCTTGGGTCATGCTTGAACCAAGTAAACTGGCTATTTTTCTAAGCGAAGGAGCAGCGATTCTACTCCCAAGTCTCTCATGGATGACTGAACTTCTCACCTGTGACCTATCTCTAAGGGGCCAGCCACCCCAGAAAACAATTTTCGGCGTCTTGTATACAACATACTGATAAACCTTTTCAATAACGAAAAAAACAATGCATGGATGCACCTGGGATGTATCCTCAGTGATGTAGCCCAAGCTCATCGGGGTTTCGGGTCCCGCAACATCATACCCCTCACTTGGGTGACCCAGCCGGGGTTGATCAAGTCCCGACGTACATCCCAGTAGCTACCCACGATCAGTCCCATTAGGGAAAGGACCATTCACTCCGCAGCTCCGGAATAGAGGATGACATTTTGATGAATTTTCACTCCTGTCCCGTCCCACTCCCGCAGAAAAAATCCTGTCCCATCCCACTCCTGGGCTAGAGTGGGGAAAAAAATCCCATCCTGTCCCACTCCTGTAAAATGACTCCTGGTCCCATCCCGCTCCTGGTCAAAATCACTCCCGTTCACATCCCGCTAAAAAATATATATAAAAAAATAAAATCGCGCAGATGTTTTTCTATTTTGAACCATATTATATTTGATATCATGTTTATTATTATATAATGTATAATCTTATAATGTTCGCAGTTCAAAGACCTCACTTTCCTGTGCAATTTATTTCTGCGATTTGATGAACTGGTCTGGGATGATTCCCGCTCCTGCCCACTCCTGTTGATTTTCAATCCTGTCCCGTCCCGATCCTGGCATTAATACAAATTTGACTCCTGTCCCACGGGAATCCCGCGGGACCCACGGGACCCACGGGAACGGGAATAAAATGTCATCCTCTACTCCGGAACTACTCTGCCGAGCCTGGGAGAGGAAATCTGGCACATGGAAGGACTAGGCTATGTGGATTGACTCCTGTCCGGGCCCCTCCTACGTCTCACCAGGTCCACTCCTGCTCTCACCAGGTCCAGGACCTGTTCGTTGCACCAGACTCCAGCCCCAGACATTTCACCCAGGAGTGGTGGATTCTTGAACCGCAGGCTCCACCTAGACAACGGTGGTGCTGCAGGCTCCGTTTGCGGCTTAAATGGCCCTCCTAAAGGCCTAACCGTAGGTTTGTTGGGCTTCTTCCTCACGGAAGACACAGGCTGTGGCGCTAACCCAACCTGCTCCCGGGTGCCGTCTACATTTCTGTTTACAGCCTGCTACACAGATTAAAAGGACTTGAGCCTCCTCGGGTGATACTGTCTGCTCTTCCCCTTTTTGTAGACAGCCTCTGTGTTGTCTTTCCAGTCCATGTAGCATAGTGGTTTGAGTGGTTGAGTGAGTCAAATACTAGATGATGCAGCTCAAAGGACTTGTCCTCTATCTAGCTGAAATTTCAAATAAATATCTCAAAATCAAATGAACGGATTGCCGTGAAACTTGCCCTACTTTGGTCCCAGACAGGGTATCTTGAAGTACATCATGCTCAGTATGTGACGTTTACTGTGGTAGCATTTTGAATATGGAAGGACCCAATTTACTTTACCAAAGTAGTTGTTCCGTCGGGTATATTTGTATCTGTTGTTCAACATGAGCTGCTTCAAATAGCAGTTCATTAGTGATGGGGCTAGTCGGATATATTGATGGAGACTCAAATCAGAAGAGACTCAATTACAATGAAACGCAAACAGAACAAGACAACAAAACATCGTCTGAGCTTATCAGATGGAAAATAACGGGTGCGCACGGCAGCATATTCATCCGGGGTGGCGTGTGTGTGTGTGTGTGTGTGCGTCTGTATGCATGCGTGTTTGTTTGCCAGTGATGATTGCCGTTTCCAGAATGTCTCTGAGGCATTATAATAGCTGTCTATATGCATCACAATGCTAGAGTCGCGCCCATCGAGGCTGTGGGGATGAGCAGCGCCGCCCTAAAAGGGGTTAATGATCACAGTTTAGAAAGGAAATTATGTATTAGAGATGTGTGTGTGTGGGGTTACGTGTGCCTCCGAGGCCCAGAGAGATGAGAGAGAATAAAGAAACATGTCCCTGGCTGTGTCCAACCCCAGTCCCCTACGGTCTGTTTTCCTGTCCCCTCCTAAGCAGTCAATAAACTGCTCCTCCATATGCAAGGTAATTGCCCATTTCTTCCTCTCATCTCCGAGGGTGCCCTCAGTCTCTGTCCCTCCCTCCCTCCCTCGGAGTCCCTCCCTCCCTCCACAGGTTGTCAGAACAAATGAAGAGCTGGTTGATGGCATTTTGCTGCCATTTGAAATGTGGGAGCAGAGAGAGAGAGAAGCTCCCGGACGCAATTTTCAAACAACATTCCCTCAATGCAATCAGGTCAACAGACGAGTGAAGTTGGAGGGTTTAATCTGTCGCTGGTCGTATTTTTTCATCATCTTCTCCCCTCTGCCTACGCCACAATTAAGCATCAAGCCGTCACACTGAAGTTCAACAAGGCTGGCCAAAAGGAATGAACAAATGAAGCCCTTTCTCCTGTTTGTCCTTCTGTGACCCATAAGCAATGGGTTTCTTCGACTAATAGGCTAATAGATACTGTGAGGCTGAATTGCACCTACTATCTATCATATAATTATCGAGGTCAGTCAGTAGGAGGTCAGTCACTCAGTCAGTCAGTCAGTAAATGCTACCACCCACCAACAGGGGGTGGTGATGTGTGGACTGAAGTATCAGACTAACACACACCAATCTCACAGTTAGGAATGTTGCAGTGTCTCTCTCTCTCTCTCTCTCTCTCTCATATGTGGTTTGCCTGCATGCACGGGTCTCTAATGCACCGGGTGCATTTGATGTGTGTCTTATCTTCCGACGGGTATGGCAAGCGCATACATCCCCATACTTCTATTCACCTAATTTAGCTGTTAAATTATTTGTATCCATCAAAAAATATACACTCCTCCATGGGTTGCTCCTTACATTATGATGCTCCCACATATTCTCACACACGCACCAGTTACAGTTAATTTCTCCATAACCCACACTCTGCACATATATTGGAGCACATATCTTCAAACGGGTAAGGTCTAGTATAAATATATACTGTGAAGTGTGAAGTGACTGACAGCTGACTACAGCTGGGTGGGGTGACTGCATAAACCAACGCTGAAGCTTCAGTATTTATTAGTCCAGCACCCAGCCTACAGTATGACCTCAGATGTGCGTGCCCTTTTGGCTATGTTTCAGCCTCTACCTCTATGGTAACCTCTAGTCTACGGGCACCTACCACGGGTCACAGACAAAGTCAGAGAGAGAAGGATGAGGCTGGCAGGGCAAGCAAACTGACTCTATGGGAGCCAACCCAGGGCAAAGCCAGGAAAGGCAAGAAGCACATTAGGAATGTAGATGCACTGCGGCATCATCTCAGCTAACAACACAGTAGAGCTCTAGACCCTGATGTTAGATAGGTGTGGAGGGCAGCGATCCTGTAGTCAACACTGGTGTTGGCTAAACAACACTCACACATTGCAACACTAACAAACCTGATCCACTGTAAAGAAAAAGGGGGCTTTAGTTTACACATATTAACTTAAAAAGCAATCAGAACACACACGGTACGGTATCATCAATGCTATCCTCTGAGGGCCAAACACACCTCTGAATATCAAAAAACTCTCAATAACAATTATTTGTTCTCTTTTTTATTTATTTCTCGATTAGACATCTGATGATTAATGAGCCTCAGCTGCCAGCTCTCGCACTGAATTTGATTTGTACAAACCAACCGCAGATCTTTTTGCACTTTTCAGGAAATTGGGGAAAAAAATGCTTTTCATTGGTTCAATATTTATAAAACCCAACAGATTTAACTACGGTACTTTCACTTTCTAAAAATAAAAAAGCAGATCTACAAGCTTGCAAAGCATCCCATCGTGATTTCTTTTCCAGATGGGGATTAAGGACAAATACATTATTTGCTATTAATTTAGAGGTCCTTAACATTAACAGTTTAAAACAGTGATTCTGAACCTGTGGGTTTGGAGGTCTGCAGATGACAGCGAAGAAAACTTTTTAGACAATTTAAGGATTTGTTATTAAATGTAAAAAATAAAAAATAAATATGATTCATTTTGGGGGCAAGGTTGAGAACCTGGTTTAAACAACATTATAAGCAAACTCAAAGAAGCAACTAACACTATAGAAACAAAGCCCCCTAAAAGACCAACACTCAACCACCAATTATGTACAAGCAACTTTACAGAACAAAGACCAGCTCTAACCTAAGCAAACCTTTTCATAAATCTCGTGTTTTTTTTTATCACGGTATGCATTTAGTTTCTCTTCCAATCACCAAAATAAAAGCCTGGTTTCAGAGGCTATGCTTTAGTAAATGGGTGTGTAGAAAGTGCCAATTTGTCCATTCTTTTGTAGGTTTGAGGATGGCTTCCTTGCCACTGGCGGCAAACCCACCTACCGTGTCAAATGGTAATTTAAATGGGGTGTAAATTATAAATCATTTTTGTTTAAAAAAAAAAAAGTTTCTATTTGAAAAGTTATAAAGCTCTATAACCCAAGAGCAATCATGTTTTTTCCCCCCAGTGACATTTGACTCTTTGTCTCTCCTGCTCTTCAGTAAAACAGAAAAATACATTCTATCCGCACAAAGATCATCTTCATCAACTTCAAATTATACCTTTCCAGTTCCAATTTTGTCTACACACTTTTGTGTTTGTTTGTTTCATCACCTCCAATTCCACTTGTTTCATCCTGTGTCCTGTATGAGTTCTTATCTGCTGATTGGATCAAATTGCTTTCCTGACCGGGAAAAGTATTTTCTGTTTAACCCATGAAGAAGATGGGGCGGGAACGCATTATTACTTTAAAGTTTAAGCATTGTTTTATGCTTTAACTATACAAAAAATAGCAGATATACAAGCTCACAGCGCAGCACTGAGTGCCGCGCTGCGAGCTTGTAGATCTGCTATCTTTGAAAAATCCTGAACATTTGAATATTTTTGACCCGATTCTATTAATGTCTTCTAAATACATTTTGAAAAACGCATGTTTCTACGTCAGTGGTTCTCAAACTTTTTCATGTCAAGGACCCCTATAGAATTATTAGGTATTTGGCCGCCAATATTTGAGTTACAAATGTTCACTTTAAAATATATATATTCAAAGACAATTTCTTATAACCTTTTTTAAAATGTATTTTTAATCATTTTTATTGTATTATTTTTTTCATTTTCCCAAAGAATTATTAAACACAAATGAAAACAGTTATCGAAAAAACAAAGCCAGCTCACATATAAGAAGGGTGGTATGAGTCTCAAAAAAGAAAAAAAAAGAAAAAAAGGGATTTTTGATGAATCTATCATTAAAATGGTTAAAATGGAGTGGGTGGGGATGGGGAGTGTCTGATAAAATGAATATCAAATATTTAAATATTGAATCAAGCAAATAAAAAACTGTCCAGGGTGTTCACAAAAGCCTGAGTAGACGATAAAATGACCAGAAGTTTTTTTGAAAGTGGAACATCCCTAGTGAACAACACACTAGGGTGATTGCCATCCCCTGATGACCCAAATGACACCCCTGATTACCGTAATTGTTTTCACGTAGTTACTGCACTATGTCTTTTTAGGGCAATAGCTGACTAATGTATTGTGTAAACTTGCATAGACTCTAACCTTTGAGATGAGCCAGGCATGTGCATGCGCGCACACTAAGGATTCCCATGCATGTCATTGTAATTCAGTTTGCCTTCATGCCCGTCAACAATGATGTGCCCTGCATGTGTCCACACACAGTGGCCTTAATAACCCACCCACACTCTGCCACCGCTGGTTTCATCATTTTCTCCTCTGTCTCTTCCCTGCCAACACGGATTCTAGACCCCATGTGACGTTTATCAATCTACATTAAACTCCCCCTGACTCCCCATGCCCATTTGTTTTTTCCCCTCTTTCTTAAAAAAAGCACATTATTTTTTACCCCCTTTTCCTCCACCAATTTATTCGTTATGCCAATTGATTCCTCCCCACACACACATGTCCGTGTTGTTGTCACTGCTGTTGTATCCTTCTGACTCACCTGCCAGTGAGGAGCCCTCACCGGAAGGACATAGAGCTTGTAGATCGGCTATTTTCAAATAGCCAAAGTATATACAGTATAGGGTTGAAATGTATGTTTTGTAATAATATTCATAATGTTCAAATGTAACTAGTAGTAACTAGTAACTAAGGTTTTCAAATACAATATTGTCTCCAAGACATAGTGGAATAGATCTAAAAGTCTTGAAAATGGGAAATACTCAAGTATACAGTAAGTAAGAATTCCTCAAAATTGTACTTGTACAGTACAGTACTTTACACCACTGACTATGGGTCACTTTCAGGTTTAAATAAACAGTCTAGAATTGACTGTGTGTAGTCTTTGTTAGTGTAGAATATATTATTCTGTATATGCTAACGGTACCATCCTGTCGTAGGAGAAATGAGAACAAGGAAGCACTTTTTTAGAATAGCGTTTGAGTTTGAAATAGGATTTAGTGAGCTCACATTAAAAAAAAAAGTCCAGTGTAATAGCAGGGACAGTCATTTAAACAACTTCAAACATTTCATCAAACAGTCTTCACAGATGCACGCAGCAGGCGTCCGCATGGCGGCTGAACAAAGCCTTGTCTATCAGCTCAGCTTTGTTTAAGCCTATTGTACAGGCTGCTCCGATGGAGACTACAGGATTTACAGACCAGGAATCCACACAGCATGCTTTCTCAGAGATACACATTCATTTATGTACAATGATGGGTAATTAAAAACAAAATGTATATACAGTAGAATTGGATTCCCTCTTCCCCATCACAATTATTGTTATTGTCAATGTTCGTGTTTCGGGGAAACAGTTCTCCATATGATGTCCAGTGTTTACTGTCATATTAAAGCCTCACTATATGTCACTTTTTGAAGCGGTGAAAGCCGCTTCCAATGAGTGGCTTTGTGTGTCCCATGTCCATATATGGTAATTTCAGTCCAGAATTAACAGGTTTTTTCAAAAACAAAATGTGTGTCCCATGTCCATATATGGTCATTTCAGTCCAGAATGAACAGGTTTTTTCAAAAACAAAATGTTTGTCGCCTCATGTCCATATATGGTCATTTCAGTCCAGAATGAACAGGTTTTATCTGTCCCGTACGTCCAGAATATCAGTCCAGAATGAATAGGTTTTTTCAAAAACAAAATGTGTGTCCCATGTCCATATATGGTCATTTCAGTCCAGAATGAACAGGTTTTATCTGTCCCGTACGTCCAGTGTAGTGTCCGTCCCGGTCTGATGATTGGATGAGGATTGGTCAAGCTTCACATGACAATTCGGCCCTCCAGATAAAATCATTCATTCATTCAGAATATAAAGAATGTACAGATCACAGAGTTCATAACTCTAGAACACATAGAATAACAGTTCACCGCTTCACTTCGAACCGAGGTTTGATTTTTTTTCTTATGAATACAATTCTGTCCTATCTGTATGGTAGAGTTTAGGCCTGTGTTAATACAACATTAACTTATACGATTGTATTTTGTCTAGCTCCCTGCTCTTCTTCTATTGAGACATTTAGTGTCAAAGGTCATGTCTCACCTATATTCAGTCAATTTATCCCCTGAACAAGCAGCACATTCTCCATTAGTTCAATGGTAAAAAATAAAATGGAAAAATCTGCACTTAAGCAGAAAACCGCAAGGTCAAATCCGGGGTAGAAGAGGAAAGTTACAGTACATACATGGTTGTATACTTTACATTACTTAAGACAATTGTTCTGTCCTCTATATGCACGTCCCATCGGGAGGAGACCCCGTCGCAGACCAAAGACCAGATGGAGGAGGTACATCTCCACACTGGCCTCGGGATTCCCCAGGAGGAAGTGGATAATGTTGCTCAGGAGAGGGAACACTGGAAATCTCTGTTGGAACTTTTACCCCCACGACCCGATTCCCGATAAGCGGTTGAAGATGGATGTATGGGACAAAATAGCCAATTTTACATCGAGGTGCCCACATGTCCTACAGAGCCCATGAATGACACATTGATACGTTAAACCTTTATACCAGTTCAAGTGTGGTCCAGGGAACCCTAAATGGACCCTTACAGGTCTGTAACTGCTGAAAGTTATGGAGGCCCTTGACATTTAAAACAATTTGACATCTTAGTTAGCCTGGCATTAACCAGCCTGATAATGTGGATTCACTCACGTAGTCACGTTGTGTGAGTGAATCCACGTTATCAGGCTGGCTAATGCCAGGCTACTGCTTAGTACGATTACGAATGTAATACTGTCACTCGGCGGACACCCGTCAGTTAATCTTCTTTGATTCTTTCCCCATTGTCTTGGAGTCTCCTGCGGCGGCGGCGGCCTGCTGTTCCTTGGCTTCCCTCCAGGGCATGAAGTTGTAGGAGACCAGCGCGGTGAGGAGGTAGGTGGCCATGCCGGTGTAGCTGCCGATCACCAGGCACAGCGGCTGGGCCAGCACGAACAGCAAGAACACGTTGAGGGACGCATGGTCGTCCAGCTCCACGCGGTCCTCCTGCGTGGCGCGCAGGATCCCGAAGAAATACACCAGCGCCACGGCCGGATAGAAAGCCAATTCCACCATGGTGCTGCACTGGCGAGCTAGCTTGCAAACGGCACGCTCCCACACCGTCAAGAGCCCTTGAACTTTATTAGGTTATTTTGTTCCCAGATGAGATCTGTCAAAGTAATCTTGTTTTTTCTTTTCTTTTTGAAAATGTTTTTCAGCCAGGTGGGTCGATCAGTCTGGTCCTGTAGCCGTCTCCTTCAGATGTGTAGCTTACACACACTGCCAGACAGAAATATCTTTGATCTAGGAATAGGTATGTCCACAGGTGGCAGAGAGCTGGACTTTTGAGCCTTCAGGAAGTCATATTTTCAGTCAAACATTATCCATCTCGTCCACTACTATCCGAAGGTCACTATGCCTTATCAGTGCCATTAAAACCACTTAAACCGTTTATAGACTTTGTCTAAGACTAATAGCCTTCTATGCATTTGATGTATTATCTGTAAATGCATACATTATTGATAGATTTTCCATGTTTTACCTTTTAATCTTTTGAAGCTCAAGAGAGAAATTCCTTTAACGGAAACATATTAATTGATAGCGTAGATTGGTGAACATGAATACGTTTCCCTCTAATCTACTTGGAACACAATTCTAATCACGTATAATGTGTAAGTAACAGTTCTATAACTGCTATCAGTAGCCTTTTTAGTGCAAGAACAGGGGTCATAGCCATGCTTGTGGTGGACCTTTTTGTCAAAATTATTTTTTTGCCACGCACATAAAAATGAGCGGACAATAATATTACCAGAAACACACATAGAGATAGCCCTGAATGACCATAAAAGGTCTCTAACTCTTGAAAGTGTACAAATGGAACCAAATGAACCCTTTGGTTCCATTTGTACTCTCTCAGACTGATGGTGGTCCTTTGCAAATAAAACGTTTGAGAACCACCAGTATTAGTGGGGCGGCAGTAGAGGAACCGTCATTAGAACACGGAGGGTTCCCACAGGGTTCCCAGTTCGATCCCGGGCTCCCCCAGATTTAGTGTCGAAGAGTGTGTGTGAATGGGTGAATGCCATTACCCAGGCTATTGTCACCGGCTGCATTTCCCCCACTGCCTGTGAGTGGGCACTGGGCCAATATCCTGTCAATCAGCCACCCGGAGAAAGCAGTGGCATCAGTTCAGACGCGCCTTCGCGCACGTGCAAGACACCAGTCATGTTGCCATACCTTAGCAACAGGCATGATACATTTATTTTAAGAAGTACATTCTATTTTTTCCCCCGTTTCTACGGTATCTTGGGCTGGATATGGCAGCCTGAAACGGTTGTTTAAGTGCAACTAAACTTGGCATGTTAGTAAACGTGCCACAATTAACAATAATGCATTGCACCTGTGCAGCTGACCTGCGGAACCTGGGAATATACCATTTTGACAAGATGGGAAGAATACAAGTGGGGAGAATATACTATCTTGTTAAAGTGACCATTTTGTTACATTTTGCATTTGTAGTTATTAAGTGTGCCTGCCATGCAATGCAATGGCAAAACACTTATTGTAATCCGCCATACTTCAAAATAATAATAATAATAATAATAATCTTCCCGCAAATTTCGGCACGTAATAACTGCCGCACAATTTACGCCACTGCCGCAATATATACATCAAAACGTGCGGCTCGGCCGGGAATGGTGTGCTAATACTTTTCTTTCCGATCCGTGTTACCATTGCGACGTAATTCGCAAAAAACAATGCCCAAAAACCCCATTGACTTAGAATGGGGGAAATTTCGGCACGTAATAACTGCCGCAAGATTTACCCCACCCCCGCAATATATACATCAAAATGTGCGGCTCGGCCGGGAATGGTGTGCTATTACTTTTCTTTCCGATCCGCGTAACCATGGCAACGTAATTCGTAAAAAACTACGCTCAAAAACCCCTGTTGACTTTGAATGGGGGACTGAAAAAACCTCAGAAACTTTGGCCCCACATTACTCTGACATACTTTTGTCTAGCAACGTCACTTAAACTTTAAAATGCACATACAACTTTGGTTTTCCGGCCAATAGGGATGAGCTGTAATTGATTAAGCCCCGCCCCCTCTGTAACAGGAAGTGCCCTTCGCCAAACAGGAAGTGCCTCTTTATCTCATGAACCGTTTGTCGTACAGATGCGTGGGTGGTGTCATATGACTTGATTAAGAGTCCTTAACCTTAATTGGGGCCTATTTTGCAAAACAGGAAGTGCCCCTTACCAAACAGGAAGTGCCTCTTTATCTCATGAACCGTTTGTCGTACAGACTTGTGGGTGGCGTCAAATGACTTGATTAAGAGTCCTTAACCTTAATTGGGGCCTATTTCGCCAAACAGGAAGTGCCCCTCGCCAAACAGGAAGTGACCCTTTAGCTCATGAACCGTTTGTCGTACAGACTTGTGGGTGGTGTCAAATTACTTGATTTTGAGTTCTTGACCTTAACTCTTATACTGCCAGATTATTTATTTATTTATTGGGTCTGGTGCCATCAAAAAGCGGCTTACCTTTGCAACGTTATAGTATATTGATAGACTTTTTTTTTTTTTTTTTGCCTTTCATGCCTGCCTGGTCTGCACTTTCACAGACCAGGCAGCAGAGGGCGGCGTAATGCCATTAATGTGAATTTGGCCGTTCCGTCTTGCCATAGATTGGGAACACACATTGGCCACAAAGCCCCAGGGCCAGAGAAAATCAACACGGAAGAGAATTGGTCTCCGTTGATGTTAACGCATAATGGATTTTTAAGACCATCACTGCTCGCCATGTGATTACAGTACACAGCGGCGCAACCCCTCATCAGCTTAAGGACATCAACAAGGTAGTCTCGCGTGGCCAGACGGTTGCCTCCGCGATTTGGTCAAATGCTCCCAGCATACAGTCTGGCAGACCGGGGAAGAAATGATGAGTGCGAAGATGAAGCGGAAGTGAAGCCCCCACGTCACTTCCGTTTCCGTCTCACATCACACACATTTATCATTATATAAATAAAAATCATATAAGCGTGTTTAGCTTGCTGCTTAGCAGAAATGACATTTTAAAATATATTTTTTTGAACGTTAATGCCCGTTTTCGATACTCGCTGTTCGGGAGCTGCTGTTCCAGACTCTATATAGCATTCAGAGATTGTGGCATAGTTGTCTGGCTACGCGAGACTATCAACAAGGTAAACGAACGAACGGCCGTATTGGCGCGGCTCACTCTCTAGAATTGGGGCGAACCGGAACGTCCAAAGCAGTATAAGAGTTAATTGGGGCCTATTTCGCCAAACAGGAAGTGCCCCTCGCCAAACAGGAAGTGAACCTTTATCTCATGCACCGTTTGTCGTACAGACTTGTGGGTGGCGTAATATGACTTGATTAAGAGTCCTTAACCTTAATTGGTGCTTCCTTCGGCAAACAGGAAGTGCCCTTCGCCAAACAGGAAGTGCCTCTATATCTCATGAACCGATTGTCATACAGACGCATGGGTGGCGTCATATGGCTTGATTAAGAGTCCTTAACCTTAATTGGTGCTTCCTTTGCCAAACAGGAAGTGCCCTTTGCCAAACAGGAAGTGCCTCTATATCTCATGAACCGTTTGTCGTACAGTCGATAATGTTAAAGCTAATGCAAAAAATGCTAAATCTAAAGCTAATCTACCGCTAATGCTAACACCAAAAGAAACCTAATGCTAATGCTAACACCAACCGTTACACAAGGTTGCACACACTTAGCGAGCTGCAGGCACACTTAAAATTTCGTCGAAATTTTCTTTTCTAGTTTTACTATAATTTAACAACATAATAACCAGCACAGATAGACAACGAGACATTAATGGATTTATATTAACTTTTATTTTCCCCCCTGGTCTCAGGGTATGGCAGCTGCATACCCCCCTGCCATACCCAATTGACGCCCCTGGGAGAAAGCCTTCTGTGTGTGTGTGTATGTGAGTCTGTGCATGCATGCTCGCGCGCACGCGTGTGTGTGTGTGTTTACATGTCTCACCCGAGTAATTACTCCATAAAAGGCTTCTCTGTGATGGTTGTATAACAGCAACAGGGAGTCTGACTGTGGATAATAAACCACATGAACCCCAGAGCTGTGGATTCCGACCTGGGGAGATAACACGCATGGGCCTTTTGAAGAGAGCTTTGTAGGACCTTAGTGCCTCTGGAGGGCACTGGGTAAACCTGCTGGTAGCAGGCAGGCAACGTTGATGCTGCTAAGATCAAAACCCTTTCAGTCAAAAGGAAAATATTTTTAGCCATGCCAGAGGACTGCTCTAGGGCAATGCCCATCTGTCCTCCTGTCCTTCTAACAACACTTTGGTAACCATGCAACTAGGCATGTGACGATATAGGCCTATTGCAAATCAATTCAAATCGATTCAAACTGGTGACAATTTAAATCGTGATTAACATTGCCAGCCAAATTTAAATATGAATGTGCGCTTATAACGCCAGGAAATAGCTATATTTAATCATCATAATCACATCAATTTACCAAGCCACGTTGATATACCATACCACAAAATGACCACTAGAGCGAGCCATAGACCATAGACTGTGGAAGCCCCCATGTTAACCCATGTTAAAACCAAGGTTCAAAACATTCAAGGATGGGACGATGTCGTCGATCCCCATTGACATGAATGGGAGACCAGCGGGCCGCCATCTGAGCTCAATACTGTTCAATTCGTGCTTGATCGTCTAAAACCACCATCGGTATGGGCACCGGAACGTATACAGATGCCACACAGAAAGTTTCCGAATCAAAATCCGACCTAGTGAAGCTGCGTGAGGGTCGGATGGTTTGCATTGAGCCTAGCGGCTAGCAGAGGCCTACGTAAACAGGAAGCTATGGCTTAAAGGTGACGTCATAATCGTATCCTTTTTTTTCACGGTTTACGTCTTTATACTAGCCGAAGGTAAGCTAACCGTTCCGCTCCGTCTATTAACCCAAATTAAAAGCTTAAACAATGCTTTTATATAAAAGTCGATTAAAGTCGCTTGGCAGGGAACTCCATAGTGAGATAGTCGATCTAAAAGTCGACCAGCCCTGACTGAGTTAAATCGCACTTTGAATCGGGATGCAAACAGCAGAGGGTGCATAAAAAATACAGGATCTTTTATGTAAAAAAAGTTGAGTTTAAATCATGAAAAATCATATTGTGAATATATTATCGTGATTCGAATCATGTCGTGAGTGTAGATTGAATCATTACATGTGTAGCGGTCCCCTTGTGATCAGGTATTAAGGGGAGGGCTTTTGAGTTCTTTTAAATATATTTAACTTAACTCCGATTAACTCAGTTTTAAATAGCTTGGATCTCTTTTTAACTAATACACGCACATGCAGTTTTCTAAAGTCACAATATCAATGAAATACCTTTTTAAAGCCTTTTAAACCTCAAAGTAATATAAAATGAGTATTACTTAGCTTCAATTGTAACCAGTAACCTTGACTTAAGGTCTAGTAACCAAATGGACCCTTCAAATACCAGAAAAGGCACACAATAAATTCACACAACTCAGTTGTAGAAAAATAATTCTCAATTATTTAGTTAGCAATGATTGTGCAAAATAGAAATAGAATAGGAATAGAAAATAATAAAATATGAAATGTAAACAACACTGAGCAGGTTGAAAACCTGGGAATGTGAACCATAAACCTCTTCTTTCAGGTATAGAATCACAATAAAGTAGTGCAAACAGTAATTAACCTTCTCAAAGTTAATACTCAAAAAGGAATACCCTTTAGTTGTCACCCTTTAAGTCACTTAGGAAACCTTAATATAATTTGTGGGCCCACACACACACACTCTCACACTCACACCTGAACACTAAAAGCCGGCAAAATTAACTATTACCTAACAGCACTTAAACAGTTAACCCCCAAAACCTTAGTTGCAGGCCTGATCGTTGCTCGTGTGCGTTGTGGCCTCAAATCACAATGGCCCCTTCGCTCCTCGGTGAGCAGAAATAAAAGAATGATACCTCAATGTTCCTGTATGCTCCAAACACAGTCACTCAGGCACAAAGTCAGCAGCAGGTCAGCAACACAGTCCAGACACCATCTTCTCCTCCCACGTTGCCAGAAAGCTATATAGTGAAACTTCGTCTGTTCAAGCTATATCTGGATCGTCCTCTCTGCGTCCTCCAGTCAAACAACAGGCCACCACTCTCAATCAGTCCAACCGTGGAAACTAGACTGCGTTTAGAAAACGTCCGTTCATGTGTGATGAACAGACTCCAAACCAACGAGCTGGTTAGCTTAGCGTTAGCTTTAGCGTTAGCTGCAGCTTGCACTGTTGCACAACAAAAACAGTCTTGGAAACTCGTGCAGAACTTCCTCTTGTCTTGTAGTTTTCTCTCCTCTCAGAAGGCTGTGTAAACCTTCGCAGGACTTAAAACTAACACTGGTTACTGCACAGTAAAACACCCAGAAATATCACAATACAGAACGTCGCAGAGTCACTCTTGTGTACTCTCTCTCTCTCTCTCCTCCGCTCACGTGATCTCCCACTCCTCTCACTCGTCCGGGCTGTGTTACACTCAAAACTGTCCCTGCAGTATGTTAAACCCATAAATGCTGGTACAGAACATAACATGAAAACATTGCTTTTAAAACAAAAACAAAACTCCTAATGAATTAATTATGAAATACAGATTACGTTTTTAAACCAAACCTCATCACACCTTTTAAAGGCTTTTAACATTGTTAAACAAAACCTTATTTAAATGTTTTAATACCATTTAAAGTAAACCATTTCGTGACTGGGTTACACCCTCCCCCTTCTAAAGTTTTGATGCCCTCATCAAACAAAAATAAACATAACCTTTCAAAAGTTATGCATAGAAAAGGGTGCATGCAAACGCTGAACTTAACTTTAGCCAATTCTAATGATTACACCTCTATGAACTATCGTAAGAGGCTGATCTCTTGCTTTACCAGGTTCATCATAAGTTAACCTAATGACTGGTTTCACGCTTCTCTTGGGGCGTGTTTCAGATTTGTTTGTCAAATTAGACATGGTGGGTGTCTGGGTGTCGTGGCATGGGTCTGACTCAGGATCTTCTTCAGGTTCACTTTCTTCCTCAGGAACGGAATCTTGAGCTGTATCCACTTCGCCCACACTGTGGTTCTCCTCTTCTGCACTCTCATCTTCCGATGCATCCTCTTCAACAGGATTTCCATCTGACTGTTGAGAATCACTGTCATCTTGGACGAGAGCTGACTGCCTCGCAGTATCTTCTTCCCTTTGCAGGATTTCCTTCAGGTAAGTACTGTAGGGTCTTTGAGGTAAGTAGTGCTCCTCTTCTGAAGACGAGTCTGTAAGGTCTTGTAACTCTTGCAGAGTTTCCCGTGCTTCAGGTAAGACTTTCTTTGCTTTCTTTCTTGTCTCAGCTCTTGTACTTGGTTTGACAGGTGAGTTTTCCTCCTTACTCACAGTCGGCATTCTCACCAGCTGTCCAATCGGCAGGATATGATCGCGATGAAGGGTTTTGACTCCTCCTCCTCCATCTTCAGGTTTGACTTTGTACACAGGAAGATTGGGCATCTTTCCCAGCACAATGTACGGGATAGGGCTCCACCGGCTCTCCAGCTTGTGTTTCCCCTTCAGTCCTAAGTTCCGCAGCAACACTCTGTCGCCGACATCTAGTTTCTGGAACCCGACTCTCTTATCGTAGGACCTCTTGTTTCTTTGGTGTGTCTTGTCAGCAGTTTCAGAGGCAAGCTTGTAAGCTCTGTGCAAGTCTTCTTTCAACTTGGCTACGTAGCGTGAATGACAAGCTTCATCTTTGCCGTCGGGAGAAGTTCCAAAACACAGGTCTATGGGAAGCCTTGCTTCTCTGCCGAACATTAAGAAATAGGGTGAGTACCCTGTAGCATCACACTTGGTACTGTTGTATGCGTGAACCAGGTAACCAACGTGTTTGCTCCACTGCCGCTTCTTCTCACCGCCAAGAGTTCCCAGCATGGAAAGTAGAGTTCGGTTGAACCTTTCAGGCTGCGGATCCCCTTGAGGGTGATACGGAGTAGTCCGTGACTTTCGGATTCCCATCATCTTCAGGAGCTCCTTGATTAACTGACTCTCGAAGTCCCTTCCTTGATCCGAGTGGATCCGAGCTGGCAGGGAATAATGCAGGAAGTACTTTTCCACCAGGACCTTCGCCACTGTCTGCGCTTTCTGGTTTCGGGTGGGGAAAGCCTGAGCATAGCGTGTAAAGTGATCAGTCACTACTAACACGTTGCAGATGCCTGAATAATCTGGTTCCATGGACAGGAAGTCGATGCAGACTAGATCCATCGGTCCACGGCTCACGATCTGGTGTAAGGGAGCTGCTCGCTGAACAGGGGTCTTTCGAGTGACACACTGTCCGCAGTTCTTAATGTACTGTTCTACATCAAATGCCAGTTTGGGCCAGAAGAATCGGCTCCTTAACAGGTCCGTAGTTCTCTCTATTCCAAGGTGTCCCAAGTCATCATGTGAGGCCTTCAACACAACTTCTCTGAACTCCCTGGGTAGGACGAGTTGAGTGACTTCTTCTCCAGAAGGTCTTTTACTTAAGCGATGTAGCAGCCCATCTTTCATCATCAGCCTCCCCATCTCTTTCTTCAGACGAGACAGTTCTGGGCTGGTCTCATTTCCTTCAGGCCATTTGCCTTGCTGTACAGCTTGAACAGCAGATCTGATGACAGCATCCTCTTCTTGAGCTTTAATCAGGTCCTGCTTTGACATTTGGCCCAACGACTTCAGCTCCAAGTGCGTCGGGAACGCATAGATGTCAGGCACACAGTCAGGAGAGGCTCCTAACTGATCCACATATCTATGTGGATTGATCAGGGATCCAGGAATGCAGATCTTCTTGCAGATGGATCTCACACCAGTCTGTGGTATGGTCTCCCATTCCTCTTCACCCTCATCTGTCATCCTCCTGGACAACAGGTCAGCATCTATGTTGTGTCTGCCGGGTCTGTACTTGACATCGAAGTCGTAGGTAGACAATGCAGACAGCCATCGGTGCCCAACAGCACTAAGCTTGGCGGTTGAGAGCACGTACGTAAGCGGGTTGTTATCTGTACGCACTGTGAATCTGGCACCATACAGATAATCATGGAATTTATCCACTATGGCCCACTTCAGCGACAGAAACTCCAACTGGTGAATTGCGTAGTTTCGCTCTGGTGGCTTCAGCTTCCTGCTGGCGAATGCAACTGGCCTCAGACCCTCACGGTGCTCTTGATAGAGGACTGCGCCAAGCCCCTTCAAGCTGGCGTCAACGTGCAGGACGTATGGCTTGTTCGGATCCGCGAAAGCCAAGACAGGTGCGTGGGTGAGACAGTGAATTATCTGGTGGAACGCTTCGGTGCAGGACTGGTCCCATCTCTCACCGAAGGGCTCGGACTCCTTAAGGTAAGTCTTCGTGCTGTCTTTCTCTTGCTTCTTACCCCTCTGCTTTGGGGCATAGCCTTTGGTGAGCTCTGATAACGGCCTGACGATGGCTGAATAGTTGGCTACGAAACGTCTGTAATAACCACAGAAGCCCAGGAACGATTGAAGAGCCTTCAGGTGCGTTGGCTGTGGCCAGTCTGTGACTGCTTCAATCTTGGCTGGGTCAGGCGAGACTCCATCAGCCGACACAATATGTCCTAGGTATTTCACCTTGGGCAGGCAAAACTGACACTTGTCAACTGAGATCTTCAGTCCAACCTCTGCGAGACGATCTAGGACTTTGAGAAGTCGTTCTTCATGCTCTTCCAGCGTTCGGCCAAACACAATCAGGTCGTCGAGGTATACTAGAACTTCCAACAGGTTCATGTCACCCACAGCCTTCTCCATTAATCTTTGGAACGTAGCTGGGGCTCCAGTTATTCCCTGTGGCATCCTTTCGAACTGGAAGAACCCCAAGGGGCAGATGAATGCCGTCTTTTCCTTATCTTCCTCAGCCATGGCAATTTGGTAATAGCCACTCCGTAGGTCGAGTACGGAAAACCACTTGCTTCCAGTCATTGAGTCAAGTACATCATCGATGCATGGGGTGGTATACTGATCTGGGATTGTGCGGCTGTTCAACAATCTGTAGTCAATACACATTCTCACGGCCCCATTCTTCTTCCTTACGATCACGATTGGGGATGCGTAGGGGCTACGCGACTCCTTGATGATCCCCGCACGTAATAGTTCCTGGAGGTGTTTTCTCACGTCTTCAATGTCTGCTGGAGCCAGACGTCGAGAGCGCTCCCTGAACGGCCGTGGATCTGACATCCGGATCGTGTGCTCTACGTCCTTGGCCAATCCGACATCCCATTCCTGGAGGGAGAACACCTGAGACCTTGTGGATAGCTTTTGACGGAGTCTTCCTTTCCACTCCTCTGAGACTGGCGAGTCTCCAAAGTTGATCAGATCAGCATCGAACTCTGGTGCTGTTGTCTTGGAAGGAGTGAGTGGAGTGACTGCGTCGGTCAGGTACATGTGTCCGATGACAGTTCCCACTGGTATGATGGTCTCTGTCAGCGACTCGTTCTGGACAAGGATTCTGAAGTGGTTGACGTTCACTTCTTCGCTGGGCACCACCATAGGCTGCAGCAGCACACCAGCTGGGAGTGTAGCTATAGGAGATGAGTCAACCATCAGGACTTCTTTGTCGACTGGATGCTTGTAATTAACTTTGCAGACTGCACTGCATTCACCACCAGGTGGTAGAGTCAGTGGGCCTGGGCCTTGCCATGTCACACAGCCAATATCATCCTCCTCTTCAAAGGCTGTTGCAGTGCCACGTGGTGTTGGCTCTTCATGACTGCGACAAACTTGTATCCCCAGTGTCTGGGCTATGTCAATGCCCTTCTCCTTGCATTGCTGCACAAGACGTCGGACATGATTGGCATTAGTCCCTACAATGATAGGGGTTTGGTCTGCAGTTCGGGGGCTGGGGCAGATAAGAGCGAGGACGGTCACCACCTCGTCAGCACCTGCTACTTTCGCCGGATATTCAAGGTCTACCACCACATAACCACGGTAGGGGTAGCTGAGGTCAGACTCACTTAGGCCCCAGAGGGCTAGACCAGACACTGGACGAATTTGGACATCAGATAGGTAGGTCTGATACCAAGACTCGAATATAATGGTCACTTGAGAGCCACTATCGAATAAAGCGTCACACGAGTGTCCATTCACTTTCAGCGGTACAATGCTGGGTGGGCCAATCAAGCCTTCAGGGATGCCAGCAGGCCCTGGTGTGGTAACAGCACCTTGCTTGACATGACAGTCCACTTCACTGGTTGTAGCATCATCATCAGGCTGCTGTTTTGTCACTTTCAACGCCTGGATTAGCTTCTGTATAACCTTGGCTTGATTCTCAGAGTTCTCACACTTTGGTGCAAAATGCCCGTTCTCGCCACACCGATAGCAGAAATTCCCCTGTGGCTTTTTCCGTGCTCTTTTGGGAGAGGTGGAGACCTGGTTGGAAGCCTCCATGGTCGAGACTGAAACTGCAGCATCTGGCTCAGTCACTTTGTTCTTGACTTTCTGTTTTATTCGTTTCAGTTCCTTTTTCAAGGCAACTAGCTCAGGGTTCTCTGGGCTAGGTGGCACACTCGTGTGTGTAGCCTCTGTGTAGTCTTCCTTGCATTGGGCTTGTTTAGTCACAACTGATGCAACCATTGACTTTAGCTCTTTTAACTCAGCCTTTAAGTTCTGGATCTCAGCTTGCTTTACATCCACTTCAGGGTTGACATGTACTTGGCGAACTGAGGCACTTAGCTTCTTCCTAGAGGCTTCGTATTCCTCTTCAGCCCGAATCTCACTCAGGAGCTGTAGAAAGGTGGGCGGTGCTGTCTTCCTTTCACGCAAGCGCAGCTGAATCAGCATCAAATCTGAGGCGGTCGCGCCCCTCAGCAGTTGCTCCAGTCTGGCTTTATCCAGGCAGGTAGCAGGAAGGCCCCCTCTCTGTATCACCTTCGCCAGAGACCGTTCTAGGCGTCTGAGGAAATCAGATAGCTTCTCTCCTGGTTGCTGTTGCATCAAACGGAATGCAAAGTAGAGATCATCGCCAGACTCCGCACTTCCAAAAGCGCTTTCGAGAGCTTCCAAGCACTCTTTTGAAGTGGCGTCTGGGCTGGCCTGTCGCACAGCTTTCACTATTTCAAGGGCTGGCCCTTTCAGGCTTGCCAGTAGTCTTCTTCTTTTCTCTCTGTCAGAGCAGTCAGTCTCCTCCACCATAAGCCATGCTTGCTCTAGCCAATGGTCAAATGGTTCTTCAGCTGGTGGGGTAGGTAGGACTCCTGAGAATATGCGTAGTCGAACATAGTGTCCACCATCAGATGGTTTTGTTGTCTTGTCCAACAAATCACTGACGGCACGTAGTATGGACTCAGTGGAGCCGGGCGGAGTGGTCGGTTGTGAACTGGGGAACAGTGTTTTAAGGTCCTCCATTGTCTTTCCTTCAGCCTGTAACAGCCCTTGTAGTTTGACATTAAACTCTTCAGCAGCTGCTTGTGCTTCTCCTATGATGATTATAGGCCACGCCTCTCCACCATCAATAGGCACAACTTCAGGAGGGACACTTGGATTAAGCACTGTCTCCCTGGTCTCACACAAGACCATCCGACGGTCCAGTCTCACACTGAAATTCTTTCCTCTGACACGCACTTTTCCCAGACACTTGATAGTTTCAAGGGTTTCTTCAACCTTGGTCATCTCCACGTCTTCTGGGACAACGGTCATCAAGGCATGAGTCACATTTAAACCCTCGCCACGACACCAGCGCTTTAACTCGGGCACGAGCTCTGATAATTGCACACCTTGTGCCATTTTAACACTTAAAAGCAGTGTTAATTAACTTCGTACTTTGTGTTTTACTAAATTAAACTTTTGTTTTATTTTGAAATCACGCTTTATTTTGAAATCCAAGACAATCTCAGCAGTGCCTCCATTTTATGTAGCGGTCCCCTTGTGATCAGGTATTAAGGGGAGGGCTTTTGAGTTCTTTTAAATATATTTAACTTAACTCCGATTAACTCAGTTTTAAATAGCTTGGATCTCTTTTTAACTAATACACGCACATGCAGTTTTCTAAAGTCACAATATCAATGAAATACCTTTTTAAAGCCTTTTAAACCTCAAAGTAATATAAAATGAGTATTACTTAGCTTCAATTGTAACCAGTAACCTTGACTTAAGGTCTAGTAACCAAATGGACCCTTCAAATACCAGAAAAGGCACACAATAAATTCACACAACTCAGTTGTAGAAAAATAATTCTCAATTATTTAGTTAGCAATGATTGTGCAAAATAGAAATAGAATAGGAATAGAAAATAATAAAATATGAAATGTAAACAACACTGAGCAGGTTGAAAACCTGGGAATGTGAACCATAAACCTCTTCTTTCAGGTATAGAATCACAATAAAGTAGTGCAAACAGTAATTAACCTTCTCAAAGTTAATACTCAAAAAGGAATACCCTTTAGTTGTCACCCTTTAAGTCACTTAGGAAACCTTAATATAATTTGTGGGCCCACACACACACACACTCTCACACTCACACCTGAACACTAAAAGCCGGCAAAATTAACTATTACCTAACAGCACTTAAACAGTTAACCCCCAAAACCTTAGTTGCAGGCCTGATCGTTGCTCGTGTGCTAGCCATAAATTATAACTTCCAGTAGAGGGTGCTAATATGCGGAGGTTACGTCTCTCCTGGAGTTATAACGCAGAGTAAAATAGCTCTCGCTGGTTGAGCCTCCATGTCCCTAATCGCCTCAAAACATGTTTAAATCATGAAGTTGCTCACCTCATCGTCGAAACAGCTTTATATCTACCGATGAGCCCACTCGTTGGCATGTGTTAGTCCATATGTTTCTAATAAATTAATGTTTACTAAAACTTCTCAGAGTCTCATCGCTTTCCTTGTTTTTGAACTGCTTGGGTAAAAATGGCCGAACATATCACGCGAGATGAGTAAAAGCCTGGCTACGCGAGGCTACATATCACGTGGCGTTGATCGCCGTTGCGATTTGCTCATACTAGGACATGACGTTTTTGTATGGGAAGTATTCCAACGTTCTGTAGTTCTGAAGCGCTCTGTATGCGGAAACATTCCGACGAGGAAACGCGAGTCTCAGAGAAGTTTGAGTAAACATTAATTTATTAGAAACATATGGACTAACACATCCCAACGAGTGGGCTCATCGGTAGATATAAAGCTGTTTCGACGATGAGGTGAGCAACTTCATGATTTAAACATGTTTTGAGGCGATTAGGGACATGGAGGCTCAACCAGCGAGAGCTATTTTACTCTGCGTTATAACTCCAGGAGAGACGTAACCTCCGCATATTAGCACCCTCTACTGGAAGTTATAATTTATGGCTACTCGTGTGCGTTGTGGCCTCAAATCACAATGGCCCCTTTGCTCCTCGGTGAGCAGAAATAAAAGAATGATACCTCAATGTTCCTGTATGCTCCAAACACAGTCACTCAGGCACAAAGTCAGCAGCAGGTCAGCAACACAGTCCAGACACCATCTTCTCCTCCCACGTTGCCAGAAAGCTATATAGTGAAACTTCGTCTGTTCAAGCTATATCTGGATCGTCCTCTCTGCGTCCTCCAGTCAAACAACAGGCCACCACTCTCAATCAGTCCAACCGTGGAAACTAGACTGCGTTTAGAAAACGTCCGTTCATGTGTGATGAACAGACTCCAAACCAACGAGCTGGTTAGCTTAGCGTTAGCTTTAGCGTTAGCTGCAGCTTGCACTGTTGCACAACAAAAACAGTCTTGGAAACTCGTGCAGAACTTCCTCTTGTCTTGTAGTTTTCTCTCCTCTCAGAAGGCTGTGTAAACCTTCGCAGGACTTAAAACTAACACTGGTTACTGCACAGTAAAACACCCAGAAATATCACAATACAGAACGTCGCAGAGTCACTCTTGTGTACTCTCTCTCTCTCTCTCCTCCGCTCACGTGATCTCCCACTCCTCTCACTCGTCCGGGCTGTGTTACACTCAAAACTGTCCCTGCAGTATGTTAAACCCATAAATGCTGGTACAGAACATAACATGAAAACATTGCTTTTAAAACAAAAACAAAACTCCTAATGAATTAATTATGAAATACAGATTACGTTTTTAAACCAAACCTCATCACACCTTTTAAAGGCTTTTAACATTGTTAAACAAAACCTTATTTAAATGTTTTAATACCATTTAAAGTAAACCATTTCGTGACTGGGTTACACATGGATGCCTACATTCAACATATCGTCGCTGTTGTATTGGGGGGTTCCATTGGATCCAATGGAGTGATTTACTGTAGTCACTACAAGCTCTTGTTAACACTTTTCATTGGTTACATTTTATAAAACCCTATTTTGGTCATGTTGTTATTATTAGGCAATAACAGATCTACAAGCTTGCGATGAATATCGCTGCCTTTTGAGCTTGTTGATCGGCTATTTCGTGTGTTGTATGACAACATATAAAATCGGGCAATCATTTATGAAGAAACATGAAATATGCCAGGAGATACAAGGAGTCTGCCCGATTGCGACCGTTATCTTGGAAACTATACCAGCTGGCACCCCAGAGTCTGTCAGCTGTGTGTCAGACCCCATGCACTTCTTCCTAAATGTTTTGAAATGGCCAACACCTCATTAGGCAAGACTTTTCAGCAGAGGATCCATTGCCAGCATGGCAGATGCAGATCTTCTCCTTTGACACCGTCTCCCGGGTCCCAGATGTAGCGCTGACATCTGGGAGCAGTAGGCCTAACCCCTCCAGAGACCATATCACACCAGTCGGCACCAGCTCCATGGCTGCCTGTCAAACAAAGAATCCACTTCGAAATGCTCCTCACCAGCTATAAGGCACTGCACAACCTGGCTCCCCCCCCAACCTCTCTGGCCTCCTCAAGCCACATGTTTCGTCCTCTCTGGTCCAGTGATGCTGGCCTCCTGTAGCCTGGTTAATAAACCAGTCTGCACAAGACCACCCCCTGGCGGTAGTGGTGGTGTTCACTAGGGATGGGTATTGTCTGCGATACTTTTGGTATCGATTGCATGACGTCGATACTATCGGGTATCGGTTCATGTAAAAACGAACGATACCTCGTTTCGATACTCTGGAACGCACCCCTGGCTGGTCACATCTGTAACAGTTGGGCTACTGAGAGTTTAATGATGATGCTTAGTAGGCTACACTCGTTACTGTGGAAAATAGCCGACAATAGCCTATAAATGTTTATTATTATGATGATTATCCAACGTCTATACTCTCCGCTCCGCCACACTTTGTGATTAACATCATCGGCACCAGCGCTAGAGCAGTTAAACTTAAATAAAAAGTATCGAAAATGGTATTGAAAAGGGTATCGTATCGATTCCCAGGTATCGAAAAAGGTATCGTATCGATTCAAAGGTGAACGATACCCATCCCTAGTGTTCACGCAGTGAGGAATTAGCATGAGCAACGCCAGGCTAGGCCTCCTGTAGGTTCCCATGACCAGGATCTGAACCTGGGGCAACAGGGCCTTCTCTGTGGTTGTCCCATCCCTCTGGAATGCTCTGGACTCCCCAAACACACAGTATCAGAGATGCCCCCACCTGTTCAGAATTGCTTTTCCGAGTTGACTTAGTTTCAACTGTTGTTTTTAGCGTTTTCTTGCTTTGCATTCTTATCTTACTTGCCGCCACACACACACAGGCCCAGCTGACTCCAAACCCTGCTTCCAGTATGCCTCTAGTCCAGGGTTTCAGTTGAAAGTAAATATTTGAAAGTCAATTTATTTTATTATTTTCCTTTTTTTTTCTTCAAATTAATTTCAGAAAAAAAGTTTACACTTTCAAAATCTACAAGCTCTTAACAGGTTGCGATGCTACAAGTTGTGAGCTGGTATAGAGTGGCAATTTTTTGGGGGGGAAATAAGGCTTCATAATGCATGTTTTAGGTCCCGGCCTCGAGCTGAAAGGTTTGGAAACCCAGGCATGTTGTAGGAGGAACACTGGTGATTAGGGTGAACCCATGGCCCTTCCTCTATACTGCCACCATGCCAGGCATACACACATATAAAAGCAGCAGGTACTGTATGTACTGTACATGAGCTTAGACCAGGGGTCTTCAACGTTTTCAGGCCAAGGACCCCTTAGCTGAGAGCAAGATGAAGTAGGGACCCCCAAAACCTTTTCGTAGATTGCATTTAGTTTAATTGTTTGACAGCACAATCGTCAGTGTATTTTGGATTCATGTCAATTTGTGTTTTCAGACATTTAACCACTTGAACCGTCAATACTTAATAAACTTGACCTTTCAACCTGTACTTAGTCTGCTCTTTTTCCCCTCTACACCAAACCTCCTTGCCGAAAATAGCTGATCTACTATTTTCAGCTAAAGTTCTCTGAATATGGACGTTAGGGTTCAAGTGGTTAATATAAAAAAGGAGGAAAAAAAGTTTCTATCACACAAAGATTTGGAGGACCCCCTGTAGTAACTCTGAGGACCCCCTAGGGGTCCCGGACCCCCTGTTGAAGACCCCTGGCTTAGACACAAGGTGCAATAAAGTGTCAGTGCATCGGTAGGTCCACATACAGCACATACAGTACATACTGTCCACATACTGTAGCAGCAGGTGCATAGTGGAGATGGTGATGTATTTTTCTCAAATTCTGCTGGTAAACATCAACTTTAGTTTATGAAATAGTTTATGAAATACCCTAGTTAGTTCTAGTGCCAGGGAGTGGAGATACAATGAGTCAAACAGTACCACATTTTATGACCTTTCAAGTCTTGTTCTAGATTATTAAAGGGGGAACCAAATCACAACCCTTACTACACAACGATCTTAACAGTTGTCTTTTTTTCCTTCGTTTGCATAATTGCTTCCCGAAAGGTGATATTTTTGGTCAGTGTGACGCAAGTGAACATGAACACAGTAATTAATGTCCTGGAAAAACTGCAGGAAGCCGATGTTAAAGGGGAGAGGAATAGAGAGGGAGGAAAAGAGCCATTTTGTTGGTCCCCATGGTGTTATTAACGTCAGCCTGTAGTACAATGCACTGACCGGCCACCTGCTCTGGTAGCTCTAAGGCGCTCAGAGGGGAATGTGTGGGCTATTTGCATTGTATTTGTTATCTTCCTTTCTGTTATTTTATTGTGTTGTGTTGTTGTAATTGTGATATGGATCTCCCTGTGTCTGGAAATAAAGATCGGATTGAATTGACATGGGTTTTAGAAAGCTTATCTTGTTGGCCACTAATTAAAACCAAAATCAGAATCACTTATTATTGACTTGAATATTTTATTGACAGTTTAAAGGGTAGAGCAGTACGTACTGTAAAAAAGCAAAGAGAGATAAGAAAATAAGAGAAAAGAGCAGTCTATAGTCCAGTCCAGTTGAATTAGGTTTTAAGTTTGGTTCAGTTCAGTGCAAAGTATATTTGGAGGGACTGCAATATGTGAAACCTTTCTACTGTTTTCTTACCATTACTGTAGCTAAAGAGTGAAATGATGATTGTGCTGTTTAATGTGTCAGTGGATGATGCTATATAGCAGTAGCACACAGAAACATCTGAAATATCTGAACTGCGAAATAAAAAGTGTCCATTGGTCAGTGCAAGAAAAACTAAAAGATAAACAACAAGAAAGTGTGTGTGAATGGGTGAATGTGAAGTACATAGTAAAGTGCTTTGGAGAAAAGCGCTGTATAAATGCAATCCATTTACTCCATTAAACTAACCTTAGACGTGTATTTCTTTTGTATTTAAATTAGCACTCAGGATGCTTTCTGCTGTTTTCTGCTTCAGGTAGAATAACTAGTCCGTGCCCAGGGATGTGTGCAAGCCAACTATGTGCAGCGCTGCAGACTTCTGAGGACGTGAGTGGCAAAACTTGACAGAAATGCTAATACACTGTGTACATCTGGGAATGAACACTGTGGAAACATCTGCTTAACTCCTGCCCATGCCAACACCCAATGCCCATGTGCAACATCAGATTGGTTGCATCATCGCCAACCCATTGAGGAAAATGCAACAAAACATCCACATAACTGTACACTGTCAGGGGTACTGTCAAACTTTTTTGAAAGGGGGGCCACATTAGAAAAATCACACTCGTGTGAACTGAGCGGTGGTGTGTGTGTGTGTGTGTGTGTGTGTGTGTGTGTGTGTGTGTGTGTGTGTGTGTGTGTGTGTGTGTGTGTGTGTGTGTGTGTGTGTGTGTGTGTGTGTGTGTGTGTGCAACAGCGCCCCTCCCTTAACATGTGTGGTCAGAAAAGGTTACTGCAGGCTACAGACCCGGAGACAGACAGACATACAGACAGACAGACAGACAGACCCACACACACGGCCACGTATAGGAGCGTTGTGACCACCGCTTAAAAACACCCAAGGGCTGACTACCTCTCCTTCGGTCGGACCATAACAAAGTCACATACATATGCATCGCATATAAACACATTTATTTAACTATCATCATCAATATTTAATATCAATGGTCTTTGGTCAGGTGTGCGCTCTGAACAAAACACTAATAACTCAGCCTTATTTCACATTACCAAATGTAACCAGACGTGCAAGGTAAATAAAATACAATAAAATAGCCTTTCTTTGACCCCTTCAGAATGTGACAACATGCAGGGAACAAGGAATCCAGACAAATTGTACTCTGGAAAATATTCTTGTTTGACGGTCCAGGCAGGCCGGCGTTTATAGTACAATTTAGGAATGAAGCCACGGGGCGTATAAAATTTGTGCTTGTACGGCATTTGGCCCCCGGGTCCCACTTTGGACACCCCTGATGTAAATGTTCCCTCATTGTACAGACAGGATGTCACCCTGACAACCAAGCAAGAACCATAGACTGTAAAATATATAGACAAAGCGAAGCCATTGGTTTCTATGCAGTGCAAATGACGCATTTTGGGTCCTTGGCATGGGTGTCGCCATCATAGATTGTAAAAGCACCAGAGGATGCTATTGGCTGCCAACGGTCACGTGCAACCGCAGAGATACATGGGAGAATGTGGTCGGAGCCTCCCGAAATACAGCACACGAAGAAGAACAGTTTAGTTGAACAGTAGAGTTTAGTTGGCCACGCCCCCCGCAACTTTATCATCAATTTTAACACAAATGGGACCTTATTTTCACAAAATGCATAATCATCGTGATTGAAAGGCAATTTTTAACTAGTGATAGGAACCATAAAGTATTTATGAACATGTTAATTAAGGTTAGAATACGAAAGGGGAAAATGAATGGGATCCAATGGAGAACAATTCTTTTTGCGATCGGCCGAGGGGGAAAACAGCACAACTTGCGGCCAATCATAGGAAGTTTTAGTTCCGTATTGGAATCATTTTAAATCGGCGGAACTATGCCCCTGGCAAGAACCAATTAAACTGATGCAAGGCCATGCATCCACAGTCACAGCCGCAGTCCCATCCATAGCCCATGGCAAAAGTTCAAATATTGGCAATTTGATTTCAGATCGATTGGTCAACCCAATTCTAATCAAAAATGTATTCAAATTGATGACGACAGACATACATAGTCCTCAGTTGAGTGACATATTTCAAATAGAAAATTAAATTGAAATCGTCTTCATCAGTCCCTGCTTGGGAAAATCTGCTACTGCAATACAGTATTCCAATGGTGAACGTCGGTGTGCAGTGTCAGACTCAGATCGATTGGTCTCTAAGGAGCTCACTAAGGAGGGAAGCGGATCATGATGGACAGTTTTCTTCATTTTATAGTATAGGATAATAGTATATGGGGAGGTAATATATGGGGTGGCCTTGGCTGAGTCAAATACATGCAGAGGTGGAAAGTAACTACTTACTCAAACTTAACTTACTCAAGTATTATACTTCAGTATTTTGAGGTATTTTTACTTTACTTGAGTATGTCCATTTCTTTCTTTTTTTTTTAGATTTGTTTTGGGGCTTTTATGCCTTTATTGATAGGACAGTAGACTGACAGGAAATGGGGGGAGAGATGAGTGACACATGGCAAAGGTCATCCGGATGGGGAATCAAACCGGCGACGCCGCCAGGCATCCATGCCTATGTGGCAATGCCTAAGTGGCTATTTTCACAATTTCTGCCTCTAATATTTGACAATTTGGCCAATGTTTAATTAGTCATTTTAGAGGTATTAAATAGTCCTTAAATTGTCATTTTAGAAATATGCAGATACCCTCTATACACTTAAACTTTGTGTTGGTTTGTTTACTGTTGAGAGAGAAAACAATGTTGCACATTAAATTAATCATCTGGGGACTGATGGGTTTTTGGTTTAATTCCCATATTTGTAATTCCTTTAGAATGTTATCCATTCACAAGAAGACTCGGCTTCTACCCACAGAATAAAATCACAGTTAGAGTCTCACACAATAAAAGGAGTCCACACAGTGTACAAGTCCGTTTTTCTATATAGTTGTATTGAAAATAGTCAGAGTTTAAATTGTACGGTACAAGTACAGTATAGAGCATAGGGATCGTATCTCTGAGCACAAAGCATAATGATTTCACAGATATATGGAGTTACAGAATACATTAGTCACATTCTGATTGGACAATTAAGCATAACAAGGTATCAGGAGATGGTGAAGCAAGGACGTAGAATGTTTTCTTTTGCTTTATCAAAGTGTCCTGGGCATTGTGACCTGCAGCGGACAGATCTCCTTGCGAGGATTACTGTAGCTATTTGTCCCTGGTACAGTATGGCATTGACGTTTAACACTGAAAATGATATCTATACCGTGTTAAACATTTTAATCTTAACGACCCCCCCCCCCCAAATAATTTAGGGACCCCCCTGGGGAAACCATGCAAGGCACCAACCTGCTCACCGGGAGCAACTAGGGCAGGGGTCAGCAACCTTTTTGAAATTAAGTGCCATGCATGTTTTTATTTTCTAGATACTGTAGTCAGTGTGCCATGTCATTGTCAACATAAAATTGAATGACACCTCATCAAAAATTCAGATTTCTTTTGATTGCCAGGACATTGTTATAATGATCATTAGACTCTCATACTGTATCTCCCAGACTCCCATCCCAGTCAGAGTTCAGAATTTTAATGAATGTTGAAGTACAGTATGTGCATGATGTAATAAGCTGCAAATTGAGTGACATAATTTATTTTATCACTTTTAAAATAAAGATCCTCTCTCTCACACTTCTGCCAGTGTGCCAGTGATCACGCTTCCCTGTGCCAATGTTCCCTGTGCCAATGTTGCCAATGTGCCTACCCCCGAACGAGGGGTTCAGAGTCTTGCTCAAGGACTCTTCGACACTAACTCTGGGGGAGCCCAGTATCGAACTTGTTCTAAAATGTTCTAATGACGGTTTCTCTACCCCTCTGAAAGTGTTCACATGGAACCAAATGGAACCTTTTTATGGGTCCATTTGGTTCCATGTGTACTCTCTGAGTTATGGCAGTCCTTGAAATCAATTTGATAGTTTGAACCACTGTTCTACTGCATCCTGCGTAACTTACTAACAAAAACAGGACAGTTTCTTATTCATATCATATCACCTAACACAAGGATCATTCCCTGGTTTATAAGAACAACAAACAAAAAAAGACACAGTAGAAGTGCTTTCATCCTATATTGGACTCTTTTTCACATTTCTTTTTGGTAACACATTTACATTTATCACCTCAAAAGATAAAACATTCTCTATTATGATCCAGGTCTTATGCCTTATGCCTTAACTTTTTTGCCTTTTTTTTCTATTTTGAAAAACATTTTTAAATACTTCAAATGCTGATCTACATCTGCACGTTGTGAGCTTGCAGATCAGCTATTTGAGATATTTAAAAAAATGTGTATATATAGTAAAAAAAAAGGCAAAGAAGTTAAGGCATAAGGCATAAGACCTGGATCATAATAGAGCCCATATGTCTTCTTTGTGTGTTTTTTTTCTTTTCTTTTCACATGGGAGAAGAGAAAGGAGAGTCAACACAACAAACTTTTTTTTTCATCTCTCCAGTTTTTCATAAAATAAAGTTGATGTTTATCAGCAGAATATGAGAAAATACATCAACATCTCTCCAGCCTATTCACATTCAGTGCAGATAGAGATTAAAATGTCTCTTTCTTTCTTTCTTTCTTTCTAAACTAAATAACACTCATGGAATAACTAGTGAAGTCACAGCGACAAGTGTCAAGGTCTGCATGTGTCCTCTGGTTCCTCTAACTTTGTTCTTTGGCCCCCCAGTTGCTCAGCCCACTCACTGGAACATCTGCAATAAGAATATGTCCACCCACAGTCTAATGCCCTCAAAAGACATGACTCACACTGGAGTGGAAGTGGCGTGTGCGTGTGTGTGTGTGTGTGCGTGCGTGCGTGTGTGCGTGCGTACTGTACATGTGTATATACCGTCTCTCTGTCTTTAATGGATGATGAACTTGCAGTTTATTCCATATGTATATTTCTGAGTATGTGTAGAGTTAGTATGTAATAATTCTCAACGCTTGTTCACGGGAGGATTGAATGAAAAATATGGCAAAGTGTACACTTAAAATACATTCATTAATTTGTTATTATTCCTTGGGGAAATGATTTTAATATAATAAAAGAATGATAAAAAATACATGAAAAAAGTAATTAAAAACAAAACAAACAGAAAAAAAAACAAAAAAAAAACAGCCTCCTCGTGTATCATGTAGGAGAGCAGTATGAAACAATGTCACCAGAACCAAGGACAGTGTTTTAGATGAATCTATCATGGATAAAATGGGTTTTACAATGGGTTTGTATAGGAAGGGGTCGTGTCTGATAAAATGAATATCAAATATCTAAATACTGAATCAAGCAACATAAAAACTGTCCACAGTGTTCCCAAAAGCCTGATTAGACGATACAATGACCAAAGGTTTTTTTAAAGTGAAATATCCCTTTAACTCTTTTTCCCCCAACTGTTTGACCATGGTTGACCATGCATTTCCACCTACAATGTGAACGTAGTTAAATGTATACTTACACAGTAGCTACTGTATACCCAGTAAACAAACAAACCAGTAGTGATTTTAGCCATCATTTGAGTCCTCTAAATTAAAAAACATTGCCATCTGTCTTTCGTTTTAAATCAGTGGGTATTATGAGAGTTCCAGAGTTTCTCCCCGTTTGCCGGAAACGACAACAATAACAAATTGAAATGCTTTAGAGTTTTGCATTTGTCTGGAAGAGTGATGATGATGGTGTGTGTGTGTTCACGTTCTCCAGGCCCGGAGGGTCTGCGTGGGCTGACTGACGTACAGCAGCACATCCGCTGCCAATGGAAATTGATCTCCAGAATCCAGACAAAATATGCTTCATTCAGGATGGGGGGGCTGTGTGTGGTACAGGGACGTGCAGAGAATGTTAGAGAGGCAGGGGCTGAAATTTCTAAAAGGGCCTTTTGGTGCAAATATCGAAAATAGCAGACCTTCAGCTCCATTCAGATGCTCAGGTTCATCAGCATCATCGATCCCTCAAACTCAGAACTGTTCCCCTTTCATCCTTTTTTACCCTTTTTTGTGTAATGATGTCATTTCCAGTGTTTCAAAATAAGAAGGGACAGGTTGACATGCATTGTACTGCACTGAACGAAGAAAAAGAAAAAAAGGAGTTGGTTCCACTAAAATATTGTCTGTGTGCAATACCCACATACAGTACAAGTGCTCATGCTGTAAGGGGAAATCTACAGTAAATGTGTAGCTTGAGTTGGACAATACACCACAACCCATGCCTTTACTTGAAAACTTTGTGCATACAGTGTCGACACTCTTGTCAATCAATTCCACGTGTCTTTTTAATATACTGTAGGTGGGAACAGTTTCTTGACCTGGTGATACATCTTGGCAGCTTTGTCAAAGAGACACTTTAGGTTGCCGTAGGCGCCCTCAGAAGGGGTCTCTGATTGGATACAGCGTAGGAAGTAGTATGTTGCTTCAACATTGTAGAACTTACTCCCTGCCAGCGTGCCCACCTGATTAAAAGGCATTCCTACATGTGGCGTGACAGACAGTGCCTGGTGGTAGAACCTCTCGGCTAGCTGTTCAGCATCCACCCCGGCCAATTCATCCTGATAATGGGATAGATCTCCTAGGTCAACCAAACAGCGATGACATTGCATTTCTTTCACCTAAAAACTGCATTAATGGTCTGGAGAGGGCACTTTTTACAGATGGATAAAAGGGCAGGGGCTCGAGCCCCCTTTGATGTCTATGTGTGCCCGTGCCTGGTGTGGTACACTCCGTTATGACAGAATCAAGGTGGTGAGTGTGTGAGAGAGAGAGAGAGAGAGAGAGAGAGAGAGAGAGAGAGAGAGAGAGAACCATTCATTCTTCAGTCCCCACGAGAGAAGAATTAAGACTTTTAGGCTAGGATTGGAGTTATGCCAATTTATGATTTGTTGTGCACCATAGTCACAAAGCAAAAATCTTCACAACACATTGCAGCACGACAGTCATTCAGGAGTCATAAAATTGCCACTGGAGAGAGAGAGAGAGAGAGAGAGAGAGTTTCCCAAGGCAACTCTATAACACCTTTTGTCTCTGCCAGGCCGAAGAGACTACCTATAAGTCCTCTACCAAAGAAAGCTTTTTATAGGTGAACTGTACTTTGGAACAGTCTTCCAAGTGAAATCCGTAACACCAGAGAAAAGGTGTTACGGAAAGGAAACTTCGACTGTGATGTGCACACTCAAAACATAAAATAACATTTTCTTACATACCAGATTGATAGTGGTACTTTTAAAATATGTTGTATCCCTGGCATGTGGTTATCTCCTTTTATGTGATACTTGACTTTTGTAAAAAAAAATTGCTGTTTTTGTAATTCTTTGTAATACTATTATATCTTTTTAACCAATTGCTTTTAACCTTGCCAGAATAGCATCCCGCTAGGCCAAGGAAGAAATTCCACCCTACATCTTTCAACTCGGCCTCATGGTGGCGCTATAATAGGCAGATTTCTGTGAGCAGCTAATCTCAGGCACCGTTGGGGTGATCGGTGTGAAACTTTGCACACATGCTCCTAAATCCATCTTTTTTTATAATTCTCCCACAGATTTTTTCCAAACGTCACAAATGTTACAGAATGTGATTTATGGTGAAATTCATGGCTAAGAAAGATGTTTACAGCTATGGTTACAATTAGTAAGACATTCAGGGGTATAAGATTAGACATTTAGTGTTTTAGTTGTTGGGGTTGGGTTTGTGTCCAACAGTTAGGATTGAGATTATGTGGGTTAAAACTTAAAATAAAACATTGTAAAACTTGAATTTGTAATGCAAAATGTCTTTCTGACGACCTGTGTGTGTGTGTGTGTGTGTGTGTGTGTGTGTGTGTGTGTGTGTGTGTGTGTGTGTGTGTGTGTGTGTGTGTGTGTGTGTGTGTGTGTGTGTGTGTGTGTGTGTGTGTGCGTGCGCGCGCATGCTTGCGTGCGTGTGTGCGTGCACGAGCGCGCGCGTGTGGAGTGACACAGGCAAAAGACCAAGAGATGGAGTAGAGCAGTGGTTCTCAACCTGTGTGTCGGGACCCCCAGAGGGGTCCACAAATTATTTTGAGGGGTCCCCAGATGATTAACTTAATGTGCAATATTGTTTTCTCACTCAGCAGTAAACAAACCAACATAAGGTTAAGTGTATAGAGAGCATAATTATGCACATTTCTGAAGTGAAAATCTAAGGACTTTTTAATACCTCTAAAATGACAAATTAAACATTGGCCAAATTTTCAAATATTAGAGGCAGAAATTGTGAAAATAGCAGATCTACATGCTCACAACGCCTCTTGTGAGCATGTAGATCAGCTATTTTCACAATAGTGTTATACAAAATGTAATGCCTCAACTCTCGTCAGGGTGGGGGTCCCCAGTTAAAATATGATTATTTTGGGAGTCGCGGCCTAAACAGGTTAAGAACCACTGGAGTAGAGAATTGCAATTTAGTTGTAAGTGAGCCAACAGTAATCAACAATCAGTTTTCTGGCAGGCATATGTCCTCATTAAGAATATTCTTTACACAGGGGTTCATCACAGGGCAAGCCTCAATTCCATACACTAGCAGTGTTGGGCAGTATATCCCACAACCTTAATTAGAATCGCCCCGTGTGTTTGTGTGTTTGTGTGTGTTTCCATCTGTAACTCCACGTTCAGCAGTTGTTCAATTGTCTAAAAAACATAATACAAAAATCAATAACGCATGTACCTTGCCCAACATCAACTTTATCACCTTCAAATGTGTCTCTACTTCTCATAATCCCCAAATGTTTAAAATATTTCCCCAAATTTTGGCCTGTAGGCGGCTTTGTCCTGTGATGCGATTTACATCACAAATGGGCGTCAACAAGCGTCTGTCTGCTTCACACCAAGGGGCTGTAGGCTAGTAGTAACTATAGTTACTTGTAATATATTACTGTAATAGTATTACTTTACCCAGTAATGAGTAAAGTAAGGAATTACTCTGCTAAAACAGTAAGATTATACCATACTACTTCGTAAAAAACAGAATATATTACATATTATTTTTTATTATTTTTTCATTTTAAAGGCCAAGATAGATTGCTGCTATATTTTATAGCCATTTTGGCTGATTGGTGATTCTTATTATGATTCTTATTCAAAAATAAATTATTCAGTTCAAAAAGGAACTGGCTGAACAGGTTGTGTTATTGTACATCTCTTCTTTTTTTTGCTGGTGAGGGGTGGGCGGGGCAAAAGTAATATAATGTAATATGTACTACATTACTCTTTATTCCAAATAATAAGTAAAGTAGAGGTATTACTTTTTTAATGAGTAACATATTACTCTCCTGAGTTTGCCCAACACTGTAACTAGTGATGGATTCAGTGATGGAAAGTAACCAAGTAGATGTACTCAAGTACTGTACTACAATTTTGAGGTACTTTTACTTCACTGGAGTATTTCCACTTGAGCCAGAAGACAAAGCTCTCTGTCTACCGAACAATCTTCATTCCTACTCTAACCTATGGTCATGATGACACATGAAGTGTGGTCATGACCGAAAGAAAAAGGTCACGGCTGAAATGAGTTTTCTCAGACGGGTGACTGGCATCACATCTTAGAGATAGAGTGAGAAATTCAATCACCAGAGAGACTTGGAGTAGAACGCTGCTCCTTCACTTGGAAAGGAGTCAGCTTAGGTGGTTCGGGCATCTAGAGGCATGTTTTCATTGCAGATCCGGAATTCTTCCTGCAAAATTAATAATTATAATTAGCATAACTTGCCGGGAGTTTCGTTTTTTGGGTGTTTTCACATGCCCTCATCGGCAGCAAAAATGCTGGTATCGCTCGTTTTCACTAAACCATTATAGCGGCATGAAAACCAGTGTTGCCAAATTTTGCGAGAGAAATAAGCAACCAGGTGTACGAAAATAAGCCCCAAAAAGTGATATTATCTAGGCCACACAAGCACTTTAAAACTATACGCATCGTCGCATCAGCTACTTGAAAATTGCCGATCTACAAGCTCACAACAAATAAAACGCAACCAGCGACTATCAATACAAGCAACTTTACGGAAATCAAGCCCAGAGTCGCTTATAATTAGCAGACATGGCAAACAGTCATTCGGACTGAAAGACCTGCAAAAAACACTCTCCCCAGTTCGGTTCGTTGCGGTGGCAACGAACCGTCCTGTCTCTTCTCTCTCTCACTCTGAACGCTACAAATGGATTTACTAAAACAAAATATTCTTCATGCTCAGCAACAACAACAACACATAAGGTCCATTCAGAAAGGATCTCATCTAATGCAACGTGTTGCACCTGTGGGCTTTAGATTAGCTGTGGACCTGTGGACTCGCTCGCTGCTCAAAAGACTTTTAGGCTAATCATCACACGACAACGACGATAAACTAATGATGCACCTTTTGTTGAGAACAGCTTCTTTCTTTCGGAAACTCTCCAGTCCCTCCGCAGATAGCGGAGGAAGAGGTTCCAAAAGGAGCTGCCGTTGAGAAATCATTGCACTTTTGCAGGCAGCCAGCCATGGTCACAATGCGACTCTACTCTTCTATAGCCTAAAAATAATTATATCCCTAATGCAAAGGACTCTATAGCCTAAATAATTATATCCCTAATGCAAGGTGAAGCTGTATTTTATTTCTACTGTATATCCCATTCACATTCAGATCGTTTTCAATCCCAAATACAATGCTTTAACTGTTATCATTGGCTCCTTACGCACCTGCTTGTCAAAAAAACGTAAAAAATAACGGTATGCGTTTTCACAGAAGGGAAATTTTTATTCTCACGGTACTTTCAGCAAAAATTACCAGGTATTTTGCCGTCAAATTTCGGACTCCAAAACTCCCGGAACACAAAATAAGTGGCCGTTTTCACATGGCGTGAATTTCAAAATTGCCGTCATTTTTGTCAAAACTTCCAGAAGTTTTGCTCAATGAGAACGGGGCATAGTACAGATGTCTCCAGAGCATCTCCCTAGGGTTGTCCTCTATGCATGTCCCACTGGGAGGGGACCCTGTGGCAGACCAAGGACCAGTTGGAGGGATTACATCTCCACACTGGCCTGGGAACACCTGGTGATCCCCCACCCCCAGGAGGAAGTGGATAATGTTGCTCCGGATGGGGAACACTGGAAATCTCTGTTGGAACTGTTACCCCTGCGACCCGATTTCGGATAAGCGGCTGAAGATGGATGGATGGATTTCAAATCTGTATTCTTCAGCCCTATGTAAACAAATTGGATATCTGAAAATAGCCAACATTGTCAGCTTGTAGAATGGCTATTTTGAAAAGATTTTAATAGCCTACATTTCATATGATGATAACTTACCTACTTTAAGTATTTTGATGCCATTACTTTTGTACTTGGTACTTTTACTTAAGTACAAAATGTGAGTATTTTCTTGGTTCATAACAGGACAAGCCTCAGCAGCTACAATAATACAGTGATGATGGATGACGACCATTAAACCTCCATGCAATGCGCGTCACTCTAATCTGTATTGATTCCAATTCAGCCTGCATGCACCACGTTATTTTAAACTAAAGTATTGGAATGTCATAAGTTCGCCTCCTTCACCTCTTCCTCCCACATCAGTTGTGAGTGAGCAAAGAAATAAATTCACGGAAATGACCACGATGAGAGTCGACACTGGCATTTATGTAAGCCAGTTATTGGAACGATACCTTTTTTGTTAGTTCAAACGATTTTACACGTCATGGCGTCGTATCTAAATTGATTTAGACAGCCATGTCTCAATATAGGCTAGTAAGGCTATACCCCTCAGTTACAGTTGGAATTGGAATTGGAATTAGTTTAACAGTTAGTAGTAGGGGTATAGGGGAACTGGATATTTTGTGATCGCTTGCCTTTGCGCTTAGGCCTATGCCACATCCATTCCGGGAGCTGTCCATTCATGTGGTGCTGAAACTATTGGACGCCGACCGTTAGTGATTTCACATTTACACTAACATTTACACAGGCTTACACACCAGTTGTGTGAATGTAGTTTCCAGTGGAACAGCCAGCGGATAAACGCAATTTTTCAAACTGAGCTATTATTGCTATTGATTATTTCGTGCAAGAGCTGCCTAATAATAAGAGCCAACATTTAAACATCGAACGGCAGTTAGCAGGGTGCATGGGCAGGGACTAGTGTCAACACTTGAATGTAATTATGTGTGGGAGGAGAATGGGTGGGTTTTGAATGTAGTACCTTCCATAGAGCAGCGCCCGTCTTATTTTTATATCCACCTCGCACATGCATGCAGTTCGCTGTGCGCGCGGCTCCTAGGCTACACCAAATCCTCTGAAGAAACACTATGACACCAGTTTTCTAATTTACATGCTCTACTTGAAAGGGAGGGAGAGGCAGCGCGACAGTAAAACTCAAGATAGTGCGCTTTTTTTTACACTAAAGCCTGTATGGACACTCAGTTAAGCGAGCGCACTCCTGCGTTTTGTTTGTAGACTACTATTGGGCGTCTCTGGGGTTGCGTTGATCGAACAAACATATAGCCTTTCCACCCTCCTTCTCTATCTATCCATTCCTCACGGAGGTCTTTGCGGTGGCTGGCTGCTCACCCGGTCGGTCCGGAGGCTCCGGGGCGGAGGAGGACACCGCCACCACCGCCACGACCGCGCGCCTCTCCACCCGCTCCAGGCTGTGCGACTCCCGGATCGGCCCCTCCGAGCCGCCCCGCTGCCGCTCCGCGCTCTGCACCGCGCTGGAGCTGATGGAAGGGGACGTGATGGACAATAAGCTGGAGGACATGGCTTCCATGTACGAGTACTTCGACCCCATCACCGGGAACATCCCCGCCACCAAGGTGGAGATCACCGTGTCCTGCAGGTAGGCTGTATACGCGCATCTTCTCCAAACGTGCGTTTGGGTCTTGATTGATTGATTTGGTTGATTGATTGATTCGTTGGTTGATTGATTGATTGATTGATTGATTGATTGATTGATTGAATACTTTATTAGAAGTTTGCATAGGAATAGTAGGACAGTACCGTTCAAAAGGATTTTTTTGTACTCAATCCATGAAAAAGAAATCAATCAGGAAAGTTAAGAGTGTAGTGGAGCATAGGCTACAATTATGAAGAATGTGTGCAAGGATATATCCTGACAAAGTTGTGACAGCTCCGTTCGTGTTTTGGAGTTTTAGTTGTATTAGACCCATATGGTTCCATTATTTGGCATGTTCTATTGGAAAGTTGAAAAACCATAATTATGGAACTTGTATTTTATTTTTTAACCAACTTGTATGGTAGAAGAGAGTGCTGTTAACGAGCACCTGCAGGTTGTTGGAGCTGGTCTCTCCCTATAGCCTACTACTACTGCTGCTGCTGCTACTACTCTTCCATTGATGCGTTTAGACTCCGGTGTCGGGTAGGTCACCTATTGCTGGTCGACAAGAAGACTCGCCTATATCAGCTCATAAGCGCAATATCACCCTCGGCCAAAAGAGGACTGCACGTCTGCACCTCTTGTCTGTCTGAGAGGTAACTGTAAATGTTTGGGTTCCCAGGCAGGCGAGAGACCTGCAGGGTTCATGAATCACGGGTGCAGTGCAGGACATGAAAAACGTATGGATAATGGACATTATTGCAGCTTTAATGTCGAATAGAAACTAACCATATGGAAACAAAACAAATAATCAAGAGTTCAAGACTACATGGGCGTTTGTGATGCCCTTTAAGTTTTGTTCTAAGCATGATTATTTGGTAGTAATTAAGATTAATAATTGGAAGGAGAATAGATTCATGAGGAGAATAGATAGGCTACTGTACATTCATGAGAAGAATAGATAGATCCATTAGGGAGAATCTGCATGGCTGTTACAACATCTGCTATAAAAAAAACGCCCCTCCATGGCTCCATCCCTTGTGAGAAAGAATGTGTTGTTTCTCCCAACAGCAGCCTGTTATACCTTTTGAGCTGGTTCTACCATTTGTGGCAGGTTTTGATGCTATTTCCAAAAATAAATGTGCCCAGTTAATTAAATGGGGCTGGTGCAGTGGTTTTCAACCTTTTTCATATCAAGGTCCATTGTTTATTCAGCATTTGAGCCACAAGCCATGATTTTGATGAGATTTTTCCTCTCAGACCCAAAACATAGAATATTTTGTTATTGTTGGATAAGATTTTGACCTCAATTTCTTGCTGTTGGTAACATAGAAGATATAACAGTCAAACTTTGATCAAAATAACAATTATTATATATACAGTACATTCTCTAATTGTGTAGACTTCATGTAAATTAAGTGATGCAGATGTTTAACAAGAGAGTGTAAAATGAAACCAAATGGACCCTTACGGGTCCATTTGGTTTCATTTTACACTCTCAAGAGTTAAAGAGTCCGTTTGGTTACCAACTCTCCATCATTTAGCTGCCAGCTGGTGACCACTTGGAACCCCCAAACACATTTCAGACATTATTGGTAACAGTAGCTAATTCTGCGGGTGGGTGGACCCATACACATTATTACTAGTACTACAGTTTACTTACAGTGTTTTCATTTCCAAATTCAACTAAAAAAGTAGTTTAAGCGCTTTAACCCTGCTGGGGTATCTAATTGGGCAGTATAGGTGAAAATGGTCAACAGTCAAAATGGTGTTCCGATAAAATGGTTCAAACGCTGACGAGTTGTGAGCTTGTAGATCGGCTATTTTTGGCACATGGCAGAGGTTTGGTGTAGAGCAGAGCAGGAAAAAAGAGCAGACCAAGTACAGAGCCAAACAACAACATAGTACAGAGCCAAAGGTCAGGCTTGTTGGTTTAAGTGGTTAAATGTCTGAAAATACACTTTAAAGGAGTAGTTCACCCCCAAAATGACTTTTTTTCTATTGATTACTCATGCAATGGAGACTTGGGGACCATTCGGGTGCCCATCCGGAATCAATGGGGGTAAATTTACTATAATCAAATTTTTGTCTTAGGAATGCAACAAATACAAAAGAAAAAAACATTATTGAACTCAAGTCTCCATGGCAAGAGTAATCAATAGAAGAAAAGTAATTTTGGGGGTGAACTACTCCTTTAACATGAATCCTGATCATTGTGCTGTCAAACAAATGAATGATGCTATCTATGAAATCTATGGAAAAAGAATAACATTTTATACAATATGTAACCTGCTTCATCTCTCTCTCAGCTATGGGGTCCTTGGGCTGAAAAACGATTTATTGTCAAAAGAATAGCAGTGCAAAGTATACATTGTGGTTAATTAATATTGCAGCCTATATACCTATAGTATAACCTCACTTTAACTATAGCGTGCATTCAGTGGGAGTGAACTGAAAGGCTTTGCACTCACTGCCACCTACAGTAGCTCTCCAAAGTAACATGGGTGTTAAACATTTAAAGCAGTGGTTTTCACCAGTAGTCCTTGAGGGGGTTCCAGGTGGTCCCCAACTAAATGATGGAGAGCTGGTAACCAAATGGACCCTTATACAGTAGATCTTTAACTCTTGATATGGATGGACCCGTACGGGTCCATTTGGTTTCATTTTACGCTCTCAAGAGTTACATTATGGTCTACACAATTAGAGAATGTAGAAAATGTGTTATTTTGATAAACGTTTTGCCTGTTAGCTCTCCTATGGCACCACTTCAATAAAGCATGATATTGTTGTGGACAAAATCATATCCAACAATGACAAAATATTCGTAAGTTTTGGGTCTTAGAGGCTACATCTCGTCAAATGGTGGTCTGTAGTGGCTCACATGCCAAATAAATAATGCATGCATGGTGCTTGATGTGGAAACGGTTGAAATACCACTGATTTAAAGGGTTGACATCATGGTGACATTCACATTCACAAGCTGCCTGCCTGATTTGTCCATGGTCTCAACAATCAGTCACATTCTCCAGCATCTGTCAGTGCAGAGGTTTGAGAAATGATTTCTGGATAGAAAAAAACACACACACAAAAAAAATAGATTCCCATTCGAAATGAATCTCAGTCAAGACCCCATTCAGAGGGAATAAAGAGGCACTCCCTCCCTCGCCTCTCTGGGATGGGTTTTAAAGTCAAGGTAAAGCTTTCAGTGTCTCTTTCCTCCTCAGCAATGCGCGCGCACAGACACACACGCACGCACGCACGCACGCACGCACGCACGCACGCACGCACACACACACACACACACACACACACACTCCCGCACACTTTGATGCTGCTGCTGCCTGTGTTTTCTCGGCTGGTTGAGGCGAGCCAGCGATGCAGAGTGAGTTTGAAGCTCTAACAAGCAGGGTGTGCATTATTGATAGAGCTCCGCCTCGCGCTCAGTGAGGCTTCGCCGCCGCTGCACACATCTCTCCTGACTCAGATGTAGAAAGACAACGTTTGGCCTCGCAAAGGATGATGGCTCTGGGAAGCAGCTCTCCGGCTCGCTGAATAGAGCCCTCTGTTCTGTGTGCCTGCGTGTGTGGCTGATGTGTGGCTGAATGAATGCTGGACGGTTGAAACCATGACAATCTAGAGGCAGGGAGCATGCAGACTCAGAGAGGAACCAATCAATCACCAGTGGTGGAAAAAAGTACCACTCATTGTCAACTTTGAACAATGTCATTAACTCTACTACTGCCAGATTATTTATTCTCTGGGTCTGGTGCCATCAAAAAGCGGCTTACCTTTGCGACGTTATAGAAGATAGATAGACATTTTTTTTTTTTTTTTTTTTTAAGTGCCTGGTCTGCACTTTCGCAGACCAGGCAGCAGAGGGCGGCGTCATGCAAGAATTAATGTGAATTTGGCCGGTATCGCTTGCCATACATTGAGAGCAGTCTCTGGCCACAGAGCCTTAGGGCCAGAGAAAATCAACACGGAAGAGAATTGGTCTCCGTTGATGTTAACGCATAATGGATTTTTAAGACCATCACTGCGGACGATGTGATTACAGTACACGGCGGCGCGACCCCTCATCAGCTTAAGGAGATCAACAAGGTAAACGAACGAATGGCCGTATTGGCGCGGCGCGACCTCGAGAATTGGGGCGAACGGGAACGTCCAAAGCAGTATAAGAGTTTATAAACCTTAGAGTTGGAAAATAAGTTGGAAATAAGAAAAAAGTCCCACACCCCCCCAAAAGTATTTTTGAGCGGCTTCTCCTGGAAGGAGAATATATACAGTAGTATATTCAAATGGATAAAAATCTTTTTGAAATTAGCAGATTTGTGTCGGATCAGGACGCATTGTGAGCTTGTAGATCGGCTATTTTCAAATGGACGAAAGGTATATAGGGCTGAAGTTGTTAATGTATGTTTTGTAATAATAATCAAAACCTACAAAGCAACTAGTAGCTAAAGTGTTGTATTGGAGTAAAAGTACTCTACTTTCCACCACTACTTGCCAATCACATATGAGCCTGAGCTGCTTTTACACTACGGGCTCCAGCGATGAGTATTAATGCATGCATTCATTCAACTGAGTGTCAAGTCTCTACAGATCCCTTTATATCAGCCTTGCAGTTGTAGAGTCTTCATGCATGTGACATTTCTTTCTTTATTACTATAGGCTACAGGCAGGCAGGCAGGCAGGCAGGCTTGTCGGGGGTGTTCTTTCTGAGAGAGAGAGAGAGAGAGACACACAGAATTCAATTAAATTCAAAGGAGCTTTATTGGCATGAGAACATATACGTTTACATTGCCAAAGCAAGTTTCAAAACAATAAAATGGGGAACATAATACAGTTGGAGGGGGTTCAGCATTGTGGGAGGCTCTCTCCATTCCGACATGTCGCCTCTCCGAAATTGACTTCTTATTGTCGGAGTGGCGACACTCCCATGGGCCTAAGGTTTAGGGTTAGAGATAGGGTTAGTGTCGGAATGGAGACATGTCGGAAAGGAGACATGTCGGAGTGGAGAGATGCACTCCAGCATTGTGTAAACAGAGTTATGTCACAATTTGCCGTACAGTACAGGTTATGAAGCTTTTTGGAACAAATAGCAGCATTTTCTTTTCTCAATACGATGTCAATAGTATACAAAGAAAAGAAAGGAAAAAAGTCTCAAATTTAACACGTGTTTAAAGGTAGCAGCTCTGTTTATACTGTATGTGCAGTAGGTCTGTATGCCATTCAATGGTTTGTAGTCCTCAGGGTGGACACACACACACGCACGCACGCACGCACGCACGCACGCACACACACACACACACACACACACACACACACACACACACACACACACACACACACACACACACACACACACACACACACACACACGCACACACACACACACACACACACAAAGAGACACACAGAGCGAGAGAGATAGAGGTCTATTAAAATGTACACATCCATGTAGTTTGGCGTAGCTATTTAATTGAGACTTACTCTCCAGATAAAAGCCTTTTTGCAGTGGGTTGAAATCTTAGTTCTGCTTATGAATGATGAATGAATTTTTTTTTCTCACAGTAGCTTAAAAAAGATGGGCCAGCATACTTTTGCACGTTTTCAATTCCACTCAGTGGAGAGAGGAGAAATGCCACAGGCAGCTGATGAAAGTAAACTAAAGTACATTTTTTGATTAGGGATTTAGAGTGTGAAAAAAAATTGTTTTGCATCTTAATCAATCAACAGCTTGATCAACCACCAGGGCACTTTATTATAGATGCTAAAGGTTGTCATCTCCACAGTCCACATTCTTATTTCACCCTCTCAAAGAAATGGCACATCTTAGAAATTCCCATGGTGTCAGACCTTTTCTTTTTATAAAACAGCATGCTTCCAAGCTCTCTATGCATAGTGTTTTAAATCAATAGTCATAAATCATTCTGTCAATGTCAAATTCATATGCAAACAACAGTTCGAGGCGTTAGAAATCCTCCCCAGAATAGCCGTTTGTTGAATCCCAGTGCGCACATGGTTTGCGAGGGAGATACATAGTATTAGTAAGTGAGCAGATTCCTCTCTCTCTCTCTCCCTGCTGGCTCATCTCCAGTGTTCTCCCATTGTCATGTACGATATCTCTCCCAAACCCTGCAATAAATGATGATAGCTATATTCACGCTGCACTAATACCCACTGTCACAGGCTTTATCCAGGGGGGATAGAGCTCCCCCTTCCCCGTCCCCCATCCCCACCCCCTATTGACAACCTGTGATTATCAGAAGCTGTGACAACTGGGGAAGGGGAAGGGTTGGCCGGTGCTCTGTGATGGCATGTCAATCCGGAGATAAGGGGAGAAGGAATAAGGACCGAACTTGTTTGGTTTTCTGACTGGGTGGCGTTTGTGGAGAGGAAATATTGAGTGGTATGTCAGGATGATTATGTTAGGCAATATGGCAACAGTCCGCCCATTCCAGGTGTTCTGGAAAACTATTTAGAACATGTTTGAGTTAGAGCTGTGTTTTGAAAATAATGTTTTATCTATAATAATAGATTTTTGAGTGGTGCTAACCGTTCCTACATCCGGCTTGGTTTGTTTGTCCTGCGTCTGACCGGACTGTGATTTGTCAATTGGCGTCTGTTTGTACGCCCAGGGTCACATTGGCCAAGCTCTGCAGGACACTTAATGAAACTAGAAATGCAGTTCCTGAAGAAACTGCATGGGCTCGCTGAAAACACGCACAAAGTATATTATGGGCAGTACAAAATGTACACATCCGAATTCTGTGGCAGCATGCACAGGTGCAGAACAATACTGTACATACAGAGATTACTGTGTAAAGCTGAACAAGTTGAAGTTTGAATCTGAATTTATAGCTCAAAACATGTGGACTATAGTTTTAAGGGCCAAACAATGTGGATGGCAGTAATATAAATGGTAAGACAAAATTCATTTCCCATAGGAATTCACTGGGAAATTCAAAATATCTCAAAAAGTATCAAAATTGGTAATGAAAAAAATACAAGCAATGATAACTGTGTAAAGCTCAAAAACAAAAGACTAGTTTTAGATGCCAAAAATGTGGATGGGACAACTAAGGCCCCATTTACACTGGCAGCCCAAATCCAGCCTGAATCCCATCTGTGTCACATCCAGATTGGAATCTGATTTGTTCCATGTGACCATTTAAACCAACCAGATTAGTGGCACAGATCTGATTCAGGCTGGATTTGGCTGCCAGTGTAAATGGGGCATAAGTGTGCTCGCTGAAGCGAGCCCACAATTAACTCATAAATAGCACAGCTCACTTTTTTTTAAATACATTTTGAAATGGGAAATTCTGCACAATAAGTAGGCTACTTTTACTTTTGGTACTTGGTAGTGTTGGTAGTATATTCTGATGCTGATACTTTTGTACTTCTCCTCAAGTACATTTTGAATATGGGACATGTAACAGAGCATTCCTCTACATCGCAGTATTGATACTTTTACTTAAAACATGGGAGTACTTCTTCCATCACTGCAACCCACACAAGCCCAGGCCCTCTGCTCAGCCCCATGTTCACTTGTGATTACTCATCAGTAGTAGTGTTGTAGCCCCCCTTTGTGGAGTCCAATAGATCCAGTCAATCCCAACAACACAACCTACAATAGCAGCTCCTATACTTTGACTCAAAGCCACTTAAGAGGCCCTGCTGAGGGACTACTATCAGACATTTATATGGTAAGTAGGTCAATGAGAACCAGGTGTGTCCCCCTGCTATCTCTCTAAGGTGCACAGCAGCTGTCAGGGTCCAGTATTGATTATCAATGAGAGTTATTCCTACTTTAACTCACTGTGTGTGTGTGTGTGTGTGTGCATGTGCCTGCATGTGCGTGCATGTGCGTGCATGCGTGCTTATGTGCTTATCTCAATGAATGGCTACTGGAAACAAATGTCCAAGAATAAGTCTCGCCTGATTTACTTTACTTCCCCCTGCAGTTGGACAGAATCGTGGGAAAAACAAAAACAAAATCAAGGCGCTCCATCTTCAGTTGAAGGAGATGACGTTAAGATAACGTGTTTCTTTGAGCGAGGGAGATAATGACCAATGTGTGTTGGTCTTCCATCATGGTTTTTGTCCTGAATGCTGAAGCATTTCCTCGGTTGGTGGAGGTTCACTGAACAGTGTCCGAGTGAGGATAATACTTACGACAATTCATCTACTCAAGTCGAGTAAAGAATGACCATAAATGTATTTGATAGAGAGCACAATATTGAAAATGTGGCTGATATCCGATAATATGCAGGGTCAACATCGGTTTGATAACGATATTGCATTTTCTATTTGAAATATTGTCCGATATTGATATGATACCTATACCGATAATATCGTGGATCACTAATATTTGAAGATATTTCTTAAATTAGAACAACGCATTTGCTACAGCATTTTATTGATTTGTTTTTCACAAGCTGACATCATCTTTTCTGCTTTAAAGCTAAAAGGCTAATTTGAGATTTTATCATCGCTTTCTCATGTCTATGGCTTTTGTTTATCTTATTATTGCTTGGCCTTGTTCTCTAAGGGAGAAGAGGCTTGTGTTTCAGACATACAAGCGCTGGTGGACAAGAGCTACCTCTTGGCCAAAGCTCAAAGTGCAATATCTGCCCCTGTCCAAGCTGTTGTTCTTTTTTAAGCTCAGCAGTGGAAATGTCAGAGCTCTCGTGTGGGAGACCTGGGTTCAGATCCCAGGTAGGACATGAATCTCTCCGAGTCTCGTATTGCAGCTTTAAGGACAAATGTAGTTAACGTATGGTTGCTATTAATGTTTTTGGTCTAAAATGAACTATAGTATTAAAACGTAAGGCCAGATATGAAAACTAACACGTGTGATGATGATAAGGACATACGGTACTTAATCTTAGTCTCTTTCGGGTGGAAACCTCATATGTCCAAAACGCGTACTTTTCAGGATTCAAAATCCACAAATAGCTAAAGTGGGAGATTGACAGGCTCGAAACGTGTCGCTTCGTGCTTTGAGCTGGCAGATCTGACGATACTTTTGTGTGTGACGCTGTAGTATGATCAAGTAGTATGAAATCACACCTAGTGTGAAGTGTGCCATGCTATGTATGAGTTAATTTCATTAAACATTTCGCAAAGCTTGGCCAATGTGACCCTGGGCGTACAACAACCTTTGGGGTTTGTGTAAAGATGTAGGTCAGATGAAGGTCAGATGTAGGACCAGATGTAGACCAAGCTTCGTGTCTGCTAAAAAACACAAGTTACAATACGGAGATAAGAGGTTTCATGCCCGACCACCTAAGAAATGTGAGCCAATGCATATATGTCTTTTTTTAAAGCGATGCCCAGGGGAACAGCATTGCTAATGTGATCCGCTAGAGGTCAGATACGGTGAGCTCTGTCCACCCATGAGCATTGGGTCAGAGTTTGAATGGACAGAATGTGGAAAAAGCTGAAAACCAATTAAACCCTGTGTGCCGCGGTGCCTTTCTCCAGGGTGACAGTTAATCTATAGTGTTCTCAGAGTGAAGATGGATGTAGTCGCCATTCAAATGTCGCTCTAATTAGTAGCCAGGAGTATTAATAATATCGTACAATTACGGTCGGAAGAACCGTTCCTCTGAGATATATATACTGTAAGCCCCCATCACTCTTAGTTATAGCCTTATAGTTGCCCACCACCACGTGTCACACAGTGGAAAATAGCACATCCACGTTTAAAAAGAGAAAAGAAAAACGTAAGCGCTGCTGCTGGGATAAAAAGGCTCTTTGAATCAGAATCAGAATTAATCATCTTTTATTGTCACATCACAGGTTTACACTAAGTGAAATTTGTTTTCGTACATTGCTCCGATCGTATTGTTGTTTCCATGAAATGGAAGAAGAAGGGGCAAGGCGGAAATTAGATTAAATACTAAAAATAACTAAAACTAATTATCTAAAAGTAAAGATCTAAAAGTGTGTGAGCATAGCAGCAGGTGTATACTATGGATGATATACTTAAGGATGTAAGAACTTGTGGAACTCACACGGAAGCAGCCCTCTTCCTCCATTGGGGCTCCCATTACTGTGTGGTGACACAAGAACATCATGACCGAGTTTTTCCAAGAAGTACTGCTTAACTCCCAAGTGGACTCAATGCAGACTGGCAAAGAAAATAAATCCAAAGGCACTCCGTCTTTGATGAAAGAAAAAAATTATATTCGAACGAGGCAACGATCTACAAGGCTCATCAACACTGTGAGCTTGTAGATTTATACTCTTTTGGCTGCGCGACACGGCAGCAAACTACCAAGTATAAATCAACCGTTACTGTATACTGCACAGCTGCAGGCTGTGATGGGGATGAGGGAATACTGCACAGGCTTCATGCTTCTTCGTGGTACAGCATAATGTGAGGAATGATGGCACATATCGCTTTGATTTCCTGGGCTACACGATTGTCTAGTTGTGCATTTGCATACTGATTTATGCCATATGAAAGCATGCTGGTTCCAGTACAGTATAGTACAGTATGTGATGCCTTTCCCAGAGGATCTGGGGCAGATCTTTTGACACACTGGTGAGGAGCCCTGGGACTTTGTGTAGAACAGTACCAGTCAGGGACGTGCAGAGAATGTTTGAGGCAGGGGCTTTTTCTAAAAGGGCCTGTTGGTGAAAATATCTAAAATAGCAGACCTCCAAGCTCACAACGCTGTGAGCTTGGAGGTCGGCTATTTTCGATGCTTGATTTCTACACAGAGAGGGCAATTCTTTCAACATACAGTAAGATGCTGCTTTCAGTTCAGGAGAGTTTGGACAAGGCAATTCTCTTCAATGCCGACTTCAGGTATGGCATGGAAGAAAGAGGGGACTTTTTGCATTTCTTTCACCATAGTAAAAACTGCATTCATGGTCTGGACAGGGCACCTTTTACAGACGGATAAAAGGGCAGGGGATCAAGCCCCCTTTGATGTCTATGTGTGCACGTGCCTGGTACAAGTGATGGAAGAAGTACTCACATATTTTACTTCCGTACAAGAATCAATACTGCAATATAGAAATACCAAATTACCGATAAATTACCAAATGTAAGAATGTCCACTTTTCAAATGTATCAGCTGAAAGTGAAAAGAAATACCTCAAGATTGCACTTTAGTACAGTACTTGAGTAAATGTACTTAGTTATTTTTAGCTAGAACAGTATGCATACAGTAATACAGTAGTGTCTCTCAGGGTTTGTGTCAGTCAGTCACTGAACCTCTATACTGAGGGATGCACAGCCTGTACTGGTTGATAACGAAGGGAGTTAAGACAGCTATTGTCTTTTTAGACAACCCTAGCTCCTCTGTCAATCAAAACATGCAGTCGGGGAGATGGTATAGTGGTTCTCAAACATTTTCACGTCAAGGCTCAAATCGATATGTTTTTAGCCGGTTCTGGGAGAAGACTAGACTAAAATGTTAGGGAGGGACTAGCGGAGAAGGGATCCAGTAGAACTAAAAGACAAGTCGTTTAATGTTTGGTAGCGCTCGGGCCCTGAAAATAGCAGATCTACAAGCTCACAACGTGTTGCAGCTTGAAGCGTTGTGAGCTTATAAATCCTATATCCTAATCCTATAGATTTTCAGCGTGCAACCAAGTGTAAAATCAGCATTACGACGCCATCAAGGCCTGCCAAAATACATTTTAGTCGACAAAATGTAAATCTTGGGATATTTAGTCGCCTACTTTTCAGATATTTCTAAAACAGGACTAAAACTAAATTAAATTACATTCAAAAGACTGTGACTATAAGACCAAGTAAAAATGTGCTGTCAAAGTGAATGCCGTGTGGGGGTTTGGGTACACGTGCATTTCTCATGCATTATGCGCACGCAACCACGCATCTGTCATGTATGTTCTCAGAAGAACCGAGAGGCTCAGCAACCTTTTTCTACTTCAACGTGTTTCATCTCTGTGTCCTACTCTCTCTCTCTCTCTCTCTCTCTCTCTCTCTCTCTCTCTCTCTCTCTCTCTCTCTCTGTGTGCGTGTGTGTGTGTGTGTGTGTGTGTGTGTGTGTGTGTGTGTGTGTGTGTGTGTGTGTGTGTGTGTGTGTGTGTGTGTGTGTCCTACTCTGCAAGTGTACCCTGCTGTGTGCACATCTCTGGTTGCTGAGAGCTATGTGCGTGTGTGTACTGTACGACCACGTGTTCAAAGATACCGCCTGAGCACAAATCTTGGCTCATACTTAAGATTATATTTTAGAAAAAAACATTGTATTTATTACTGACTACACACTGAAGCAGTGTTGATTTCGTTGACAACTATGACGAAAAATGTTCGTCGACTACTTTTTTTCACTGACGAAAACTGAATAAAACTAAGACTAAATATATATATAATATATATATATTGACAATTTCGTCAACGAATAAAAACTAGACTAAAATGTCAAGGAGGGACTAGTGGAGAAGATATCCAGTAGAACTAAAAGACAAGTCATTTTATAATTTGTGTAATAGAACATTTTCCCTACTTGACTGCCTCTAGGGGGCATAGTTCTTCCATTTTTCTTGTGATTTTGTACCTCCCTGTCTTCAGGGGCGCTGCATGTTTATGTGGTTTGCTGCACGCTGATATATACTACAGGAAGTGGGCAGGACAGGTAGTTCCTTTCATAGACATAGAAAGGTAGACGCCTCCATCGGCTCTGGGGCATTATGCATCAGGGGACAGAGGGAATCTTCATCGCTTCCGTGTAGGGATGGGACCATAAGCAATATTATCGTTTATTGTGATAAAAAACACACGATAATTGTATTGTGGAGATTTAATTTATTGTGATATCGTCGTCCATCATGCACTACTGGATCAATTCACCTTTTATTTGCCGAGCTGCATATCCGGTACCACTTAAACCCTTATAATATACAAGCTTGATGTATTTTTTTCACTCACTATCAAATGTCTCTGATCTACAAGCGTAGATCGGCTACTTTTTGGCAAATGTTCCGCCCCAGGATAATGGATTTTGATTATCACAATAATATCATAAATCGTGATTTCTTTTGTTACAATAATCGTCATATGAAATTTTCATATCGTCCCATCCCTACTTCCGTGTGCATCGCTTCCACTTGCATAACAGAAACAGAAGTTGGTAGGCCAATCAGAGGCAGGTGGGGGCGGGTATTTTCGTATGCAGCCTCTAAGAACAGCTGACATGTAATCAGGAACTGGATGGAAACATGCCAATAAAGCTCTGTTGAATTGTATTGATAAGTCCAGCTCTGTTGAATTGTATTGATAAGTCCCGGAAAAGACGCTCTGTGATTGGCCAGTAGTCACTTTTTCCCTGGCAGCGTTCCCTCAGTTTTTGTGGACATCCGGCCTCCAGTTGTTGCTAGGGATGGGACGATATGAAAATGTCATATCACGATTATTGTGACAAAAGAAATTGTGATTTTCGATATTATCGCGATAATCAAAATCCATTATCAAAAAAAAAAAAAAAAAAAACATTTGCCAAAAATAGCAGATCTACAAGCTCACAACGCGTCGCAATGCGCTGTAGATCGGCTATTTTTTGGCAAAGACATTTGATAGAGAGTGAAAAAAATGACTGTATCAAGTACGTATATTACGTACGTAAGTACGTTTTACCAATTATAAACAAATAAAAGGTGAATTGATCCCAGTGCATGACGGAATACTATATCACGATAAATGAAATCTCCACGATACGATTATCGCGAGTGTTTTTTAGCACGATAAACGATAATATCGTGCATCGTCCCATCCCTAGTTGTTACACGTTGCTCCAATGAACTGCAGCGGCGGATGAGGTATCTAGCTTTTTATATCTATGGTTCCTTTTTCCCTGTCAACTTAAGAGAGAGACATGGGGTCATGATCATGACTAGTGATCATGATGTCGAGGCAGCTGTCTCCGTGGGATCTGAATACAGTAGATACTACCTGTATGTTATCTGAGGAGTTCTGCGGTATAGAGATAAATTGGCAATCTCCTGTACCATGCATGGGTGAAATCAATTGTTCATCATCATTATCATGGTCTCTCATTCGACTCATTCAAGCAGACAAAGCCTACAGTAAATATATACCATCATCATCAAGCTTGATGTACAGTAATTAGGTGCTAACATGACAGATGTGTCATGCATTAATTACTTAAGCCCTATACTGTACTGCAGTCGCCATATGACAAAATTGCAAATATAGCCTATACGAGCTGTCGAGTTCACAACGCGTTGCATGGTGATGTATTGTGAGCTTGTGGATGTGCTTCCCCATCACTCTGACCGCCCTCCCACAAACACGGTTTAATCCATGTCATCACCGACATACTCTGTTCTCTTGTCTCCTTCAACCAGCTGTTGGCTACAATAAACTATATCAACTTAGTTCTCACAGATAATCTGCCTCTTCTTTTTTTGTCTATTTGTTTTTGTTGTGGTTCTCCCAATCTCCCAAATTTTGCCGTTGCCAAATTACTCCCCCCATGTGTGTAGTCCCTCGATCTAGTCACTGCCAACTAGGGATGGGACGTTAAAGTGATATTATCGTTTATCATGATAAAAAACACTCATGATAATCGTATCGTGGAGATTTACTTTATCGTGAAATTGTCCTCTGTCATGCACTGGGATCAATTCACCTTTTATTTGCAGAGCTGCATATCCGGTACCATTTAAACCCTCTATTGGTAAAACGTACTTATACGTACTTGATAGAGTCTTTTTTAAGCTTGTAGATCTGCTATTTTTTGGCAAATGTTCCGTCCCAGGTTAAAGGATGTTGGGGATAGTTTGATTATCGCAATAATATCGTAAATGGCGATTTCTTTGGTCACAATAATCGTGATATGAAAATGTCATATCGTCATATCCCTACTGCCGACCAGTGCTGTTGGTCTTGGGGAAGGTGGTGCGGACAAACTCTCCTCTCCTCTCCTCCGATACACGCAGAGTCACCAGACGTTTCTTATCACCTGACAGCCAGCAGTTTCCCAGGGTGAGGGTGTAATGCATATGGAGGAATCACCATATCTCTCCCATCTACTACGCTCCCTGCTGAAAAGCTGATAGAAATCTCCCTCCCCAGCTGCTGCCGGCTTCCCACTCATTCAAACATGGACAATTGTGTTCGTGCTGGAGCGCCCGCCCAGATACACCGGAGGAACCGCGGAATAATTGAACCCAGGAACTTTAGCCCTGCCTGCGCCCCTGGGTATAAAGGTGTCTCATTGTCACTGTGTCCTCTAGACATCTTCTAGAAGCCCTTGTGCAGGACATCCACTTGGTGGTTGGGGGGTGGTGGTGGTGGTGGGGGGGCTTAAAGAGGACTTTAATGCCAATTTCCTGCCAAGGTGGCTGGTTTAGAGCTGGCAGCTGGAAGGCTTTGGTTCAAGGGCGGGAAGCATTTCTCAACACCTACAGTATTGTGTGTGTGTGGAATGTGGATATTCTCTCTCTCTCTCTCTCTCTCTCTCTCTCTCTCTCTCTCTCTCTCTCTCTCTCTCTCTCTCTCTCTCCCCCTCTCCCCCCCTTCTCTACCATTCCCCCTCCCCCTCGCTTTTAGTCTATCTCACTCTCTATGTCCCTCACAAATACTGTCACTTACTTCCACTCACAGCAATGTTTATAGCCGGAAACCAATAAACATTGGAGAGATAAAAAATGAATTTCACTCAAGGTCGTTGTTAATCATTGTAGCACAGACGCATGACAAGATGACACACATCCTTGTTTGCTTGACAAGGAGTTACACTGTAAGTGTCACATTGCCGAGAGAGGAACTCTCTGTCAGTCATATACAGGCTTTATCAGAGGGACACCATAACAGTGACAATAAAATGAAAGGTTTTTATCACACAACAAGGTCGCATTTATTATAATAAAACATTGCTAACCTCGTATTCATTACTCAAGCTTGGAAAGATTTACAATCGTTGTTATCGCCGCATCCTCTGAGGCAAGTCTAGACTTTAGTTTTTGACGTGCATGCTGTCAGCAGTGCGTGGGCTTAGGTCTTGAGAGGTGTTTACTGCACACTGAGCAGTGTGATCATGACCTCTACTGTGTCAGTGCGTGGGGTCCAGGGGTCCATTGAGTCAACCATGGTCCACCTCTAGAAACACATCTTTGTGGTCTAGTCAGGAACACTCACGTCAAGTAGATTTAACCATTTATTGCATACATGGAATACAGTTAATCTTGGCGTTTAAAGGGCTCCGCGTTCGGAGATGTTCCCTGAATTTTGTGCATGCTTGCTAAGCAAAATCAGGGAATGCCAAGCAAGAGCCCCCCATAGGGATACAATATCTGAACAATAGCAATTCATTGACATATAACCTAAATCAACAGGTGTAATCACAAGTATTTGAGCTTTGCCAGACTGATCAAAGGTGGAGCCTGGGGCTTCGGATAACCACGCATAGGTAGAGAAAGCGAGCCGTATTTAAAGGAGCCTTCCATACTGAATGAGAGCTTTGATTGGACTATGACAGTGTGACGTAATGACCAGCCGATATATGGATGAGGAATAGGAAAAAAGCTGTTTCACAGCTGATTACAGCTGGGCGAGGCTAGACTCTTGTGTCCTGCATAAACTAACGCTGACGCCTTCATTTAAAAAAAAATCCATCTACTAGTATCTTGTGATGTGTAGAACAACGAATCAGTGCCACTATGTTTTCTCTGGTCCCTGGCACAAAACTCTTTTCAGATGTGAGTCTGCGGCCAAATACATTTAGTGACTTAATAAAGTTTGAGAACCACTGGTTTAGAACACGTGAGAATCAGAGCCGTCAGTATATAGACAGGAGTTTCGACGGCCATTTAGTAGTTTGATTCCAGCCCGTCTGTTCCGGCCATGTGTGTGATTGAGTAATGGCAGTTTAATGGCGTTGAGCTGTGGACAGGAACCATCACCTGTCTGCTCAGAGTGATGGAGAGGTTTTAGTGACAAAAACAACTACGGCAGATGCATGCTAATTCACAGCACAGAGCTGATTGAAAGCAGAGGTGATGAAGGTGCTTGAGTCTCATGTAGTGCTCGTCACAAACACACAATGCAGTGACGATCCATGTTGTTTTTGATGGATCCAGTGAACAGGAACACCCTTAAAGCTGCACTAGGGGTGTAACAATACATTTAGCTTTTTGCAGACAACATTATGCGCTTATCTCCCAATTAGGGGGTCTTACTGGTATTTCAACACATATGGACAAACCCGCACCTTGACATGAACACAGAGATTACACAATTTATCGATAGACCAAGAATAGCTATATGGAATGGAAAAGTAATAAATAAAGTAATGATAATTTGCTTTTGCATATCGATATAGTAAATTAAAATCGATTTTTTGATTCAGTTACTGTATCGTTACACCCCTATGCAGTACAGCAGTGATATTCATCTGGCGGCCCGCGGGCCATATCCGGCCCCTGGGGAGCTTTCTTGTGGCCCCATTCCAGATTCCAAATATTTATTATTGTATTACTTTTAGGGAGCGAAGGTAGCTGTCCGGCTGCCATGTAACAAAGGTGCAACTGCTTCATGATTTCTTACACGTTTAACATGAACAAAAAAAAAAAAGAAACTGTGGCACATATACTTGAAAGGCATTACTTGAGTAAAAGTACAGATATTTCACTATTGTAAAAGTTAAAATCTTCCATAAGAAAATAACCTGGGTCAAAGTGTTGCAGTTCACATAAAGTATCTGGTGTTAAAAATCTATTTACGTATCAAAAGTAAAAGTACAATAAGTATCAATAGTACAGTATAAAGACCTTTTTCATTGTACAAAGAAACAAAACACAGAAATGTTGTCTACTTTTACTACTTCTGTACATCTCAGTACTTTCAAAATACTTTCAATTTTTTCTTCTTCATGTAGGTAGGCAGCAGCAGATGAGTTTTGAGTGCAGTCCGTTCATCACATGCCATCTCCATTTATAGCAGCTATTTCTGAATTTTGAGAGGATGTTGTCCATTACATCAAAGAAATAATTCTCCACCTGCAGTGCACTGTCCACTTCCATCCTTCTTTCATCCTTTCACCAGATCCGGTCTGATCTGAAAGATGGTAGGGCTCTCCACTAATGGTTCATGAAACACATCACCAAAAGCATGTTTTTCCCGGGTATATCTTTTAGATAGTACCCGCTATCAGCATATTACTCATCATGTAAAAGCCACTAATTAGAATGAGAACATGAATTAAAAGATAAGCAGGCAGAGAAGAATAGTGCACAACCTTCTGTTATGCAAGTGACATGATGTGTGTAATTGTATCCCGATGCATGTGTTGGTGGTCGGAGAAGCCTGACGTTAAAGCACATTCTCTGGATTGTGACCTTTGTCACCTTTGTCTTTACGGTCAGTGCAGCGTGGAAGGGCTTCACACCTCTGAGTAGATGATGTACTGTACCAGCTCAGTGGTCCTGTGTGAATAGAGTGACAGCTTTGAGACTCTGGGAGGTCGGGGTTCGATGAATCCCCAGCCGAGTCAAACAGTCATACCAAAGATTATACAAAACAATCGTCCCCAATGTCTCCCTGCTTGGCACTCAAATTTAATTAAAGGAGAATTCCGAACTTGCTGTCTTTTCACGTTAATCTGATGTCGGCAGCTCCGACCGTGAGTGGGATTTTATGCTTATTTGTATCGCTCCACAATTAATCTTTTTCCGTCTCTGTGGAGCTACTGCTAAAAGGCGAACGGCCGCTAGATCCCACCTCAGGCTCAGAGCTGTGGTGCGCTAGAGGGTTTTTTCTCCCTCTATGACTGGTTAATGGATGGAATAACATCGTATCGTATTACCGTAATGAAATTCAGATTCAGATTCACTTATTGTCACTTACTGTAGATGCAATGTTTAGGTACATAGGCTACATGTGGAAAAACCTGGAGCTCGGAAGCTCAATACAATAAAACATGATAAAATTACCTAAAAACACTCAATTAACAAAAAGAAAAACATAGGGCAAGAATAACAGTCAATGAAAGTACATACAGTAGTGTGTAGAGTACAAAGACATATTGTCACTTATCACTGTCATTTAGTAGTCTGATGACCTGTGGGAAGAAAAAATAAGTTCCTCAGCCTGCTAGTGCGTGCTGAAAGGATCTTGTATCCCTTCACCCTTTTGGACGTTAGATGGGAAACACATATTTTATGGGTGTGTCTTTAATGAGCCTCAGGAATGTATTAAGGCAGCGCTGGGTGTATCCAGACTGCAGCTCACACCCAGGGTGATCTGCCCAGAATGGAGTACTGTGTGGGCAACGTACGAGTGTCATGTCCAGGATAGTGTACTACATCAAGTTGCCTCACGCTACAGAAACAGGAGATCTGTTCCACAAGACTTGGGAACCGTTTGTTTGCAAATTAATATACTTGCTGGGAGACTGTGGTTCCATTCTGGGCTCACTGAGCCGAGTCAGACTCAACAGAAGTTGTTGTTGATTTGGCACAAAGTGCAGCATTAGGCTAGGGCCATATCCAAAATGCTATCATACTGCAATGTTGTCCTGCCAAAAATATAATGAGATATGATATTATTGTGGGGTGTTGGTGGTGATTTTGTTTTCTTTAATCAGTAATCATATTATTGAAAAATATTTGGTTTGTTTGTTTGCATTGCACTTGGAGTTATGAAATGATGAGGATTTTTACTATCCACCAGCCTACAGGATAAATAATTGATTGGAGTGACGAAATGCTCGTTTCTGCACATGTGCACTGTACATGTGTGCTTGCATCATGTGCTTGCATCATGTGTGTAATGTGCTCTGATGATGACTGCATTCATAGGCTCTATAATTGCATTCAGATGCATTTACAAAGACACTACAATAGTAACTGGCCTGAGGCCGTTAAGGGGGAGCTTAATGATTCCTATAGGGGGTTCCAAATGGATACATACAACCAAATGGACACTTATAGGTCTGTAACTCTGACAGTGTACACTGACATGTAACCAAATGGACCATTATTACAGGTCTGTAACTCTGAGAGTTACTGTACAAAAGGAATCAAATGGACCCTTACAGGTCTGTAACTCTGAGTAGGCCTATACAAATGGAACCAAACGGACCCTTAAAGGTCTGTAACTCTGAGAGTGTATATGCAACCAAGTGGACCCTTACAGGTCTGTAAATCTGAGAGTGTACAAATGGAACCAAATGGACCCGCACGGATCCATTTGGTTCCATTTGGTTCCATTTGTATACTCTCAGAGTTATGGTGGTCCTTTAAATTAAAACTTTTAAAACCACTGGTGTTGTAATTGTATAACACATACTGTAAGCAGCTATGATATATACATAATAGGATAAGGTCATATGATCATAGCCTCCGGGCTCAATATTAACTTGATGGATTATATGATTTATAGTTTGTTCACTTGCTTTTCACCGTAGATAATTATCCATCAACAGTGAGTCATGTGAACCTCACCATGTACTACTCACTGACTAACACATCCTTATGAGTTTATACGCCGTCATTCATTTAGTGCACGTTCTGAGCCAGCCGGGTTCATGTTGTCTTTTTCATTACCATTGGAATTAATTGCGCGTGGGAATATGGAGCTATGCCATGCTCCTTTTATAGTATGGATGATGCCTTTTTTTTTATTGCTGTTGTATCTGTCTGCGTTCTCTCTATCATGTTGCTGTTGCGTGTTTATAGTCAGTTTACAGGCTTGTTAAATGTCAGCTGCGTCGACGACCCTGCCATGTTGGCCGAATATCATTGGATATGATGACTAAAAAGAGAATCACAGCCAGGATATGGAGACAGCCTCAGACAGGGAAGACAGGGAAAGCCTGTCGGAGCGAGGGCTTCCCTGTGCCAGTGTGGGTCAGCGGCTCGCATGGCAAACCAACCTTGAAATTCAACCTGTCATCTTGTTGAACCACTTAACTCATTTAACGCTGATCCCGAGTATACTCGTGAAAAATACTCGAGTATTTAGAGTGCCGATCCCGAGTATACTCGCGTAAAATACTGTATATAGAGTAACGCTGGCACTCTTACCCTACGGTCCGTTGGAAAGTCCTGGCACGATTGGACTTGTGGATTCATCATCATCGCGGATCCACGTGCACAAAATAGTAATCCCTTAACATGGAGGCCGATGGTCGATCTCATCTTTAATGTCCATTTTCTCCAAAAAACACTTTTAAAGCCAAGGATGGCATTAGATTCTCGCTACAATAACGTAATAACAAAGGCAACGATCGGCCATTACAGCAACGGAATGGAATGACGTTGAATGTTGAATGACGTCATGACGTCAAACCGGAAATGTTTACGCAATGGACTTCTGGCCTTCAAAATAAGAGAATGGCCGCGAATGGAGCCTGCGAGAGGCACGCTGGACATTTTAACCCATTCATGTCTGGAGCACTAAATGGGTTAAAGGACCACTTCACCCATTTGCAACCTATCTTTATAGCCCGGGCCTCTACTGAGATAATTGTTCACTTTGTGATACAAGCACCACATTTTGCACAAAGTTTCCTCTGGACCTACTTTTCCCAAAAAGCAAGTTAGCCACTCAATTAAAAACAAATAGGGTTGGGGTCCCTCTATACAGTAAAATAATACAACAAAATAAATCTTCTTTAAGTAGCAAGTGAGGGGTCAAACTAGGTGTTTTTCATGAGCCTGAATCCAATGCAAGCATTTGTTTTGCACGAAAAACATACCTTGGGCTAGAAAGGCCACTACAAAACTATGGTTTAGTGATGAGTCATCACCGTGGTTTTCACGCTTTTGTGGGGGCCTTTCTAGCCCAAGGAATGTTTTTCGTGCAAAACAGATGCTTACAATGGATTCAGCACCATGAAAAACCCCTAGTTTGACCCCTCACATGCTATTTGAAGCAGATTTATTTTTTGTATTATTTTACTGTATAGAAAGTCAATGGAACCCCAACCCTATTTGTTTTTAATTGAGTGGCTTTTCTGAACAAGTAGGTCCTAGGCATTGTTCATGCCAAATTTGGTGCTTGTATCACAAAGTGAACGATTCTATCAATAAATTGACTTGTAGCCGCTTGACTTTTATAATAATTAGTCCTCCTCACTAATGCTTATTATAATAATATGGTACCATTTCTGTCTATACCCTAAAGGCCTGTCCATACTTTGACCGAAACCGCCGTTTTCGGTCAAAAGGTCCTTTTCAACTATAAAATTAAATTCCTCGAAAGTTCTGGAATGCTTTTTCTCCGAACAATAGTTCTGAAATTTGCACAATGAGATGTTGTGACTCGCCGAAATCTAGTTCGGTGAAACGGCAAACGCGATTGGTCGGTTGGATCACGTGTGTGTTCACAAGAAGACCAGATGCTGGTGGCCACAACACTGTCCCAAAGCTGTTCATCCAGCTGCAGTGGCTCGGACATACCCCCGCCGGCTAGATGTGCTCGCCTCCTCCTCAGCTGCACAAAGCAGGGCAAAATCCTCCTCCTCCTCTGCCTCCTCGCCTTCCTCCTCCTCCATAACCTCCACAATACGTGCCACCGCTTCCAACTTTTCCATCTCCGCCGTCACTGCTGTTGTTGTCTCTCTCTCTCTCTCTTCTCTCCTGTTCTCTTTCTCCTCACAATGCGCCTCGCCGCCTCCTACACCACACGCAGCGTGGTGTACGCTTTTCCCCGAACCCTCCGTACAGGAGCGAAGTATGAACATCCGACGCTTTTTTTTCCGGAAAAGATTAAAAATAAAAAAGTTTATTTTTCAACCGAAAAGTTCGGTTCTGTCGAAGTATGGAGAGGCCTTAAGTCTATACTCTAAGAAATGTGATCACTACTTCCACCACACGGCTGGCTGGCTGGCATGCTGCTTGGGAATCTCCTCAGAGGAGAGACTTCCTTCCTGTCCTGAATAATTCAACAGCTGTGTGGGAAGGAACAGACCCTGCTGTTGGTGGCATCACGTCAGCCATCACTCTGACACATGAGCCACGCACGTTCCCTTCACATTCCTTCCCCGCAGGCTGCCTGGGCAGATGGACGGCAGAGTTTGGACGTCCTTAGGAGAAGAAGAATCAAGGCCTTTATCCGCGATTGGTTTAATTTATGGGCTGTTGTTGTCGCCACTCATCGCGCTGTCCAGATGGATTGTCTCATTCTTGACAATAAAGTAGCAGAATATAGAAATGGGGAGAGCATCGTTCATGTATCACTCGCTGTGCGATGACAAGCGGGTGGCTAACAGCAGTGTCGGAAGAAGTGACTGATGGCCTTTATTGAAAATGTTTTACTTGTGTGAGAGTACAAAAGGCATTGCCATGCATCAAAATATACTTACTTACAGTACGTCAAAGTAAAGGTATTCACATTTTCACAATTTGTCAAACTGAATAGAGATCATCATTCATGTCGCCCCTGTCGGCTCATATGTCCAACACAGTTACTCTTCAGCGTTCAAATTCAAAAGCATCAACAGTAGCAGATCTACTACAAATTTTTTCTCCCAAATATATTTGAGTTTTACATTTGTTACACAGCTCAACAAGATACTCAACAAATGGTCTTCACAATTGACACGAATAAAAATAAAGAATACAGCAGATAGATTGAAATATACTGTACAGTATGTGTATCTGTAGATTCTGTACACATATACACAACAGAGATAGATGATGAGGAAAAGACATGCATAGCATAATTACAGCATGTGACAGAAACAAAGACCAAGTAAGGGGAGTTATAATTACCACATTACCATACAGACAAGGTACAGAAGTTGAGATACACAATTAGTCAGAAAAGTGTTATAAGAAAACCGAAGATATGAAGGACATACTGTAAGTACTGTTAATGCATGTATGATCAAGTAGGGCATTAATTGTCTGTTTTGTACGTTTCTATGGAGTTATCATTACTCTAATAGACCCCCAGGTGTGGTTATTGCGACCGTCAGGGAGCAGTTTACTATGAAAACCTCCACCGGCCGTCCGTCCGTCGGTCGGTCACACGTCACACCTTTGCCCTGCTCATATCTCCGCATCAGTATATAGGGCTTGTTTGTTTATTGTATGACATCACGCCACATCATCAGCTGTGGACTCTGTGATGTCATCGTATCGCATCAGTATATAGGGCTTGTTTGTTTATTGTATGACATCACGCCACATCATCAGCTGTGGACTCTGTGATGTCATCGTATCTCCATATATGGCCATCTCCGTATATGGAGATATAAGTCGTCCATGCCCAAGTATGGGCTGGTGAGGTCAGACTTTGTGTGATGCGTAGGTTATCTCCATATATGGAGATTCAACATTCCAGGCAATGCTCTCTTCCCTGGTGAGAATTGCCCCTTTATATAGGGCTTGTTTGTGTATTGTATGACATCACGCCACATCATCAGCTGTGGACTCTGTGATGTCATCGTATCTCCATATATGGCCATCTCCGTATATGGAGATATAAGTCGTCCATGCCCAAGTATGGGCTGGTGAGGTCAGACTTTGTGTGATGCGTAGGTTATCTCCATATATGGAGATTCAACATTCCAGGTGTAACTATGGCTACCCGTATGACGTGAGAGGTGGAGGTTGTGATATTTGTGGAGATAAGCGACCAACGGTCGCTTATCTCTTACTGGTAATATGCAAATATGTCTTCCCTGTGTATTTAGGGTTACTTCCTGAAAGCTGAAAGCCCCTGAGTCAAAAGGCCCAATTGAAATACCTCCCCTCCCCTTTTTACCATAGCAGACTTCAGCTGGGTCACCACCCACCTGAAAACCAGGTGCTTAAAACCCTTTTAGGCCTAGGATTATTGACTGCTTTAACTATTGAAAAATAGCAGATATACAAGCTCACAGAGCTTGTAGATCTGCTATTTTTGAAAAAGTCGTGAAAATGTGTGCAAATCTTTGAATATATATATTTTCAAAGGGAACGTTTGTAACTCAAATTTTCTTCTGGGTGGTCCCTGGGACTAAATATTTTGAGATGGGGGTCTGTGGCCAAATACATATCATATTGGGGTCCTTCACATGAAAAGGTTTGAGAACCACTGACATAGTAATCTCTCAAGAACAGACTAACTGAGCTCCAGTTAAGTGAAAAACACCTTTTCTTTGATGATGGCGAGCCAGATTGCTGACACAGAAACAGAGGTTTTTCAAAAAATCTTCAAAGGACACTTATAGAATCGGGTCAAAATTCTAATTTGCACGATTTTTCACTGGTTAAAGCATTCAATAGTTCTAGGCCTAAATGGGTTAATGAAAGTGGGTGTGGCCACATAAAAACATAATTTTAACAAATTCTGTACCCTTTTTTGAAAAAAAATCTTCCGCCAAGTATAATCATAATACCTGATGATTATGTTGTAGGGGGGGCAGGGAAATCACAGCACCTTGTCTTTAAAATATGCCCGACAGCGACGATGTACTACTGAAATCACTACGATGACAAGCAGCTTAATAATGCTGAAATGCAAGCTTGTCATCCCTCACTGTTAAAAGGCATGCCCGAGGATTCTAAGGCTATCAATGTGTCAGTGTCATTTAATATCACTTAATATGAGAACGCTGCTTTTATATCGAGCTCTTTTCTTATTAACGTTTTATTTTATTGCCTCTTTTGTCCATGCTTAATCTTCTCGTACGCATTTTTTTGGGGGTCTGCATTTAATTCATTTTAATAGTTTTTTTTTTATGTTGTACGCTGCTAACCGTTTTTAACTCTTCCCACGCTTTGAACGTTCACGTTCGCCCGATTGCGCAAGACCTTACCGCCAATACGGCGCTCGTTCGGTTCGTTCGTCTGATGACTGTAAGCTGATGAGGGGTCGCGCGGCCGTCTACTGTAAACACATTTTCCGCGGTGATGGTGTAAAAAATCCATTATGCGTTAGATCAACGGAGAACAATTCACTTCCTTGTTGATTTCCTCTGG
>NC_137815.1:30307241-30324741 GCF_963921795.1 Nannobrachium achirus
GAACATCAGTGCATTTTGGACATGGAATAAGAGAATTGCTGAGCTTGTAAATCTGCTATTTTTTTAGTTCTCCGAATATGGACACTCTGGTTCAAGTGGTATAAAAAAAAGATGAAAAAGGTTTCTATCACTAAGATTTGGAGGACCCCCTGTAGTAACTCTGAGGACCCCCTAGGGGTCCCGGACCCCCTGTTGAAGACCCCTGGACTAGGAATGGAATGGCCTCCTGTCAGCGTGAGGTTTTGAAAGGGACGAGTGAGACCACGATGTCCTCCCGGTGGGGGCTCCTCACTGTCTGGCAGGTGAGCCAGCAGGGTGCAACAGCAGTGCATGGCAACACAGAAATGTGTAGGTAGGCATTAATGGTTCAATAAGGAAATAGTGTGAGAGGTAAAATTAGGAATTCATTGGCCTAAGATCTAAATTGAGGAGAAAATGCTCAAAATATTATTTGCTTCTCTAAAGAAAATAATTAGAGCTGGGATGCGATTAAACATTTTAATCTAATTAATAACAGGCTCTGTGATTAATTAATCGCAATTAATCGCATTTTAATCGCACATCGATATTTGACCTGATAAACAAATTTTGTTGTACGAGTGAATCAACCAATGAGTTTTAAATCTAAATTTCGCATCCACTGGGCCAAGCAAAGCGCTCCGATCGGCTACTTCTCCCTTTGCGTTTGTTGTCTCTTCTTGGTTGGTGCATCGCTATGATTGGTATGCCCGAAACTAAAGGTTCTGTGGTGCAAAAACTAAGTGCGATTAAAATGTGTACATTTTTTTAATCGCGTTACTTTTCTGTAATTAATTAATCGCAATTAATCAGTTAAAGTCCCAGCCTTAAAAATAATAATACATTTTGTTCTGGACTAAATAGACTGCCAGTAGGGGGCACTAAACAACAAGCAGCTGCATGTGAAAATCACTGTGTCACTTCCTGTCCAAACAGGATGTTGTTGTCAGATCAGGAAGAGAATGCATCTCTGCATGTGCTTCTAGTAGAGTGTTACGTGAAATCTTCATCTATCTCTTCCTTTTCACATGCTTATTAAGATGCAATGTCTGTGAGTATACTTGTTTATGAGACTTATATTGTTGATAAGAGCACCTTATTTGTGAACTAAAGCAGAATGTTGTATTATTATCATCTATGCAATTTTGGATTCTAATGATGGCCTACTTTGTTTTTGAACAAGGGTTCATATTTTAGATTGTAATTAGAGAAAATAAAAAGTGAGTGTTAAAATGTTTTCATCTGCTTCGTTCTATTGTTTTATTGCGTTTACCGTGCTAAAATGTGGGGCATGCGTACGCATGGGGGCATGCGTGGCTAAATATGTCTTTTTAGACACAATAAGTCAGCAGTTTCTTTATTGCTATTTACAGTAACACTTCTAGCCCCCATAAGTCATATCCAACCATGAAAGGTTGCATTGTATCTTGGGAATGGGCTTATTCTGTGTAAAATGACATATTACTTGTACGCATGCCCCCAATCACTGAAATAAGAATCTCTAAAACAATAGAAAGAAGTAAATGAAATAATTTGAAAACTCATCTTATATATTCTTTAATTACAATCTAAAATATGAACCCTTGTTGTAACAAACTTAAGTTGTCCTTTAAACTTCAAAAACAAGTCCCGGCTTCTACTGGAGTTATTGAATTGAGTGTTTAACTTACTGGGTAACCTATCGCTGGTGAGACCAGAATACATTTTAAGGAACCGCAATACAGAATACAGTAACTACACATCCCACGTGCGCAGCACAGCAGAGCCAGAATGCTCTTTAAAGCTTGTCATTGGAAAACAATGTGCAAAAATATCCTGCCCACTTCTGAATGAGTGCCGTGCTATTACACAGAGTGTAATGTTCTGTTCAGTTATAATAGTCATCATCGGTGCATACATCATTAGATACAAACAGTAAGTAAGGGCACTGTATGTGTGTGTGTGGGCGGGTGTGTGCGTTTGCACTGCAATTTATTCTCCATCAGTTTGTATTTCTATTCCTCGCCGTCACTCGCTGCATCTCATACCCCTCGTACATCAAACTGTAACGTTCCTTCATTAACTGTCACCTACGTTTGATCAAATGTTTATTGTCTATTTCTCTTATCTTGTTTCTTTTGTTCTTCATACTCTGTCCCTATTTCTATGCTTGTTACGTCTACATTTTACACTTGTTTCTGTTTTTGTCTTTGTTCTTTCCCGTCCCTTGTAGCGGTGACTATATCTGTCGTTGCTACTATCACACTTATAATTAAAGTAGGGGGAGGGGTGTTGATGCCCCCCAGAATAATATGTGAACAAACCCACTGAATCCACACTCCCCACTGTTACAGTTGGGGGAGTGGATACTCGTTAAAATCAAAACGTGTGCGAGTGTCACTAATTGCATTTGCCACGAGGCAAACCCTTGTTAATGCTGACTTATTGCATCTTGGATATTCCGAGGAGGTGTCAGGCTTTTTGATCACAGAGTTCAGTTGAAAAAAGCTCCTCGATCTTCAAAAAGAAAGCTGTCATCCCTTGAAATATCAGCCTCTTTTTGAGCATGCACTGCACTGCATGCACTCGCACACTGGAGCAGGCTGTCACAGCATGAAGAGTACAATAACAGGGTTTCTCAAAGTGGGTGCCGTGGCGTGACGCCTGTCCAGGGGTGCCGCAACAATGTTCAATACTTTGACTGCTACTCCACTACGTCTCAGAGGCAAACGTCTCCTTAACACATACAAAAAGTTAGACTTGGTGAAGTTAGTTTTACATAATCCCTGCGGAATTGCCTCAATTCTTGTTAATTGATTACGTAACACCTCAGAGAAGATTATATCTATATCTATCTATCTATCTATCTATCTATCTATCTATCTATCTATCTATATATATATATATATATATATATATATATATATATATACTGTATATATTAAGGCTGGGACTTTAACTGATTAATTGCGATTAATTAATTACAGAAAATTAATGTGATTAAAAAAAATTAACGCATCAGTTTCGGGCATACCGATTATAGCGATGCACCAATCAAGAAGAGACAACAAACGCAAAGGGAGAAGTAGCCGATCAGAGCGCTTTGCTTGGCCCAGTGGATGCGAAATTTAGATTTAAAAAACACACTCGTTGATTCACTCGTACAACAAAACGTGTTTTACTTGAAAAAAATGCTTCTCAGGTCAAATATCGATGTGCAATTAAATGTGATTAATTGCGATTAATTAATCACAGAGCCTGCAATTTATTAGATTAACAATTTGTATCGCTTCCCAGGCCTAATATATATATATTGACAATATGATGCCGCCCATGTCTATGCTTGAGTTAAAATGTCGTTCTTGTTTTCGAGGCGACGACAATGCGTGTCTAATCCTTGTTATTTGCAGCTTGACTCACATTTGATTTCATACGTGACTTAGGTCGGTTGGAGAACAATTATTTCTGCTCCACTAAGATGTGTAGTTTTTCCACTCCCTCTTCTGGTTTAATTCTCCCTTTTGCTCTGATCTTAAAGGTTTATACTGTATATCGCAGTCCTGCACTGGAGTGTTCATTTTGACAGCAAATTCCATACTCCCTGCTTAATGCCAATGTTAACCCAAACCTATTCGCCAGAAATAGCTGATCTACAAGCTCACAATGCCTCGCTCTGCGAGATCTTAGATCTGCTATTTCTGGCTAAAGTTCCTCCCAGAACAGGGATGATAGGGTTCAAGTTGGCTAGTAAATGTAAAAGAAAATATTGTCGTTGTTGGGTGGAAACCTTGTAGTCCAAAACCGTTCGTTTTGCATTTATCATTTAAAAAATGTTTTAACTAGTGAAAACAGCCGATCTGCAAGCACACAACGCCTCGCACCTGCTTGTAGATCTGCTGTTTTCACTACTTTGGTGTGACGGCCTTGTATGATGAAGCAGGGCTTTACTTGCGAAAGAACGTACACATTTGAAACTTGGAGATACGAGGTTTCCACCCGACAACGACGATATCCTACCACTCAAGTATTTTGCGGCCCCCCTGTAGTAACTCTGAGGACACCCTAGGGGTCCCGGACCCCTGTTGAAGACTCCTGGGTCTGAAAATACACATTAACATGAATTCAACATACACTGATGACAGTGCTCTCAAACAAGTTTATGAAATCTATAAAAACATTTAACTGCAACACATCTTCATCTCTCTCTCAGCTAAAGGGGTCATGGGCTGAAAACCGTTGAAGACCTCTGCTCTAGATATCCCACATACATATTCAGATCGTTAATCTTTTAGTAGGGTGCGTGTTCCATTCCACTCCACATGTTGGACACTGCTAATAAGATGCATTACTGGCTATGGATCACTTCTTAGCCTTCATTGCACTATGTATGCTTAAGTCAGCTGGCCATCCAGGAGTGCCTGTAGACAGTTTGATTGGTAATAATGTTCATCTATGAATTATTGGTCAGCTCCCCGTTCACTTTGGTTCATAACTATTACATGAAACCCATCTTGTAGCTTATCACACATCACAGCACTACTTATTACAGTGCTTTACTTATTACATGACTCGATTGCTTGATTGGTTGCTTGAATACTTTATTAACAGTTTGCAAAGGGTATATAGTTGTATATAGTCTCACGGCTCTTTAGCCTTTGTAAAGTGTCTTGAGATAACTTGTTATGATTTGACACTCTAATAAAATTGAATTGAATTGAATTGAATTGAATTGAATTGAATTATAGTCATACAATAATGCTTAAAGGATAACACAAAAGGCCATGATGGCTTGTTTCCATTGTGATCCTTTGTATTCAATTCATCAGGACATATTAAGACAAACAGTACAATACTATACAAGAGATCATCAATACAAGGAGCAGTAACAGTATATTTACTGAAAAAAATTGGGGGGAGGTCATTTCATTTGGCAAGCTATAAGCCTTTTCTACAGTTGCAAATTGATGACAGGTGCTCTTTTATGGCGATTTTTGAAGGGGCTAGGGTAGGAGGAACTAGGGAGTTGTACCTTTTGATGGCTGGTGGTAGGGCATTCTATATTTTGGAAGGATGAATTAATCTGCGTGCTTCTGACGAATCTGGGGGGAACGAGATCAGTGGAGCTCCCTGGTGTTGTGTCCGTGGACATCACTCACCTTTTTGAAGTAGTCATCATGGGCACTGCATGGAGACTTGTGATCAGAGCACAGGGTGAGAGAGTAGAACATCTTTGAGGAGTTTGTTATGGGTCTTGTGATCAGAGCACAGGGCGAGAGTCAGGCGCGTCACAAGGGGTAGGACAGTGGGACTGAGTTACTAGGGCCCAAGGAGGGGCCTTAATTATTTTATACTTTAGCTATTTTTGAAAAGTCGTTAAAATGTCTGCAAATCTTTGAATGTATTTTTTAAGCGAACATTTGTAACTCAAGTTTTGCTTCTGGGGGGTCCCTGGAACTAGATATTTTGAGATGGTGGCCAAATACATACCATTTTGGGGGTCCTGCACATGAAAAGGTTTGAGCTCCACTGACATCGAAACATATATATATATATATTTTTTTTAAACCTTCAAAGGATTTGAAATATTCAAAGATTTTCACGATTTTTCAAAAAATAGCAGATCTACAAGCTCGCAGCGCGGCACTCGGTGCCGCGCTGTGAGCTTGTATATCTGCTATTTTTCAATAGTTAAAGCACAGGTGCCCCACAGTGAATCCTTGTACCCGGGGCCCAGAATTTGGTGCGACGCCCCTTGCGAGAGTAGAACATATTTGAGGAGTTTGCTTGCTGCCAACACAACCTATTTTCTGCATGCAGAGGCTGCCTGCCTGCCTGCCTGGGAAGTCATTGCTCTTTGATCCATCCTCCATCGCATGACGCTGGCGCTGGTGGAAACCAGCTGACATTCAGGCTTAACAGCGTGTCGCACCCTGCCTTCCTACTACAACACCATAATGAGCCCTCTTTGTTATGGATGTCTCCCTGTTCCCCTCTTTGAATTCTCTCTCTCAGATGCTCCCGCAACCTCTTTTTATGTGTGTGTTCTGTGTGTGTGTGTGCATACGTGTCCCTGTTCTCTGTCAAAACGTACTGTATACAAGAGCAAGCTTGAGAGGATCTTAGATGTGTGTGTGTGTGTGTGTGTGTGTGTGTGTGTGTGTGTGTGTGTGTGTGTGTGTGTGTGTGTGTGTGTGTGTGTGTGTGTGTGTGTGTGTGTGTGTGTGTGTGTGTGTGTGTGTGTGTGTGCGCGTGCGTGCATCCTTTGAGCAGAGACTTTGAGATGCTCTCAGATGATCCAGGGTCATGTAGTACAACCTGTTCGCAGTGGTGGCCTGTTCAGCTCTGTGCCCTACCAGTGGTGCAGTATTGAATGCTGCAATGTAAGAATGCTCTGTTGTAAGTAAAAGTCCGGAATTCAAAATTGACATGAAAGTAAAAGTGCAAACGTATTGTCATCAAAATGTACTTAAAGTACCAAACCCTTTATGCAGAATGTCCCATTTCACAAGTTTTCAAACAAATCTTTTGAAAATAGCCGATCTACAAGTTCACAATGCGTCGCAATCGTGACGCATTGTGAGCTTGTAGATCAGCTTTTTTCCCAAAAGGCTGAAATGTGTATAGGGCTGAAGTGGTTAATGTATGTTTAAAAAAATAGGCCTAAATAATATATGTAAAAAAAAAAGAAACGCAACCCAGGTAGGATGTGTAAATTGCATTGCAAATCAAATCAAAATCAAATCAATCTTCGTTGTTACATTCATTACAAGTTAACATGCGTGAAATTATTGATTGTGCAGACCCATCATTGCAGTTAGAAGATAGAGGATAAGAGCATGAAAGCCTTGAGGAGAGGGGGAGAGGAGACGCATAAAGTGCATGATATATAACTAATCTGCATAATACATTAAGGGAATGCATTCTATGTTTCTTGAGTACATAATAAAATAATAAGAGTCATGTGCGTGTGAAGAGAGTCCATTAAAGCACAGTTCAATCAGTCTGTGCTGCCTTAAATGTCTTATTCAGCAGTCTGCCTGCTGCTCTAGATGCAAACTGTTCAGAAGTCTGCTGTTGATATCGCTCCTGATGCTCCTGGATCGTATCTGCTATTTGAACAGACCATGGCTGGGGTGGTGGGGGGTCCCTGAGGATGCTTTCAGCCTTAGCCATACACACGCACACGCACACACACACACACACACACACACACACACACACACACACACACTATGGGGGGTAAAACGTACCAGTGAAGGCCATCAGGATCGGGACTCGAACCTGCAACGCACTGCCAGGCACCAGAGCCCACGCGGCACGCGCCTGGACCGGTAGGCCAGTGGGCGCCCCCATGATACAAGGTTTCTGCCCGAAAACAACAACAATATCGTCGTTGTCGGGTGGAAACCTTGTATGTCCAAAACCGTTTGTTTTGTATTTCGCATTATTAAAAAGATTTAAACCAGTGAAAACAGACGATCTACAAGCACACAACGCCTCGCACCACGAGGCGTTGTGTGCTTGTAGATCAGTTGTTTTCACTACTTTTGTGCGATGCCCTTGTATGATGAAGCAGTGCTTTACTTTGCGAGAAAAATTACAAATTTGAAACTTGGAGATACAAGGTTTCTGCCCGACAGTGACGATAAGTAAAACAGATGCTGTAGTAGGAGGACGTTCTAAGACGGACACATCAGGGATGGAAAGTGGGGGAACGAGAAAATCCTCAAGACTTACTTCTCTGTGTCAACAGTGATAGAAAGAGATGGAGCGTGCATTCAGTATATAGGACAGGATGGAAGAAACAGGACAGCATAATGCCATGAGGGATAAGAGATAAGAGATAAATGGAGGATAGGATGGATGCAGGATGATCTATGGGGAGGCTGTGGTTGTGGATGTGGGTGGCTGGTGCTTGCATGCATGCGTGCATGTGTGCGCGCATGTGTGTGTGTGTAGAGGGGGGAGGGGTTCAAAAGTGAAGAGAGGTTGTGCAGTGCGATGACAGTCGGAACAGAGTCTTGGCAGAAATGCAAAATGACAAGATCCACCCACGCTTGCAGTAAATGCACACGCACGCACGCACACACACACTATGGGGGGTAAAGCGTATCAGTGAATGAAGGTATATGACGTGTGTTGTTAGTGCAGCAGCGCTTGGTATACGCTGCAGCAGCAAACGCCTACACATGCTGCTAGAACTTATTCATCAAGAAAGATCCTGGTGTCTCTACAGCACTGTTTCCCAAACCGTGTTTTTTTTTCAGTACTTTCATGAAGAAATAAAATAGAAACCTGAGAAATTCCATGAATTATAAAACAAAATTTCCAGAAGTAGTGAAAATAGCAAGATAACAATGTGTTAACTTGTAGATCTGCTATTTTCACTAGTTTTCTTATTTGTCCCGGGCAAATGTCTAATTTCAATTTTGGGTCACGGGATAAAAAGTGTATTAACCACTGTTCTACAGTATAGCCCTCATAACAGTACTTGGAACACTGCAGACTTGATCTCCTGGTAAATTCTGTAGTGTGCATGCCAGGTAACTAGGTGGCGGTGACGCACAGCCAGAAGAGTGACGTAATGTCCACTCTACTTCCTATCACAGCTGTCTTACTTGCTTTGTTTACATTCTACGATGCTGTGTGACTGCACAGCTGAGCTAACGTCATCCATGCCATTACACGTTTTGCTGGTTTTGCTGTTCAGATCAAGACGTAAGGCAGAGCGTTCTCAAAGATTCCCACCTTGGAACGATCAAGGTTTCACTTTGTTGTGTTTTCAACCCCCGAAAACGCTGTCGTCGTCTAACCAGACGGCATATCTGACATTTTAGTTTGTCATATTTTAGCCATCTGACACGTTTTATTGTTAGTCTAGTCTAATCGACTAAATATCATAAGATTTTTGTCGACTAAATCTACAGTTGATTTAGTCGACAACAAATATTTTGGCAGTTACTTGATGGTATTGTAATGCAGCGTGACACGTTGTGAGCTTGTAGATCTGCTATCTTCAGAGTGCAACTAAACATAAAACAACTTGTTTTTTAAGTTCTACTGGATCTTTTCTCCACTAGTCCCTCCCTAACATTATAGTCTAGTTTTTATTGTCAATATATTTAGTCTTAGTTTTAGTCATTGGTCAGTGGAAAAAGGTAGTCGACAAACATTTTTCGTCACAGTTTTAGTCTACGAAATCAACACGTCAACTGATCCAATTGAAATGATGTGATCGACATAGGCGCAAATCGCGGGGGGGACAGGGGTTACGTGTCCCCCCCCCAGGTCCAATTGGTACCCCCCCAAAAAAAAAAATCATTTTTTTTTTTTTTTTTCTAAAAAAAAAATCTTTTTTTTGAGAAAATAATTATTGATGACATTTTAAAGTATTTAAGAGTGCTGCTGGAACAACTCAATAGATAGTCCCCCCAGGAATCCGCGGAGAAAAAGTATTGATTCCACGGAGAACAATCCTGATAATGCGGAATTCTGCGGAGAACATTTCTTGATTCCGTGGACATTAAAAAACAACCTAAAACCAGTAAGACTCCCTAATCGGGAGATAAGCGACCGTAGGTCTCGCTAGAAGAGGGCCATGTGAGAAATGAGGGGTGGGGTCTCCGCGTTGCCTTGGCGGACGAATAGGTACCGGCCCCGGCTCTCCCGGACGCTCCTAGGCCGAGTTAGGGCATTTAATGTGAGCTGCAGTGGAGGGGGTCCTCCACTGGGGGCGCCACCACTTTTGCATCCGTTCTGGAGCACCAGGAGTGGGTGGTCCCCGGGAATTCCCCGTGAGCAGCCCTGTGGGGGTGGTCATTTGGTCATTTTTGCACATTTGGTATTTCTTTTACACCTGGGGGTCCCCCAGGGACCTGGGGGTCCCTGGAACTCCGGGGGTCCTTGGAGGTTGTAGTTTGGCAGGCAAGGAGTTTGTGTGGAAATTTTGGCATGGATCGGGGCAACGGTTGTGGAGATATGAGCAGGGCAAAAGTGTGACTCACTCACTCACTGACCGACAGACAGCCCGTGGAGCTTTTGATAGTAAATGCGACCTACGGTCGCAATGACCAGTTATCAAGCTAAAAATTATATAGTTCTAACAATCAAGTAAAACCCTTCATGAAATAGCTACAATTAATTGTAATTAGTGGTTAGAATAATCAAATAATCATTTTTGAGAATAAAAATCTAATATTAAATCTATTATTTTTTAATTGCTATGGTTTTTAATAATTACTTTCTGTTGCAAAGACTATATTGTCATCCAAACCATGCCCATAGTAACCACATTTTAGAGGATATCCTACCTACTACCTAGAATAGGTGTAATATTTATTTATTCTCTTCTGCATTATTGCCAGGACCATAGAGAGGAACTATAGTTCAGGACACAGTTTCTGTCAGGAACGATTGTGGGACCGGACCATCCAGCAACAACAGCAGGAGGGAAGCTAAGCTCTGTATGAGGTGGCCACTGGTCAAATCATGTACAAATCGTTTTATAATAGTAGTAATAACAGTTGACTCTCAGTCTGAGAGTCTCAGAGTGAGTGATGACATCATAATGTGGCGACTTTGTTTTGGCTGTGGTGGATACACTCTCTTGCTGTGGTGTGGAAGAAGCCAGAAGGACAGCATGATTTTTTCATTGGACTATGTTTTCATTGGACTACATTTATTGGAATTAAATGGATACCGACCTCACAACCTGTCCCAAGTTGCTACAGAACTAGAACTGTACATTTCGGGAGGACCAAGTTGACCAACAAGCAACAATGGTAACTATTTACTTTTTCATGTAAGCTTTGGTTGTGTTGGTTATTGCAGTAGTGATAACTTGAAAAGTAAATAAATAATACATCATAAAACCGTTAAGGCCCGTATCTGAAGGAAAATGAGGGGGTAAAACTGGCCGAAAACCGATCTCTGCAGGCCAAAAAAACGAAATCGCGCGCGCGCTTTGCGCGCGCAGGTCCCCCCCTATGCATTTCGGGGATCTACGCGGCTGGTGATCGAGTCTTTAATTGATGTTACTTAATTCATAATAAGGTGTCTTGCTCAAGCCATTGGTGAACTCTCTATGGAGTGCATGTCCACCAGAGATGTGTTCATTCATAGACTGTAAAACATATTTGCGTTCATTAAGTGCCATTTATTTTGTTTAGTTGCTCGTTTGATCGCTCGCTTGCTCCCTCACTCGCTCACTTAGTCACTGAGTGCTGATGTTCCAGAGGCAGTATGCAATTCCAACTCCACCCCGGTAATGACAATAATTGTTTTTGGATTGCTTTTGATCATGAAAAGGCATGGGGGCCAATGGGGTTTGTTTATAATAGATTGCAATTATAAAAGTTACATTCACTTGAATGCAAATTAAAACGAATTCCATTTTACGTCAGATGTTTTTGTGAATTCCCTTTTTTACGTGAACATCACAGCTCTATGTATGGCTGGGACCGTATTTACAAAATAATCGAAATAATTAGAGACTTTGTAATGAATTAATTGAAATCAATCGCATATTTAATCGCATAAAATTGTTTGACCTGAGAGGCAATTATTTTTCTTTTCTTTTTTCCCCAATTAAAACGCATTTTGGTATACGATTGAATCAATCTTTTCTTTTGTATCTAAATTTCCCATCCACTGCATGGGCCAAGCAAAGCGGTCTAATCGGCTGCTTCTCCCATTGTGTGCACTGGGATTTGTTGTCTGTTGGTTGGTGCACCGGTATGATCGGTACACCTGAAACAGAAACCAGTAGGCAGACATCTCCTGTTTGGCGAAATGAGACTTTTTTGTCAAAATTTGTTTACACTCTCGTCCTCTGCTTGAGACACCTGCAGACAAATGGAAGTAAGGCATTTATTTATATTGTTGGTACCTCTAACTTCTAATTGCGACCGTCAGGTCGCAGTTACTATCAAAACCTCGACCAGCTGTCAGTCTGTCTGTCTGTCTGTCACACGTCACACGTCACACATCACACTTTTGCCCTGCTCATATCTCTGCAACCCGAAATCGCAAGCCGATTTTTTAAAACACTTTTTTGGACACTGCTCCTACAGATTTTGCCCTAAAATCACGCAAATTGGTACACAGTATGTCTACACTCATTTCATCAACATGGATCTGTCCCATATAGCGCCACGATCAGGCCGATTCCTTGAAATACATTTTTGGACACTGCTCCTACACATTTTGCCCTAAAATCACGCTGCGACCTGACGGTCGCTTATCTCCCGATTAGGGAGTCTTAATGGTGTTCTCTGGTTTGTCTTTTAAAAGGCCAGGTATGCTGATTGCTGAGTGATGATAATAATCAATAAATATACTGTTCTACTGCAGTCATGTGCTGATACAGTATATTCCTAAAATGAAAGAAGATGATGACAAGACATAATGTTGTATTTTCCCAATGATCTATTATGGACTTGGCAAAATGTAATGTTTCTTTTGGGGATTCCATTAGCTTGCAAATACAAAATATTTTGTTGTGAACTTGTGATACTATAACTCAGCTCTGTCACAGAAAATAATATTTATTTCCGTTGGGTTCCCCCTGTGTGACCATCCATCCTGAAAATCGCTTTGGTTTACGAAAATACTAAGTCTGTTTATTGAAAAGCAAGCATTTCCCCGTGGAGCCGAGGGGTGCAACTGTTGTGGCGCATCCGGCTTGCTAGGCACTATACAAACACAATTAGCCCTGTTTATAGGAGAGGGAAACTGGGCAGGCTTTGTTGTTGTACCCAGCAACACCTATGGGCTGGTACGTTATACCTGGTGGGGGCTCCTCACTGGCAGGTGAGCTAGTAGGCTTAGCAGTGGCAACACAGAAACGTGTGCACTAATTATAAGCTGCAGAGGGAAGCACACACATCTCCAAAGATTTACAGGTGCTGAACCAAGGAATATAAGCTAACTAAACTACTCCAGCCAGAGTTTAGGACCAGAAAATGGAGGTATATTTTTGGCATAATTGAACCCATTCAATCCAGGAAAACATCAGAGTAATTTAGATTTTAGCTATATATATATTCTTTTCACGATATCTGTCGTTCATAATTACTAAATACCAGACTCACAGGCCCTCATTTATCAACGTGGTGCAGAGCACATTTTTGGCATACACCGAGATTCCCACAATTGTCGGCATTTATCATTGCATCGTGACTTTGACGTTGGCGTATGGTAGGATCAGATCTCACGTCAAGTTCTTAGGTGCTGTACAACACTTTGTTCCATTGTAGACATGCAAAGCAGCATTGTCAAAACATCTGACAGGCATCTGGACACAAGTAAGTGCTCCAAAATGTATATCTAACAAAATAAATAATCCCTGTGAAAATATATAACATTTTATAAAAGCATACATCATGCACATGCATGCCGATTTTATTTCCAAGTTACAATGACAAGTATTTAAAATCTAGCAATATGGAAGCAATCAAGTGCTTTAACAGATAAGATTGCCGATCTGGCTCAGAAGAAGGATATATTATCCGGGGGCCAGTTAAATTGACCAATTTAAAATGAAGCAAACACTGAACTGAAAGTTCCTATGATTGGCCGCTAGTTGCACTGTTCTGGTACCAGAAGCAACATGTTCTCCATAGGATTCCATTAATTTCCCCCGACCTTTTACATTTGATTTTCTTACCATTTACTATATGCTTTTGCGCCTATACTGCCAGGAATATTATTAATTTTTCAGAGTCACAGTAGATCTCCCTCATATGCATGACATTTTGGTAGGCTGTAGTCTATATAGTGTACACTAGATGTCGCCAACGATTAAGGTCTCTGGCGATTGCTAGAAGGCCTCAAATTAGCAACCAGTCCATCCACTTAGCATTAGCGTTAGCATGGAACGGCGCGGGACCCGTGCACGCCATACGCGCGCCTGATGGTCTTAAAAAATTACAGTAGGAGCGAGATCATTTAGCGACCTACAACCGGGTCGCGACGTGGTCGTTAGTTTTCAGCGACCGGGTCGCTAAATCGAGCGACCGGGTCGCAAACAGACACTTCAAACCGGATCAAAATCCGACGTTTTGATCGTGAGTTAGAGCGGAGTTGCTGTAATGGTTTCCAATGTAAAAAATTATGCTTGTTTACTTGGTAGACACGCTCGATTTCCGGGTTCCGGTGATGACGTCATTTCCATCGCAATATCATTGCTGAAGCTTAAATGAACCTAGAATGGTCATTTATAGCTCTAAAAATGTCAAAAAATACCCAAAAAAATCCGAAAATTATCAGAAAGGCGACGTTTGGCGATCTGGCTGCCTCAGCCCTCCCAAAATGGCGATTTTTGGCGATTTGGCTGTGAATCAGTTAATAAACATTGTCATAAATACTATGGTTCCTGTCACTAGTTTAAAGCCTTGTTTCAATCATCATGATGCACGTGACTGTTGGCAGCCAATGGCATTCGAGATGGTATCATTTCTACCAATGAACGTTGATTTCTACAATGATGGCGGCACCCGTACAAGCGCCAAAAAAGTGTCATGTTCGCATCATAGAAACCAATGGCTTCCCACCATCCATATTTTTTACATTCTATGTATGTAATACGAGCGCTTAAGCAAGAGGATTTTTGGGAGTCGGGACCAGTGCGGTATCGCTGTAATATTTTCGTGGACCGTGTGGTCTCCAACTTGAACTTATACAGCCCGTGGCTCATGGGGAATAGCCTACACGATTGCTTGTGTAACAACTCGATAATAACAACTGGGGGGATATGATGTTTTTTTTACCCTCCATTGATTAATGAGGGCCAGTGTGTTTGTACTTCCTGAAGTCTTGCAAAAAAATGTCATGTCATCCAAAGTCCCCATTGAGCTGCCATACAGTAGTCCACTATGGCGGCCCATTTGGGACACAAACAACGCAGCCTCTCCAGACGTAACAGTGACACAAACTCATGAAGCCATCTAGTGAAACAAAGGGACGATAGAAGTCTTCCACTCTGTTAAAATAAGGTAAACCCTTCTTGTGTGAAAGTGCAGGTTCATAAGGGTGATGCAAAGGCTTAATTGGGAATATAAAGGGTTTTAAGCCTGGATTTCGATGGCTCAACGGAGGTGCCCCCTCTGTTGAGTCTAATGAGATTACAATGTCACGAATAGCCTATAGCACATTGCAACATGTGCACACATTCTGAACAGATTTATGACATTACAATGTATCCGTGTAATCCCTCTGTAATGCCTAACAATAAAAGACTATAATTCCGGTGGGAGAGCCTTTTAGCATCCCTGGGTTATTAGAACCAAACAACATTCCAGCTGTGGTTAATTGGCATAACGACTAAAAAGTGGGACAAAATGGAAGTAAAAACATAATTGGCTTAATAAGAAATGAAAGAAAAGCAAGCACTGTTTCCGACAATTATCTCTACTTATGCGTGTGGCCTTGGCTTATTCGGTGTGATTTATCTTACGTACATGAAAGGTTGTGATGATGAGTCAACCTAGGCTATATCCTTGTATGTGGATGAGTCACTCATTAGGCAGAGGTCCCAATTGTCTTTGCTCATTAAAGTACACATGCAGGGTGTCAGTCATAAAGAAAAGGAACATCAGCTTCCCACACGTTTCCGGTGCAAAAGTACCCGCGTAACCAGTTCTGAAAAAACAGCATTTAAAGGAGGGGAGCAGGAATCTTTCTTTATCTAAATAATGATGACGCATATCTCTCAAAGACCAAATACATTTAAAATAGATAAATACACAAAAGACATTGGGCACATTGAAGTTATAATCACTGTCTCCCTCTACACCCCGTATTAGTCCAAAGTGCACTTCATAGGCATGTTAGATAAAGGTCCTTAGATTGTGTGTAGAATGTTTCATGCAAATTGCTAAAAGAAATCCTAGAATAAAAACGGGTTTAAGCGGAAAGGGCGGAGCTTACTTAACAAGACACAGATGTCTTCCGCTTGAGTCAAAGCACGCGTGTAAGCAAGTTGCATGTCTTCAAACGAAACGAGTCATTACTTATGCCCGTTTGAAGTTTGAATTTTCAAACGCTTCGTATAGCGCCCCCCCTTTGGCCAATTGGAATAAGATTGGTTTCAGTGATATTTGGACTAATCCTCTACATCTTTTCCAAATGCCATGAATGTGTAACTTTGCATGTGTGATTTAGAGGCAAAAGAATAATTTGCATAAAACTGCAATATTCAGTGAATTATTAAAAAATAATGTTTCACTTTAAAAGAAATCGGGTTGATCTGGTATTAAATGTAGTGTATCAAATAATTAAATATTCAAATATGTTTTTATATAGGATGAAAGGTTTTATGGTCATGATTCACTGAGATCCTGTATGGCTTGGTTCTAGGCTTAACTTAATTGTTATAAATATTTTTGTAAAAGTCTATGGGGAAAATTTATGGAAGATTTTTAGTGGCACCAGTAAACCACTTCCACTGCGATGCTCTATGTCTATATATACACACCACATAATATGGATGTAGTCCTTCGTCCTGCTGGCCCGGGTTCGAATTCGACCCTTATTGGCTGTTTTTCTGAATGTCATAAGCACTCTATCCTGTGTTTCCTGTCTCTCCTGTACGATCAATAATGAAGCAAAAATGCAGAGAAGGGAGAGGGAAATTGCTCACTTACTTCATCCCACAGAGAACTCGAGTGTGGCAAAGAAAAGTATATTGAACTCTCACAGTGTGAAGATACTGTACGGTAGGTCCTACTTGCAGAATTAGCCGAAATCAATGAACCCATTTGGCCCTTGGCTTTAGTCAATAAGTCACTATTTTATTTAAAGGCATTTTGACAACTATCTGCTGAATCTCTCCCACGAAATGTCTTGACTATGTCTTGACTCTGTATATAAATGAGGAGATAAAAGAGCATTTAAAATCATGAAATTATCATCTAAATGCAGAGGCACTCAATTAGCTACAGTACGCATTTGCAGCTAAGAGCGTGAACTAAAACGCCTTTTCAATCCTAGCAAATACGCACACACGCACGCACGCACGCACGCACACACACACACATTTCACAGACAATCAATTGGCTGTTTGTCAGGCATAGGCTATTATTACTCAAGAAAATTGTGGGGTTTGGTTGCCAAACAAAATGGCAAGACTGATTACCACATAACATTGTATTGTTGTTTATAGTGAATTCTCATCTAATTCTCATTCATCAGAGTGCTTCTCCATTCTTCCAGTCCAACTCAATCTCAGCGAATGTGAGTGACAAGTGCTGCAGGTGCCAACAAGCACATTCCTCAATCATCACCGCAAGGCATGGAATCTGAATACAACAAGTATATAGCTGCTGTCGGGCAGAAACCTCTTATCTCCATATTTTAACGACTTTTTGCTATTTCTGAATTCTGAATTCTGAAACCGTTTTCCACCCAACAGAGACGAGTATTCAATAACAATGCCGATTCCTTGGCTCCTGGCATGCACAGTATACGAAGTTTGGCGCTGTTCAGTCAAGCGGGTTGCAAAATT
>NC_137815.1:30327241-30487513 GCF_963921795.1 Nannobrachium achirus
AAAATAAAAATAAGCGAATATTCGACTTCGGTGAACAACGTCGAATAGTGACTTTGATATTCGAATGTTCGAATATTCGAATATTTGGTGAATGCCCTAGTATGCAGATAACATCACAGACAGAATGCCCCTACAAGCAGATACTGTATGCACGTGTGTCGCATTTGATACCATGATACCGCTCACTTCGCACAATGCTATTGCTATTCTTTTTTACAAGTAAAGTAAAGAGTGTCACAGAAATGTTGTGAAAGTAACAAATCTGCAAGCTTAAATCTGCCATTTATGTTATTTCTTTTAACACTTCGCCAGCCGAAATAGAATGGCTTGTTGGTAGATTAGCCGTGAAATTTCTATTATTATATTATGATCTGAACTGCATTCATTTTACAAGACCATCAGCGCTATATCACGTGGTCTTCATCCCCCATAAACATCACGCGATCCCCGTTGTATTCTCACCACAGTCACCAGCGAAATTCCTCCATCTGCATTGGCTTAGAGTGGTGGTTTCGGCCGACGCATCTTCTCCCCGTGCGTTTTGCGTGCGCGATCCGTTCACGTAAATGTCGGCTCAAATAATCCAAGTATGACTCTAGAGTAGATATGAACATTTTCGCTAGCTTAGCCCCCAGCACTCCAGCTGTGCGAGCACTAACGTCTAAACAGAAAATGGATGGTAGCTGGGAAGGTTTTCATGGAAAGGACCTGACGTCACTTCTGCTTCATGTCAGAGGAGCCATGCGCTATCGATGGACGAGTGGTGACTAGGGAAGGTTAGACGATCGCCGATTTTCTGATAAAAATCATTTATTTCGTTTTTAATAACAAAGTACGGTAAAAGACAGCGCGGCTGAGACATCCTTGCTCAGAAGTCCGGTATAAAACGGTTTTAATATTAAGTGGCTCCCCGTGGCTTGGAATGGGTTAATAGTAATACAAACATTTTTTGGAGATAATACCAAGTTTTCACCCTGATTTTACAGAGATAAAAAAATGCAAGGCTCACACCTCCATCACATGGAGTCGGTGTAGAAATTCAGAGCTGGGCGTGAGAGAACACAGTTGTAGTGAAACCCTTCGGTTGTTATTCCTGTCAGGCTGTCCCCAGTGGCTGGTACCGTAGCACAGCAGAGCCTGCATACAGCGGTTCTGTTGAAGGCTTTGACAAATTTATAAAAAGGTTACAACCACAAGAGATGGACTTAAAGCTATACTGTGTAAGATGCTCAACTAGTGGTCAGTAGCCCTATAGCAAACCGCGGTCGCGTCCGCGTCTTTTGGCAGTTTTTCGCGTCTGCCTCCACCTCGTCTGCCTCCACCTCGCCGAGATCTATCTTTAGAGGGGTCCCTGGTTCCTGTGCGTTCAGGCATTCCGGAGAAACGGACTCCTTCACCCTGCCTGGTAGGCGAGGTTACCTTTTGAGTATAGAGACACACGGGCGACTACAAATAGGGCCGCCATAGCGACCCCACTTCAAGATGCGCTGTGATTGGCCGGCAGTGTATAACCCTCGCTGTGATTGGCCGGTAGTGTGATGACGCAATTTGCCGCGAAATTCTCCCCCCCTCACGGCTCATAGAAAACTTTAGAAGCTGAAAATAACGGAGTGGGTGTTCTAAAACTTTAGCGATTTAACATTTAGGAAAATTTTAAGACGTGTTTTATAAAAAAAGTTACATGGTATAACTTTAAAGTTACCATAAAAGACAATTACAAAGTGTTGGATTTTCTGCCTCTAGAAGCAGCTTAAGATTTGTCAGGTAAAGGTTGTGCCACTGCAGACACACCTACAATTAATAGGACTGATTGTCTGCTTTGTATTGAAGAGGCAGCTATACTTTGTCTGGTTACGAAACAGACAGAAGACCGATGAAAAGAGTTTTGTTTGGGCAGAACAAACTACAATGGCTGATCAATATTTTACAGTTGCGTTCCGGATGAGTTGAGCTCTCGACAATTTGTTACAAATTGATAGTGCTATAACAGAGGCACACACGCACCCATGCACACACACACACACACACACACACACACACACACACACACACACACACACACACACACACACACACACACACACACACACACACACACACACACACACACAATATCACACTATCACACTATCATAACAAAGATACAAGTTTGATCCCGGGCTCCCCCATACCAGAGTTAGTGTCGCAGAGTCCTTGAGCAAGAATAGACCTTATTCACACCGCGGGCCATATTGGATCACATGACTTCCTGGGATATCAGCCTGCATTACAAACCATTGTGAACAATGGAGCGATGGTCCCAAAATATGAGTTCTATTCAACCAATTTCTTCTTACCAAATTGACAAATGGGCAGATGACAACATCAACATCCCCAAAATTATTAAATAGAAGGGCTACAGTAGATTGATTACATCCATGGTAACGATATTTAAGGTAAGTTAGGTTGCAACCTTACTGTGTACAAAGACTTGCTATCTGTGCAGTGCTTGCTCCACCATCATATTAACTATTTGTTGTTAGATTGTTCCTGATTAATATGCAAAAATCACGATACAGTAATATTAACTATATGATGGCAGAGCAAGCACTAGTCTGCACAGATACTGTAGCAAGTCTTTGTACAGAGTAACAGACAGTGTAACCTAACTACTGTACCATGAATATTGTGGGTGTAGCTCCCTTCACAACAAACACAGGTCGGCGTCGGTTCTTTATGAAAACGGGCAGTTTATTCTCCTCCTCTCTTCTCCTCCAAACATGCCGTGAGAACTAGGTTCACACAAATAACAATAATCAATAAACTTGTACAATAATCACAACATAAAGTACAGTATGAAATGAAAATACAATCAACAAGAAATGCGCGATGCGCAGTGAAGTGTCCATCAAACAGCGTCCACATCAAAGACAAATCTACACATGAAATACCTCGGTGGCCGCTATTGTGAACGGAGGTTCTTCTTCTTGAGTTGCTCAGTCCTTTAGTCTTTCTTTTCACCGTCTTTCTTTGACTTTAGACGTCTTTTATGACTTAAAATGAACTTTAGAGGTGCATCCCATAAGAGCAGTTGGACACAGAGCTCAGCTTGTGCTCTAGGCAGAGTGCAGGTCTGTTTGTTACACCTGTGAGCAATGACATGTAATCAAGCCTACATCAAAGAGGTCCCGTGTGCAGCTAATAGACAGTCAGTGAATCTTTGTTCCATCCCATAATGTTTTAACCACATACAATATCTTAATATTATGCATTTTAACCCTACATGAAATCAATTATGAACCCAAATATTTATTTATACCATGAACTTTAAGATTATTTATGCTTTATGAACTTATGACCATTAATTATTGTATTTTAGCCATTTTAGTATTTTTTATAGTTTTTAGTCAGTAACAGCACTTACAGTGGGTGTACCCTTCTATTTAATCCTTTTGGGGATGTTGATGTTGTCATCTGCCCATTCGTCGATTTGGTCAAAAGAAAATGGTTGAATAGAACTCATATTTTGGGACCATCGCTCCATTGTTCACAATGGAGCGATGTGAATAAGGTCTATTGCTCCCGATGAGCAGGTTGGTGCCTTGCATGTTTTCCTTTGCCATCGGTTTGAGAATGGGTGAATGTAATGCACAATGTCATTTTAAAGCTTCCTGGATAAAGGCAGAACTGTGTATACAGTAAATGCACCATTTACCATTTACACGCACACACTCCTATAGAGCCACAGCTCTAGGGCAGGCCATGCACATGCCAGAGTGAGAATGATCATCACAACAGATAATGGTCTGCATTTCTATATGTGCTGTGTTGCACACTGGCTTAATTTATTCATTCATTTCCTTTTTATCTGGATATACTGTACACCCTATACCTATATCTCAAAGGGCGTATTAGCATTCAAACCACGCAGACGGATTTATCGGTGCACCCAGCTTTCCGCACGACATTTGAATTGAATTATTTGATCGAATTTGGATAGAATACAGTAATAGCTAGATTATGATCTATGGCCTTATAGAGTTTAAATGTCTATATACTGTATATATCTACTGTATAGACAGACAGACAGACAGACAGACAGACAGACAGACAGACAGACAGATGCATATAGATACACACACATACAGTATGCCACATGAATACACTACACCAGGGGTCTTCGTCAGGGTTAGAGTTACTACAGTGGGGGCCGCCAAATCTTTGTCTGATTGGAACTTTTTTTTTGTCTTTTTTTAACATAATAACCACTTGAACCCTAGCATCCTTATTCTGAGGAGAAGATTAGCCAAAAATAGCTGATCTACAAGCTCACAACGCCTCATGTTACGAGGCATTTTGAGCTTGTAGATCAGCTATTTTCAGCAAAGAGCTTTGTTGTAGAAGGGGAAAAAAGAGCAGACCAAGTACAGAGTGAAAGGTCAATTTTACTATAGGCCTAAGAATTGACAGTTTAAGTGGTGAAGACACATTAACATCAATTCAACATCCAATAGAAAAGATTAAAACAAACACTGATGATAGTGCTGTCAAATGAAGTCTATGAAGCGATCTATGACATCTATGAAAATCTGCAACATAATTGTATACTATATATTGTGGACTGGAATCCCTGCTTCATTTCTCTCAGCTAAGAGGTCTTTGACCTGAACAAAAAAAAAAAAGAAACTCTGAAGTATACACCTCACTGCCAGGCATGGATACAGTATGGATACATACTGTAATGTGTTGTTCATGTTAACATATGAAGCACGGCAGCAAACGCCTGCACAACTAACTTTTTTAGCAGGAAAGATCCTTGTGTTTCTCTACAGCAGTGTTTCTCAAATGGGGTTACGTGTACCCCTAGGGGTAGACAGAGGTACTACAGGGGGTACTTGAGAGAAAATGGAAAATGGAAACATTTCTTTACTGTTATGTTTAATGATAAAACTTGACATTTACATGAACGTGCTGCTCTGTAAAGCTTTAAACCAAATTAAGCACAACTTTTGCTGTTACTGAATAGAGCCTCACTTTTATTTTCAACATATTCACATAAAAACTGGACTTGAAGTCAGTATTTTCTATTTCAAATGTTGTTTTGGATTAAAGGGGGTACTTCGATTCAGCAATCAGGAAAAGGGGGTACTGAAGCCCAAAAAGTTTGAGAACCACTGCTACTGGTTCCCATTCCCAAGCACTGGGTCGGTACAAATTTGTGGGTCACGGACACATTTTTATGGGTCCCTTTGTTTTTTGTTTCCTACATTTTGTTTTGTTTTTAATTATCATTATTCAAAATAGTTGCATTAGTTAAAAACTAAATTCAAGGATTTCTTTCAGTAATTTCATGAAGAAATCTAAGAAAAATCGAAGAAATTCCATAAATTAGAACACAAATGTTTAAGAAGCAGCGAAAAAAGCCGATCTACAAGCTCACAACGCGGCAAGAAGCGACACGTTGCGATCTTGCAGATCTGCTGTTTTCACTCGTTTGGGTCCCGGGCATTTCTCTTTTGGGTCTCGAGCTGATCACCACTGCTCTAACAGTCCTCATCAGAATTTACTGCAGACTTGATCCTGTCAAAATGTGAACTGAATTCTGATCCAACTGAAAAGATGACTTCAAATCGATGTTAATTAATTTGTATTAAGGATAGACCTCATATAAATGCAAATTAAATTGCCTGCAGCCGCTTTCTAAATTATTCCTCCGTTTCACTGCTCATTCTCTTCACACATTCCCAATGATTTATTTTCTGAATGAATGAATGAATGAATGAATGAATGGTTTCATTTCAGTCTTACGCCACGTGACAGAGTTAGTCACAACAAACAGCACAAAACCAACATATGGACTATTTTCCTATTATCAATTACAGCTACAGTCTACAACAATGAACCGAATTAAGTCAAGTAGGTTGGGAGTGCCTTATTGTCGGTATCAGCCGATAACACGTGGGAGTCTGTCCCCGTTACAATTGCACTACATTGATCTATACTTGGTCTTTCCTTTGATGCCCTGTGCACCTATTATGACATTAAATGAGTTATCCTGCTATGCTGCAAAAATGTGGAACTCCCTTTCGAAGGCCTTAAAGGAGTGTAAAAGTCAGTTACAGGCGGCTTTTACTCGAAACTTCCTTACCTCCCCTGACCTTTCTATAGTAAATACTGTGTTTTTGAGCGGTGGTCACACCGTCTCCATAGCGTGGCCGTGTGTGTAGGTATGTTAGTTTGTTTGTATGTGGGTGGGTCTGTATGTAGCCTCAAGCCTGTGTAGTACCTTTTCTGACCACACATGTTAAGGGAGGGGCGCTGTTTTCAGGCCAGGCCAGGCACACACACACACACGCACACACACACACACACACACAGGGGGGAAGGGGGGGGGGAGCGGGGGGGGGGGGGGGGGGGGGGGGGGGGTAAAACCACCGCTCAGTTTTTTGTTGCATTGTGTCAAACAAACATGCTCAGAAGAACAGGGATGATATGGTTATACAGTATATCGTATGTTGTATACTAAATCGTATATACCATATCGTATATCCTACAGTATATCGTCTGCACATTTGAAACTTGGAGATACAAGGTTTCTTCCTGACAGTGACACATTTTACTTTGTATTTCCCATCCTTGTTTTCAGGACTTTTGGAAAAGGGAAAAACACACAACTGACTCTTGTACATTGTACAAATTGAAGTGTTGTGTGGTGCATCTCACCTTATGGTGTACATTTCCAACGTGGGAGGTAGCTGTACCACTCGAAAGTGCCTCACAGCTGTTGATAGCTGTGAGATACTCTGTGTGTGTGTGTTTGTGTGTGTGTGTGCGTGCGTGCGTGCGTGCGTGCGTGCGTGTGTTTGTGTGCGTGCGTGTGTGTGTGTGTGTGTATGTGTACGTGTGTGCGGGCGTGCAAGATTAAAGGTGATGTAGCCAATATCTTCTTGTTGACTGCCACCATTTTCTTTCCACTTTAGTAGTTTCCTGCCATGCTTTCTGAGATTTTCACTAACCTTTGAAAATGCATAAAATATTCCATGATGCTCAGATTTCCTCATTGGGGGGGGGGGGGGGGGGGGGTCAAAAGATTTGTTTGACGAGTGATTCCCATTTCTCCAGGCGGCCTGGACAAATGGGAATCACTCGTCAAACTCGTCACGTGGGCAGCAGTGGCTCAGGGGTAGAGAAACCGTCATTAGAACACGGAGGGTTCCCGAAGGGTTCCCAGTTCGATCCCGGGCTCCCCCATAGTTAGTGTCGAAGAGTCCTTGATCAAAGACCCTGAACCCATAGTTGCTCCCGGTGAGCAGGTTGGTGCCTTGCATGGTTTCCTCAGTCATCGGTGTATGTGTGAATGGGTGAATGTAATGCACAATCTATGTAAAGCGCCTTGGATGAAGCAAGGCGCTATACAAATGCACTATTTACCGTTTACGTGGCAGTAAATGAGTAAAACAAAAGTGTTAAATATTTCTGTATTCCCATATTAATCATTGATATATACCAGGGGTGTAAAGTAACTACATTTACTCGAGTACCGTAGCCTACTTACCGGTAAGTACAATACCTCAAAATTGTACGTAAGTAGGCTACAGTACTTGAGTAAATGTACTTACCGGTAGTTACTTTACACCACCGCCACTCTGGGTTATGTGCTGTGCCACTCACATTCACACTGTCTTCTCTTCATTCTTTCCAGGAATCTGCTGGATAAAGACACATTCTCCAAGTCAGACCCATGTGAGTATCATCCATCATGACAAGCTCTCTGACTGTATTAGATGTCATCTCCGCACATCTGTCTATACCAGGGGTCTTCAACAGGGCCTCCGGGGGTTCCTCAGAGTTACTACAGGGGGTGGGGCTGCCAAATCTTTGTGATAGAATAATCTAATTTTATATTGACCTCTCCAACCCTTAGCATTCCTATTCTGAGGAGAACTACAAGCTCTCACAACCCTTGCCAGCGTGAGCTTTTAGATCGGCTATTTTTCGGCAAATAGGTTTGGTTTGGAGCAGGCCAAGTACAGAGTGAAAGGTCAAGTTTATTGAGGGTTTAAGTGGTTAAATGTCTGAATATATAAACATGAACATTAATCCAACATCCAACTCCCTTCTCCCTTGTGTGGTTGCATGTAATGTGTTTGTATGTGCTTCCACTCACTTCACCCATCTGCGTCTCATCTTTGTGCCACACAACTCTCCTCCTCCTGGCCAAGGGGGATATAGTGTTGCTTTGTGATTGTGTTGCTGGCGGATGGAAACCAAAAATGTCCAAAAAGAAAACCGTTTCTTTTCAGGAGATAGAAATAATGTAGGTATTGTTAATAGTCAATTACAATTTACAATTTAGGCATTTAGCAGACTCTTAATCCAGAGTGACATGCATAGAAATAGTCATCTAGGATCGTAGGTAAACCAAGAATCATCAGTCTAACCGTAGAATAACCGAAACATCTATACTCTATTCATTGAAACAATACACACTATAGCAGTGTTTCTCAAACGTTTTCATGTCAAGAACCCCCAAATTGACACTTATTAGCCCACAGACCCCCTATGCCAGGGACCTGGCCTCGTAAACGTAATTAAGAGAAGATTTGTATGGCTCCAGCAGTGATTCTCAACAATTTTAATTTCAAGGACTCCCAGTTTGACATGCATTAGGCTACTTCATGGCATTTCTATCTCTGAGACCCCGATTTATATTGTAAAATCAATTTTAATTTAACTCTGAGTGTACAAATGGAACCAAATGAACCCTCACGGGTCCATTTGGTTCCTAATTATCATTTAGCTGGGGACCCCCTGGAACTCCCTCAAGGACCAAGGACCCCACTTTGAGAACCAATAGGACATGGCACAATAGGATGCCAGGTCTACAAATGAACCTGGCATCTGTCTACATACCATGCTATCTAAATCACATTTTAGCCTTTACGTAAGTCTGCAAAGGACATCAAGGCTAAGGCAACTACGTCTTGATAATACTTTTCATTGGTTCAATATTAATGAACAAGGCTATTTACAAGGCTATTTTCGCTATACTTTTGTGAGACACTCTCATACGACGGAAGGCCTTTCAATTATTACGAAAAAAAAACATTTGAAAGAGACACAAGGTTTCCTCCGGCAGCAACGATTTGAGAAGGAACTGAATGTTTTGTGCTCATATTGGCTTCTTTCTTTCTTTCTTTCTTTCTTTCTTTCTTTCTTTCTTTCTTTCACAGTGTGCGTGCTCTACACCCAAGGCGTTGAGACTAAACAGTGGAGAGAGGTGAGAGTGTAAAAAAAAAGAGAGAGAGAGAAAAGTCAAAGTTAAAATGAACTACACGGTAGAAAAAAGACATATTGTAAGTTAAAAAAAAGAAAAAGCACCATCTTAATAATTGGCTTACAATGAAACGAAGATTGTACTTGGCTCACATTCACACTTGGGAAGCCATCCCTGGAAGACTTCCAGCTAAACATAAGGTTTGTTCAGATCAGTAAAGTCTGCAGTTCAGCATAATGTTGTAGGACAGTGGTGGAAAGGTAGTAAGTTCTGTACGTGGGTAAAATTCGGAGGTACTCTTACTTTACTCGAGCATCTCAATGGAAGATGTTGCTCTTTTTACTCCACTGCAATTATTTGAAAACTTAGTTCCTTTAGTTCCGAGTTACTTTGTAGATTTCGATTACAGTAATACTACAAAACAAACATTTACCAATTAAGCCTTAATTCTGTTCAAAGATAGCTCACGTGAGCTTGTTGTGAGCTTAAAGATCAGGTAAAATATTTGAGTACTTTTTCCACCACTGCCCGAGAGTCAGATTAAATCATTAAGCTATATCACTACTGTAACATGTCTTTAAAATACATTTTAGGCGGGAAAAACATGAAGATAAATTAAAAAATATATATATCATATCATATCATATCATATCATATATATTTCAACAACACCCATATTCTAGGGCAGGGGATCCCTGAGCTAAATTACTTAAAGGCCCGAAATTATAATAGGATGATACAGTAGGTCACGTGGTCTATTTGAAAACACTTTGAATAAAAATGTCCCATCGCCTGCAGCGTAGCCCCCTCCACTGCCCGCCTACCAATACCAGCCGGGGAGCTTATTAAATCCGTAGGAGGAGACGTGCGCGGAGGAGGAGGAGAAAAGAAGACAGACAGCCTCTTTACTAGTCTGGAGAAATGCAGATAAACACAGTGTTTCCATTTCATCAATTTATATATCCTTCTTCAAATCACTTACTTAGCCCAACATCGTTCCTTGAAACTATTAACGTTATGGAGAACGCATTCTAACGCGATTAACCAGAGCTCTCAGCTGTGTGTGTGTGTGTGTGTGTGTGTGTGTGTGTGTGTGTGTGTGTGTGTGTGTGTGTGTGTGTGTGTGTGTGTGTGTGTGTGTGTGTGTGTGTGTGTGTGTGTGTGTGTGTGTGTGTGTGTGTGTGTGTCGCCGTGCGAGGCGACTCAACGAGCGTGTGAGGACAGCTAGCTGTGCTGCGGGGGAAAATGTGGCTAGCCCCCCACATTTAGAGCCCCGCCTCCCAGCGAGAGGCAACAACCCCTCTCGGTGAATTTTTGCGAATCCGCCAATTCAACAATTAAACATAAACTAGCATATTCACATGAACAATGGCAAAGTAACAACCAGATTTGGGTGGAAATATAATTTTTATATGCACAGATTTATATATAAATTTTAGGGCTGGGATGCGATTAAAAGCTTTAATCTAATTAATTACAGGCTCTGTGATTAATTAATCGCAATTAATCACATTTTAATCGCACATCGATATTTGACCTGAGAAGCATTTTGTTCAAATAAAACACATTTTGTTGTACGAGTGAACACTGGGCCAAGCAAAGCTCTCTGATCGGCTACTTCTCCCTTTGCGTTTGTTGTCTCTTCTTGGTTGGTGCATCGCTATGATCGGTATGCCCGAAACTGAAGGTTCTGTGGTGCAAAAACTAAGTGCGATTAAAATGCGTAAATGTTTTAATCGCGTTAATTTTCTGTAATTAATTAATCGCAATTAATCAGTTAAAGTCCCAGCCTTAATAAATTTGTGTCTTTAGCTTTAGTGCTAGCCCAGTAGCCCTGTGGGAGCAGAGCATAGGAGCAGAGATTTTGCTTTCTGAGGGCTGCGAGAGCGGCCCTGCGGGCGATGGGAAGAGAATGTACATTGTACAGACATACAGTAACAGTCAATTAATTAATTTGATTGGCTTATCGCGCATTCCCACAATGACATCAAAAGATATTAACTTGTTTTTTAAGATGATTTCTTAAGGTGACAGTATCCCTATAGGTGACATAGCCACTTTAACTCATTGAGTGCCTATCCCGAATATGTTCGGGATATATTATCGCATACCAGAGTGCCTATCCCGAACATGTTCGGGATATAAAAAAAAAAAAGAAATTTTGAAAAAGAATTTTTTTTTAATTTTTTTTTTGGACCCCATCAAATCTAGTGAACATGATTTCAATCGCGATTTTGCATGTTCCACCCCCATACAACCCCATCTAACATACAGGGCAGCCATGTTTGTTTACATAACATGTAAAACATAATGGCGATTATCTCAAGAATGCCTGAACGGATTTCCAATCGGATTTTTTTGTTTGAAAGCTGTGAACAAACTGCACAAATCCACTTCAATGCAATCCAGGATTGCATTGGATTTTTTAGAGCTCATTCTTCTCTGTTTTTTCCCCATGCATGAGGTGTGCAAGGTTTAATCATGGCTAAGTTGACGAAAATAAGGCTTCTAAAATGCTTGGTAACCAATAGCTAACTTCAAGCTAACTTCATCCTCTTCCTGTACATGCACAAAGGAAAGTGTTCAGGCAAGTCATGGCTGCAGCCAGGGTTCGAGTTATGCGGGGGCCAGTGGGAGCTTAGCTCCCATAGTTAAAGTCTGGGACCCCATAGTCAACAACCCCCTTTGGGGTCTCTTTTTTTCTAAGTGTGTGTTTTTATTTTTTTTTCTTGTTTTTTTTTATTTTTTATGTTCCATTGGAAGAATTTATATTATTTATGTTAACTAGATATACTAAATAAACATGTTAGACAGTAAGACTGAACAATGACATCACACCGTTTAATCCTACTATTAATTTTATTATTATAAATCAGGCGCATTTAATGTGGGGTGTGAGTCTTCCTTTACCGTCCGGGTTATAACACACTCGCTGCAATGGTTCCTACCTTTCCCCCAGCTGGATGCAGACCTACCCAGCTGCGTGGTCTCGCCATGGCCTGGGCATAGGCTAAGCTAGGAACCACTGCATCGAGTCTTTGCACTTCTAGCCACGGCCCGGACGGCAAAGGAAGGCGGACACGCCGGAGAGCAACAAAACAACCAAACAAAACAACGCTGTCTTAGCAAGACCATACCCGAGGGAAGTAGGGGTGCTGGGGGTGCGGCCGCACCCCCTCCCCCACGTCCCACCGCACCCCCTAAAGGGGGGTTGGGGGGAAAATATTGCCGATCGGCAAGTAGAGGCTCTGACATCAGTGGCGTGAAGTAGGAGCTATTGGCTACTTCTATTTCCAGTACAATTTCAAAATAAACATGTGTTGAATGATCGATTGTATAGACAAAAAGAAAAAAAGAAAGGCTCTTGTTTTGAAATGTGCTTCTGGGCACTGTTCAGAGAGGAAATGGCTTTCAAAGGACTTCCCTTTTAACTTGTCTGAACGTCTGTCTCTCCGTGCGTAACTGATGCGTCATGGACTCGGTGGATTATAACAATACGGCCATAAAGGAATATACAGAACACCAAGACAACACAACCTAGGCTATGAAGACATTAAACATCGCCCTCTGCTAGCCCTGGCGTCCTCACTGGTGAGTCGTGGGCTCGTGGCTATAGACTTGTAATGATGAATGAATGCTATGTTATGCTGCTGTGCTGCCTGGCTAGGCTAACGTTTGGGCTAGCTAGTGGCTAATGGCTATGGTGTACCAGAACCATCGCCAATGAAGCCTGGGTTTCCGAGGCTAGCTGTTTCCTAACACTGGGGTCTGGACCGATGTGGCAGACACGTTGTATGGGTCACAACGCACTGAACACAGTGCGAAGCAACTCGTTGTGAGCTTGTACATCTGCTATTTTCACTACTTGTTTGGTACAAGGTAGTAATGTCTCTTGGTTCACAGGCTAAAAAGTTTGGGAACCATCATACTTGCTGTTGTAGACAGGTTCACGGGCTAAAATGTTTGCTTGCTGTTGTAGACAGTGGTGTAAAGTAACTAAGTAGATTAACTGAAAAGCTCTGGGAACTGAATGATTTTATGAAACTGGCACTTGTTGTCTGACTGTTGGTACCAAGAAATCCAGACTATATACCGAAAAGTACCTGATTTAATATGATTTAATATAGGAAAATACTCGTTTTAGCCGACTTTATACCCGAAAAATAGGGCCCCCATAACTATGGGGGCCACCCCCATAACTATGGGGGCCCTATTTTTCGGCGGCGCCTTTGGCGCCGCTAGAGGGACCCCATAGCTCTCGGAGTATAACTCGAACTCTGGCTGCAGGGCTTCTGCATATACCAGCATATCTCTATGGGATTTTCTATGGCCACTGGGCGCCCTCTAGTGGTGAACGGGGTGGCACTCAAAGAGTTAATATAGGCCTAGTATCAAAATCGTATCAATTGTAGATTTCAAAAAGAAATCTAACAATGTTTAAATATTTTTGTAACATTCTAACACAAATATAGAGGGTATGCGCGTGACATCATCTGTTGCTGGAATCTATGTGGAAACGCCTACTGAGTGGCAAAAAACTGATTTCTGCCATTTAAATCCCATACATCCAAACAGAAAAGTCCTATCTGATTGTATTAAACAAAGTTAACTCACCAACAGTGCAGCTGTACTGAAAGCTTGAATTATCCTCTTTCTATCTGCAAAGTTTTTGTTTCATAAAAATCCACCATAGACATGTTATAAGCTACTTTCTGTTAAGACATTCTGTGCAGGTTTTTATTTTTCCAAGTGTCAGAGTTTGGAAGCACTTGTTTTCAACAACACAACATCCTGCTGCCTCCTGCATTATGTGCAAATTAGAAACAGGTGGTATGCAGGGCCATTGAGTGATTTGCAACTAGCACTTCCAAACTCCAACGCTCCATGCTGCTCAATGTTTTGCCACTCAGTCTAGATTAGGGGGGTATCAGCACAAGATATTTTCAGATGTTAGTCCACTGCAAAAACACATATTAATTTGAGGGTTCCTGATATGAACAGGTTTGAGAACCGCTGTTCCATGGTGTATTCTTAGCAGCAATTAAAACAAATGCACCTGATGGAGTTACACTTGACTAATTTTCTGCTGTGCATTCTTAGCAAAATGTGATATCGCCAGCATAGTCCTTTAGTCAGATACAGGTATAAATCAGAATCAGGTACCTTGACAACTGTGGTGGGGCTTCATTCTGCAGACTGATGGATATCACAGTGGGTATGGGAACCTGACAGGTGGAGATAAGAGAACATGATGATAAAAAAGAATGCTGCTATTGCAAGTGAATGAAAAATAAAATGTTATTAAGCTGTATTGTAAAAAAGAATGTTTTTGCTTACGGAACACTATATTTTTCAAGATTGTTGTCTTCGTTTGCTTCTGGAAATCATTTGACATCAACTTTGTTGCAACACTGATAAGCGCAGTAGCACAATGGAGGAACAGTACTTGTGTATGCTGTCTGTTATATGTACAGTATACTGTTGTGTGTTTTACTGTATCTGGTTAGTCTGTGTTATTTTATACAGCATGTACACTGCTGTCTATGGAATCTATGCAGCCATCCATCATGTCCTTATATACAGTAGAAGTTCTGTTAGCTTATATAGAAGTTCTGTCAGTGGCGTCAGTTCAGCAAAAGCTAGGGTATGGCAAAGATGGGAGTCCTCATGGACAATAGGCATTACATTTTGGATAACACGGTTCTATTGTGAAAATAGCAGATCTACATGCTCACAACGCCTCGTGCTGCGAGGCGTTGTGAGCATGTAGATCGGCTATTTTCACAATGTCTTCTATGGTTTCTTGGGCGGGATATGGCAGCCTGGAACGGTTGTTCAAGTGCAGTTAAAGTTAGCATGTTAGTAAACGTGCCACAATTAACAATAATGCATTGCACCTGTGCAGCTGACCTGCGGAACCTGGGAATATACCATTTTGTCAAGCTGGGGAGAATACAAGTGTGGAGAATAGAATTATAATACCTTGTTAAAGTGACCATTATGTTAAATTCTGCATTTGTAGTTATTTTACTGTAATTTAACAACATAATAACCAGCGCAGATAGACAAAGAGACATTCATGTATTTATATTTAAAAAAAGTAGCTTTTATTTTCCCTCCCTGGACCCAGGGTATGGCAGCTGCATACCCCTGCCATACCCAATTGACGCCCCTGAGTTCTGTTAGCTCTTTCATTCTTTATCATTCAGGCAGGCAGTTTCATTAAAAACATGTTTTCTGAACTTAAAACACGTTGAGATGGGAAACCCCAATCATTTGATTATGGTACTGGCAAACTATTTGATTGATTAGGCTACACAGCAAAATAGTGGTTGTTGATTGAATAGACAGACGGACGGACATAGAGACTGCTTGATTGATTGATTGATTGATTGATTAGTTCTTATGATGGTGCAACTCATTGTGAGCTTGTGGATCCGCTATTTCCGGCAAGTGACATTAATCAAGCGTGTCATGGAGGATTCCTGGTGTGGGTATGTGTCAGCACAATTCAGCAATATTCTGCAGACAATTTGCAAGTTTGACTAATGCATTTTCACCCGTGACCGGCATATCTAATCCGCTAAACAAATATTATGTCCCTCCGGAGAACCATTTAGAGCTCATGCACAGACCTCAATGAAATGAATGAAATAAAAGCCAGGGTTGTTGTTATGGTGGGTTTTCCCCTCTCATTGGGCCCATGGGTTTTAGTCCTTTAGCTCCAGTTGTACCGATTGTGGGTGAAACTTTGTGAGCCAAATGAGATGCTTATAGACATTAATGCTGACTGCCCTCAAACCAAAGGCTTGTGTGTGTTGTGTGTGTGATTGTTGTTAACTCTTGATTATTTATTTTTTAAGTTCTCCGTCTGGAGATCTTCAGTTATTGGAGTAAGAGAGGAAACGACCGTTTTGTCTATCCAGGCCGTCCTGGATAGACGGTGCGAGAGAGACTTGGAAAGTCTTTTGTACCGGCTGCTCTTGAACTCTACAATGAGACACACACTGGTCGATTGAGGAGGACTACCTTCCTAACCTAGGATGACGGAACTATAGTTGTACTGACTCTGACCTCTAAGGACCTTCCAGGGAGGGTGCTCATGTGCGTCTGGCTGTGACACCTTTTCTAGTTTCTTTTCCTTTCGAGTTTTTTTTTTCTTCGCACTGACTTTTTTGACACTGCACTATTAGGTTGTGTTAGTAGTTTTGGGTATTTTTGCTTGTGTTTGACATGACAGTGAGATACTTGTTGCACTAACTAGCATTGACTGCTATGGTCAGACATCCCTGCTTCTGGTGACAGATTGTCTTTCTAATAAATAGAGAGAGCTTAAAGTTTTGATTCATTAATTAGATTACAATAAATACTAACATAATTAATCAATATAAAAGTGAACATCTCATCTGTCTTAGCTACAGTGTGAGTGTATAGCTAAGACACCTCCGCACCTCCAAAGATTAAACTTTTTCCACAGATAACTTTTGAGTTACACAAGTTACGAATGGTCCAGCTGTGCTTAGACGATAACAGCCGACCTCGACACAGCTTAGAGAAGAACGAAAATAAAGCCCAACACTTAAAGGCAACCTGGTATTTTTATGCTTTCATACTTGGCTGAAATATAAACTTGGACATTCAGGTTTATAAGAAGGCCAAGCTGAAAACAGTCTTGAGGCTGTTTTGTTTTATGGATCTAACCAGACAACTCAAGGGAAACTCTTAACAAGCCTTTAACGAGCCTCCGGCTAGCTCTTTGTGATAATCAAATCAGGACCCCAGAACATTTACAACCTCTAATACTGTAATTCTCAGGTGTTATGAAAGAGATTATAGAAGAAGGGCATGGAAAGACAAAACATTTCACCCGAAGGCTGGCAGCACATCTTAAAAAAATAACTGCAATGCTTTTAAGTCCAGACAATCCAAACGGCTTACTGAACATGGTCTGGTTTTGGTATTTAGGACGTACAGTAGGGGCAAAGAGTGGTTTCGGGATCTTGAACATAGTAAAAGAGAAAAAAAAAGACTTCCCCATACCCAATCGGTTTCAGAGCAGGTACATAGGTGACAAACGGTAGATGAGATCTAGCACTCGAGCGGTGCATTGGTAAAGTCCCTGCCCACCATGGAGGTGGTGGGTTCGAATCCACCGTGGTGCATCCGGCTTTGTCGGGCGTCTACATGAGCACAAATATTGTGTTCGGGGGAGGGAAGCCGGGCGGGGATAGCTTTGCATAGCCAGACAATATCAGTGCTTGAATATTCGTCTGGTTCTTCTCAGTGTTGTTTCCTTTTCCAAGGGGCAGTTACAAAAAGATTCAAATTGACTCTATTGGTTAGACCTACAACCAATCAGAGTAGCGCTAAGGTGATACGCCCACCCTACATTTTCATACTGGGCCCCTGGTTGGTTTCTCACGACCTAAAGCCCACACCACATTTGCATACTGGGCCCCTGGTTTGGTCCTCACGACTTGTGAGCTGTGAAATTGTTGAATAACTGAGCAGGGCCAGACCAAATCTGCCAAGGGCACATTTTCGGCTACGCGAGGCTAGGGCGGGGAGGAGGGGGATAATTGTCACTGCATATTCTACAGGCTGGGGGGAGGGGCGCCACCTGTCAGCAGGGAGTGTTGGGCGGGAGGAGTAGGACAAAGGCTCTACGTCCTCCTGGTGGGGGCTCCTCTCTGGCAGGTGAGCCAGTTGTGGCAAACACAGAAATGTGTGTGGGGAGGAATTAATCGCCATATACATTGGGGAGAAAAAGGGGGTAAAAAAAATTGGCTATTCTAAATTATATATATAAAAAAAAGAACAAAGAAAACAAAAACATTGTGAGATCAATCTGAGATATACCTGCACACTGCCACTTGCAGGTTTCAAGAGAAGTTTTTCATTGATGCAACGACGTTTCGGTCGTGGCCTTCCTCAGGTTTGATTCAACAGGCTGACAATCGGAAACCAATGTGTGCTAATCAAAAGAGGAAACAGCTTGTGCTAAAAGGTGCTGTACACAAGTGCCTCTGAACATCCCAATGCAATTATTGAAGGAAAGAAAATGTCATGCCAAATATAAATACAAGAAAGTAAACAATAAAAATACAATTGCTAAGACGCAAACTTCACTGTCCTACTCCCAATGGGCCTCATTCACCAATAAGTTCTTAACTTTCTTCTTAACCTGTTCTTAAATTTCTTCCTAAGTGAATTCCTAAGTGAAGTTGAGTCCGATTCATGAAACGTTCTTAGGAAGGCAAAATTGTTCTTAACTATTTTCTTATCATGATGAATGCCAATCCTCGTAACTTGAAGGGGTGTGCCAGCTAATACTAATTATCATAGGTAGACGCCCCACATATCCCAATTTGCATCCCTATTACCATAGGGAGCCACCCAAAAATTCCCATATAAGGCACGACTTCATGACACTCTCTGCAGTCACACCTGTGTTTGATTGCTGTACACAGAAATCACAAGAAATCAGTCACATAAAGTTGAGAGAATGAAGTCAAGAATCCCTAAAGTGTAAAGATGGTGGAACACTAGACTCCAAACATTAAAAAGATATACTGTATATCAATACTTCTGTGGAGGTACTTCTGAAGTGAACAGCTAATTATTTGTATTTAATGAATGAATATATTTTATTATTTCACTATAGACATCAAGGTAAATTTGCTGAAATTAGAATGTTATCCATATTTCATGTTTGGAAATCGCATTATTAGTGGATATAAAACATTGTATTACTGAAAGCTGGTGGGTGGGTATAGAGAGGCTTTAAGTTAGCAGCTGCTTGGTATGTAATGGGGTGAAGTAGGGTAGGGATGTGGTTGGGATATGGTGCAAGGGGGGCTTTCAGGTAGGAAGGGGACAGGGAAATGGGCGTGTGGCAGCTGTTGGGATATGGGGGTGAGGTTGTAGTAGGGAGTTGGGTTATGAGGGGGGGGGGTGAAGGGTTTGGGGGGGGGGGGGGGGGGGGGGGCATTTTGGGTTGGGATGCAATTTCAGACTTGTTGAAAACTAGTCTAAAGCAGTGGTTCTAAACATTTTTATGTCAAGGACCACCACATTCTGCAGACCCCCACCTGAAAATATTTTCCGCCTGAGAAGATTTTTCAAGATTTATCATTGTTTAAAAAATATCCGATCTACAAGCTCAAAATGGGCTGTAATGGTAATGCCTTGTGAGCTTGTAGATCGGCTATTTTCAAACAAAGTTTAAAACTGGGTTAAAATGGTAAAACTCTTCCTCGTTTTACAGTTGACCCCCTGGAACTTCCTAAAGGACCCCTGGGGGTCCCCAAACCACACTTTGAGAACCACTGCTCTAAAGACATGATACAAATGTTTTGGTGATTTAAATCATATTATTATACAACTGTAGAATTGAAGAAACAATTCTAAAAATACAAATTATTTTTGCACAACATGTCACACTTAAGAACTAAAAGGCTGCCCTAAGAGTGCTCTACAGTATGCGTAGATTTCTTCTTAACATAAGAACAAATCACAGCTAAGAAAACATTGGTGTATGCCAAATCTTCGTAAAAAACTTCTTAAAAGGGTCTAAGAAGAAATTTCTTCGTAAGAACATTCGTAAGTAGGTTGGTGAATCGGGCCCAATGTTTGTCAGAGTGAAAAATCGAATTAGAAGCAATGAATACATTGTGTATTTCAAGACGAATTAGACTGAAAATGAGAGTGCAAAAGAGTGAGAAAACTCAGAGGCAGGCAAATGTGGAGGTTCTTCCGTAGATTTATTGAAGAATATGAGTTCCCAGGGTGGAGCCCTCTGGCCCAAGCAGCCTCTCGGCTTGCCTAAGTCGCTCTGTCTGACAACAATTTCAGGATATCTTTATACTCAGTACATGCATACAGAACAGGCGGTCACCATTTGCTCACTGGAGCCTGGAGGTGCGAGTTGCTCTCAGACTGCCTAAATAGATCAAATCAACATAGTCCATTGTCTTAAGAAGGCCTTGCATAGTAATTAGGTTTACCAACCAGTGGGCACTGTTAAACAAAGAGGTGTTATCAGCCTCTCTAGAGATCAATGAATTCACTTTGGTTCTCACAGACTTTGAGTCTCCATACATTCATACAGTGACAATAGAAATATTGGGTTATTAACATTGCCAGATTCACATCAGTACCTCATGCACAGAACAGGCCAAGACGTTCAAGGAGGTAGACCATTGGAAGGGCAAATGTAGCCCAATGACACTCGTTTTTGGAATGTCAATTATAGCATTAAGTAATTACAGTAATAATTCATCGTTGAGACCTTTCGGGTGAACAGTCTGCAGGATGTGTGGATCTCAAACGTGACTCATTCATTCTAAAACGTGGCGAGAATGGAGTCGTACTTCACAGTGACATTCAACGAAGAAACTAAAAAAATCTCAAAGTCTGGAGAATAAATATCGGACATTATTTTTTACATTATATATTGTATTTTATGCAGCTGTTCTTTATCTACTATTTCTTACCACTTTCAACCTCACATGTTTATTTTGGTCATATTATTATAAGTAAAATTCATGGCTGATACTGATGTTTAAAATAACAATTTAGCCGATAACTGATACTGATAACGAATTTGTTTATATATAGATTTCCCCTTTGTGCCAGGGAAACACATACATCTTCATTATAAGTCTGGACTCACACATATGCGTGAAACATCTTCTCCGTATCGTCTGAGAATGGCCACTGGGGGCGCCGTACTAATGCATTGTCAATGGAAGGTTGTTTGGTTTTTTGTCGTTGCCGTGTCTCAAGCTCAACCGCAGCCTGTCTTTTGGCCAAGAGACACGGCAACGACAAAACACTGTACGGCGCCTAAGAAGTTCGGCAGCTACAGCTTGGTAGGCTGCAGATAACAAATACACCATCATAGCCAGCGCAAAATGTATGCTTATCAACAGATAAATATCAGCAACCATCGGTTAATGTCAGCTTTATTTACAGTGGTGGAAATGTACTCACATTTGTTAATTAAGTAAACGTATCAATACTACAATGCGGAAATACTGTGTTACAAGTAGAAGTAACGTATTCAGAATGTACTTAAGTAAAGAATAAGTATAAGTATAAAAGAATAAGTATAAGTATAAAAGTATTGGCATAAAAATGTACTCATGATGCAGAAATCCTTTTTGAAAATACTGATAGTGCATCCCTAATCCAATCATTTTCAAAAATACCAGAGCTCACAATATTGCAATTGAGCTTGCAAAATCTGTTGTTTTTTGTTAACTCTGGTCTGATAATAATGTCCCCGAAGGGATATTTGTCTTCGCAAGTCTGTTAAAAAACAACAACAAACAAGAAAATAACTGGTTGGAATAACATCTTCCTTCCACACGCTTGGGTGAAAAAATGGGTTCCAAAAATAAAGAACAACACATTACCACATAGCAAAAAACAACATATCACCAAGACAATACATACATGAGGTCCCCACTGTACTCAGAAAACCATCCTATCGACAGGGCAGTTTGTTTAGTGCTGCAGTGAGGGGACAAAACTCCTGCTAAATTGATCCTTTTCCCATTTCAGGGTTCTGTTTCTTTGCCCAGCTGGCATGAGGTCGAAGTAGCGATACAGGGGATGATCACTTTCAATGTGATTTGTTATTGAACTTGCTAAGCGTGTGATGGCCTTATTGTTCATATCAGAAAGTGCCGGTGTGGGAAGTCTGATGATCTCGGAAGCAATATGGGTAATAGTGTAAAGTTTGGTTCTGTTAGGCATGGACAGTATAGTGAAGAAAACATGCGGAACAAAACGACAGAACAAATGAATAATGCTTTTGTACAGTTATAGCGTGTAGATGAGGGGCAACAGATAATCATCTTAACTGACGGCAGTGTTGTACCCGAACGCGTTCAAAGAACGATCGTTCATGAACACGTTCATATTTTGGGCGAACGTGAACTGTTTTCGCTTGATGAACGAATTGTCGAACGCGATCATTCTGACGCCCGTGAACGGCGTTCGTCGGCGTCCGTCGGCCGTTCATGCGGCGGTCCGCGCCTCCGAGGTCGTCTGTCCTCTCGTCTCTCTTTTCATTCACATGCTCCAATAGGCTAGCACGCACTGCACGCAGCTCCTCGTGAACGTTGATATGCAGTGCTGTCTGCACTCTGCAGCTGCACTGTGAATCTCCTCCTCGTTACGTCTCGCAAGTAAAGCCTGACTATACTTTGTCATGTGTGTTGCATGGCGAAAATAGCTGATCTGCAAGCTCACAACGCGTCGCATCCACGAGACAATTACGTGAGCTTGTAGATCAGCTATTTTAACCAACGCGGAAACATGCTGTGCGCGAGGTTTAGAAAAGGTGCAGGAAGACTGGGCACTGGGCACCTAGATATTGTGGGCACCTCAATGTTAAGTTGGATGAAATTATTGCTGTGTGTGGTTCTATTTTTTTTTTTTTTTTTTGAATAGCCAAAAGTATAAAAATATTATGGTTAAAAAAGAACGAAAAATAACTAAGTTAGTTCATTTTGGGGAACCATGAACTTTAGTTCAAAATATAGAATTATGAACTATGAAATGAACTACTTCAGTTTAGAAGTTTTGAACTTGAACTTGAACTAGTTCATTTTTAAAGTGAACTTTCCCAACACTGACTGACGGATTACATGAAGGTGAACGTATATGGATAGATGTGTTGATCAAACCAAGTCAGGTGTTTGAAAGGAAAATCCCCTCTGCCGGTTCGTCCGTCCATCTCTTGAATAGAATACATTCCTGAGCACAGTTCAGTTCCACCTGGTGCCAGAAACCCCTCTGTATGCAGCATCCCAGGAGGGAGAGCGTCTGTGACAGACAGCTTCTGGTATAGCACCGTTCCCCTGGGAGTGAAGCAGCTGTCACAGATGTTACCCAGGATGTGCAAAGAGGCAGCGAACACGCACACGCACACGCGCACACACACACACACACACACACACACACACACACACACACACACACACACACACACACACACACACACACACACACACACACACACACACACACACCAACCACTGTCTGAGAGCCAGTGTCATACAGAAACCTGATGCTCGTTGTGTATTAGGCCAGGGAGATCGGGGCAGTGAGTATAGGCAAGATGCTTTATAACAGTGGTTCTCAAACTTTTCAGGCCGTGACCGGCCTAGAATAACAGGGGAGTGGGGACCCCCCCAAAATAATCATATTTGAACTGGGGGACCCCCAAAATAATCAAATTTGAACTGGGGACCAGTTCAGTTCAGTAGGAGTTGAGGCATTATATTTAGTTTGACTCAGATAAATATTGTGAAAATAATACCACCAAAAAGAAAAACCAACCAGACTCTAGTATCTTTCTTTCCGGATACATTTATTTCGCCGCGTTACTCCTCTCACAGTTTTGGTGCTACGCACTTGGGCCGTAAGTCAAATCGACCGGCTTCATCAGGACTTGTTTTTTGATTAACTTACTTTTGACAGATTGTTTTTCCTCATGGAATAACATTCCTATTTAGCTCATGAAGCAATAATAAACAACACAAAAACCACTGTTTGTTGAGTCAATACAATAACGTGACAAGACAAGACAAGACAAGACAAGACAAGACAAGACAAGACAAGACAAGACAAGACAAGACAAGACAAGACAAGACAAGACAGCTAGGTCGTCCTCAGACGAGCCTTCCATCGTCGCTTCCAGTCATCCCGGTTCTCCATACTGTACACCTAGCCAGCTCGTTGGTGCTTTGTGCTCCTACGTCTTTCTTGAGTACATCCACGTATGTTATTGTGGGACGTCCTCGTGACCGGTGCCCATGTGTTGGTTCCCACAGCACCAGTTTGCTGGCAGGAAGCTCCTGGTGTCTTTGGCAGTGTCCTGCTAGTCTCATTCTTCTGGCGGCAATTTTCTCGCTCACCCTTGGTATTCCCTTATACAGGCTCTTGTTGGTAACATGTGCACTCTTGCTGATGTTAAGTACTGCACGCAACATTCTGGTGTAGCACCCGCCTAGAGACTTCTGCAGGGTTGGCTTCAGGGTCCAGCATTCACTGCCATATAGTAGAACAGACTCTTGCAAAGAAGAGGCTGAATTTGATTTGGCGGGGGAGGTTGGAGTTCCATACACTGTTCATGCCGTTCAGGGCCTTCCATGCAAGTGCCTTCCTCACTTTAAGATCTTGACTTGCCATGCCACCTTTCTTGATTTACGCCTTAATAAGAAAGCAAATGTTTAGTAGTTGTGAGCTCCTTTTCGGTGATAAGATGTCACAGTTGCAACCGTGTTCAGTTTTTGGAAGTAAACAGGGATTCGATTAAGCTCCAGGTAATCCACTGGCAGCCATATTGAATGAATACACACCGCGGCGCAGACTGAGGAGGCAAATTAAATCGATGATTCACAGGGTATACTGTAACAGTACGTTGGAATTAACACGTTTTGACAGCTCCCTCCCTCCAGCACAAGCGTGTCTTTCAGCCAGGCTTTACGTCGTATTTAATGACTCCCCCCTTCCTGCAGTATGGTAATGTGTTGTTCACAGATATGCATTCTTAAAGCTGGCCGGGTGGATGTCAGCAGCTGTTTGTTTATCATTCTTTTGACAAGTCTTTTTGCACAGATTTCTTTTTCAAGATGTTGTAAGTATAGGGAACAGCAGCTGCTTTTTCTAAGATCACAGAAGTAAATTATGCAGTCCTCCTCTACATATTCCAAAATCCGTTTTGATTCTTATTCAACTATGGTTCACACACTGTGCTGCTACAGTATAATAATTGAGGAAGGTAGTCCGTGGTCCCGGTGCAAGCAAAGTCATAAAAAATAATAGAGACTTCAGACTGGTGATGCGGAAAAAGCTCTGCTGTATTTTCATTGCGTCGTCAACGTTTCGATTTATTCAGATCTTCATCAGGACATACAGTATACAGGGTTAGGGGTTTGTATGTTAGTATGTATTGGCTTACACTGTATGTATATACTGGCAGCAGGAAACCAATGGATTGTGCACTCTGGGTAGGGAACGAGACTTTGCCCCAGGTGAAGGAGTTCAGCACACCAAACCAGCTCACTGTGTGGTAGCTACAAAGGAGGCTTTGCATTATGCAGATACCCTTGTTGGCCATGATTCCTCCTAATACAATTATATACACACATAAAATATGGATGAATGATATAATATAAAGCAACACTATTCCCCCCAACTAACCAACACATTCCCCATAGCAAATGAACACAATAACACAACAATAACGCAACAATAAAAACAACAATAACGCGCGTCCCTGAGGCATGCTTGGAATGTGTCTTCCTCAGCCGTTTGAGCAGCCCTGCGAGGGATGCTGTAAGACACACACACACACACACACACACACACACACACACACACACACACACACACACACACACACACACACACACACACACACACACACACACACACACTAACATCAAATACTGCAGCATTGCAAAGCAGTACATCACTAATGCAAAAAAGAAAATGCTAATAAAGAAAGAGAAATGTATTTTCTATATGATAGGATGTTGTGTTAAATTTTGATGTTTGGCTCGCACTATAGTGTTGATCTTGACACCTAATTTTGATTTAGTTTTAGTCATGGTCTTTTGAATAAAATTCCATTTGGTTTTAGTCATATTTTAGTCATCTGAAATCTGACTTGGTTGTGCTCCCCAAAATGTACGGTTTTCTGTACAAGCTCAACATGAGCTTGTAGGTCTGCTAAAATTTTTGTCTAGTTTTTATTTATTGATGAAATTGTCAATATTATATAGTCCGATCGCCATCATAGCTTAGTTTTCGTTAGTGAAAAAAGGTTGTCAACGTACATTTTTCGTCATCGTTTTAGTCGACAAAACAACATAGTCCGGACTAAAATAAATAAAGAGCATGTAAGCATGTCGCTATTTACCGGTATGTTATTTGTTGCATGTATTTTTTTTTCATTAATCTGTTATTAGTTGTCATGATTGATTGATTGATTGATTGATTGATTGATTGATTGATTGATTGAGTGTGAGTGTTCGGCACAACTGCCAATCAAAGTGACTGTACTGGCCAATCACAGCACGTCTTTTCCGGGACTCTGCAAAACACAAACACAACACATCTGTTTAGCAGACTGTTGTGGCTTGTGTGGGACAACCAAGGCATGGATGTGTGTGTATAATGACAACTAATAACAGATTGAAAAAACAAAACAAAAAAACACACTATTGACTGCACCAAATAGCAAAATAGTGATATGCTTATGGGGGCTCTGCTGATGGGGAAACTGGACGACAGGGGCAATTATGCAAAATAGACCCCATGGCCACTCATTTGGGAACAATGTACGTGAGTAGGAAAAAACACATTGTTATTTTAGTCCGGACATGTGCTTAAGACCTAACTTGTTTGTGCCAAGGACCCCCAGGCCATAATTACATGTAATTGGCTGCGGACCGTCATCTGTAAATGTTTTGTGCCAAGGACCCCCAGAAGAGAAGATTTGTGTTCACAGCTCACAGCTGCAAGCTTCTACAGTGTATCTGCTATTTTTTGAATGGCCAACACCTAAAATCTAAATGTACTTTCGCGGTTTTATTTAGGTTAACCACTATTCTAAAACGGCTAGTTCCATTCCTTGATTCTGATTGGCTGGTTGCTGTGGTATAAGAGACTATAACCCACACCTTGAATCAGTTGTGCCGTGAGGCTGAACTAGAGAAGCGAGCGTTTGATTTTCTCTCAAATCCTGCCGTGCGGGTGCTTCTAAGCACCGCCCGCATGCATAGGACAGTGACTGAATGGCTCCGGGCGGGGCTTGTAAAGGCAACAAGCGCCCTCTATTCTCTAGGCACATACTCGGCTGTTAGTTTAGGTTGCTATGCTAGCGTTTTTGATGTGACGTTCACCCACATAGCAGCTAAATCTGTATGAAAATAAACATGTGTATGGATCGAATATGGTTCTTAACATGAGACTGATAACACATAAGTGTCGTTTCCCTATTTTTTGGCAAAAAGAATGACTTGACTTTATAAACACACTCTGGCTTCCGTAAATTCCGTTCCTGGGATTGGCTGGTAAACAAGGAAATGTCTCTTCCTGGTGGCGGAGAAGTGTACTTTTTTCTTTAAATAATGGTTTTCATGTTGCAATATTGTGACCGTTTTAGAAAAGCAATAAGCCACGCGAGGCTTGTGGTTACCGGGGTATTAATTATACACCGGCTGAGAGGGTCGGAAACACTCGGCTATCGCCTCGTGCCTCTCAGCCGGTGTATACTACCCCGGTAACCACTCGCCTCTTGTGGCTTTATGCTTTATTAAACCCTCTAAGACTTTGTAAACTGGACCTGAGTGAGTTGGCTCTGTACTTGGATCGCTTTATTCCCTCTTCACCAAATAGCTTTGCCAAAAATAGCTGATCTACGAGTAGATCTGTTTCTTTTGGCTAATCTTCCACCCTGAATATTGATGCTGGGGTTCAAGTGGTATGTGCGTGTGTGTGCGTGTGCGTGTGTGCTTGTGCGCGTGTGTGCACATGTGCGTGCGTGTGCGAGACTTGGGTACGTGTGGGTAATTTGGAGTTGGTTCATAGTGATCCAACAAGGCCGAACTGATCCCTCCCTCATCCACTGACCAGTGCACGTATTGTGGCACCACAGACAAACCGCATGTAGTTTGTTAGTATTCGTGTGTGTGTGTGTGTGTGTGTGTGTGTGTGTGTGTGTGTGTGTGTGTGTGTGTGTGTGTGTGTGTGTGTGTGTGTGTGTGTGTGTGTGTGTGTGTGTTTGTGTCTTGCCTACTCGACAACCTTCCTGTCAAGCATTAATATATAAACAGCCTCGGGGTCTTTTGTAACAAACTTAAGGATTTAAAGCTGAGTTTCAAGGAGACGACGACTGTCAGGGGTCGAAGACGGACGAGTTTAACTGCATGGCTTTTATATTCTGGGCGTTCGTCAAGGGTGTGCGTGTGTGGTGTGTGGTGTGTGCTGTGTGCGTGTGCGTGTGCGTGTGTGTGTGTGCGCGTGTGTGTGTGTGTGTGCTTGCATGCATGCACGATCGCACAAGTATGTCTTAAATCATAACAATGGTATCTGTAGCAGTACTGTTGCAGAGAGTATCAGTCTCTGGAACAGCTATTGCCACCATAGCTATCTGTACAAGATCTGCTGTGACAGAAGGATATAAATCAGTCAATTCTTGACAATTGTGCAAGACCTTGCAAGAAATTGCAAGTGTGGTTGCCCTGACGCGAGTCACAAGGAATCTGCGAGGAAATGTATTCCGTCTTACCATTTGTCCCTTTCAAGACCATATATGGATATCTCTGTATCTGTCAGTACTTGTCCCTATTTGAGCGGTACAAACCATTCCGTCCTTGTCCCTTTTATACCCACTTCGGGCGGCCCAGCGTCTAGTCGGCGACCTGGCCAACTCGGGAACGATGTAAATAGGGAATGAATGCCCCGCCCTTTAATGCAAACCCCATTATACCTGTTGTCATAGGACCCGTTTTGACCATCTGTTTGCCTGTGTCCATTTTATGTCCATATATGGAGATCACTGCAGATATAGTTCTGGGTCCATTTTATGCCCATATGCCCATATATGGGGATATCTGTCTATTTGCGTCCATTTTATGCCCATATATGGAGATCTCTGTATCTGTCTGTCTGTGTCCCTTTATGCCCGTATATGGAGATATCTGTTTATCTGCGTCCATTTTATGCCCATATATGAGATCTCTCTCGCTTTTTGTTTGTTTCTTCTTTAAGGAGAATACACAGCCTGCTTAAATCTGCATCATTCAAGTCATCCTCCCAGTCCCACGCTTTGTCGCTTGTCTTATGTTTGTCTTTGTCTCTTTTATTTTCTTTTTTGGAGCGGACCCCATGAATGCCCCACCCTTTAATGCAAACCCCAATATACCTGTTGTCATAGGACCCGTTTTGACCATCTGTTAGCCTTTGTCCCCACCCTTTAATGCAAACCCCAATATACCTGTTGTCATAGGACCCGTTTTGACCATCTGTTTGCCTTTGTCCCCTTATGCCCATATATGGAGATCTCTGCACACACAGTACCGGTCTCTGCACACACAGTACCGGTTGCGGAAAACTCTGATGTCAGACATCAGCTCCCCATTCGGGGATTCATTTTATGCCCATATCTGGAGAACGTGCGTGCCGGTGGGAAGAACGGTTGTCATAGGACCCGTTTTGACCATCTGTTTGCCTTTGTCCCCTTATGCCCATATATGGAGATCTCTGCACACACAGTACCGGTTGCGGAAAACTCTGATGTCAGACATCAGCTCCCCATTCGGGGATTCATTTTATGCCTATATCTGGAGAACGCGTGTGCCGGTGGGAAGAACGGTTCTCGAGATTCACATACATACATACACATTCACCGAGATTTTTTGTTGACTCATGTGGCGTACGTGATGTCAGAGCCTTTTATGAAGTGATGTCACAATGAGTCAGCGATTGTGCCGATTTCCTCAGGAACAGCCTGATGTCAACAATCAGCTCCGCATAAGGAGATTCCGAACGTTTCGCGCCGTTTCGGAAAACCGCACATCGGGTCGGGTCGAGGCCCGGCACTGCACTCCGCGCCACGGCGGAGAACGCGCGTGCCGAATCTGAAGCCGGTGGGACGAACGGTTCTCGAGATACGTGGATTACAAACAAACAAACAGACAGACAGACAGAGATTTGTCGCATTTATAGATAGATATGGGGATTCCTGATGTCATCAATATTAAACCCATATCTTGGAATGCCCATATGTGGACATACTTTGTCAATCTCACGTGGTCTATGATGCCAGACATCTATGATGTCAGTCATCTCCATATTTGGGAAAAGTTACATTTTAGCATTTTACATTCAAGTCAATGGAGAAAATTAACAAGTCGGGCAACATCCGATCAACTTTTCTTTTTGGTTTGTTTTTGAAAATAGCAGATCTACAAGTTCACAGCGCATGGCGTTGTGGTGTGTGTGTTGGCAAAGACATTTGGTGTAGAGTGGAAAAGGAGTTGGAGGACCACAGGTGTAAAGCCCTGGGGAACCCGGGTCAACAAAGTCTATGTCAGAATGTCGGCTGGGATGTTTTATTTATTATGCGTATACTGTCTTGTATCTTTGTATGTATTTATTTATGTATGCTGCTGGTCCGCGTGTCCGAGACAAAATAAAGTAACCTTGAAAGTTGAACGTTGAACCTTGAATGGTTTAGTTGCAGAGAGCAGTTGGCTCACAGTATGCGTGGAGCCACTACATTGCAAGCGGTACCTTCTTAAAATCTTCAACAAAGGTAGCTCAGGGAATTGATGTGGGATTCTCATTAGCCCAGCTCCCGCAGCACAGCGATGTCTAATGAAGTCTGCGGCTCGACGTTGTCTCTCCCCAGTCAGCGGGAAAATCACATTACAGCCTGTCTCTGCCATCACGCTCCACTTTATACCAGCAGCGCACTACAGTCTCACAGTCTCATCAACACCTCCAGAACTCATAGCGAGTCGCTCGGTGAGAACGCTCTCAGTGCACATTCAGTCCCAGTGTGCTTTTCACTGCTTTCCTTTAAATGCTTCATTGCTGGCAAGTTCCTCGAAGATGACAACATGATATGTAATATAATACAGTTACTGTAAGTACATGTTTAAAGTGAAGTATATGACTCACCCTCCGGCCTCGCTATTACAGTAGCTCCGAGATGAGGTCGTACGAGGCTCTATACCGACAGAGGTAGAGCCATCCACATGCAGTGAATATCACCTTTTTCGCATCCATCATATCCAAAAAGTAAATGTAGTCCCAGGCACTTACAGATGTTTGAGGTAGCACTGGCATGTAAAATGTTTATGACAGGGTTGAAAGAACGGTTTGAATCATTTGTGCCGTGTTTTCCCATTCAATCCGGAAGAACCCCCCGATGGCAGGCACCAGTGCTGCTACCGATTCGGCTACAATGGGGAAAACATGACACAAGCTGACTAAAAAAGCCATTTAAACAATTTGTTCAACCCCGTTGTAAACATTTTACTTGCCGGTGCTATGTCAAACATCTGTAGGTGTCTGGGACTACCTTTACTTTTTGGATATGACGTTGTTAAAAAGGTGAAATTCACTGCATGTGGAGGTTCTAAATGGGGCTACGGGGTCCATAGCTACTGTAGACAGCTAGGGGCCCTGCAATATGGGACACATACTAGTAGGCTACTTGGCATTGGTGATGAAGTCCACCAATGGCATGAACAGATAGATACACCATCCACACACGCTTGCCTATCTTGGAAGAGAACGTCACCCCATTGAAAGTACTGTAATAGCGATAACCTCCCAAGATGGCACCACCTGTCCATTGAACTCCTTTGAACGGTGCATCAAGCTTTAGTTTATACCATCGATCCCAAACTGTGGGCCGAGGGCCAACTGGTGGGCCGTGAGGATATTGCAAGTGGGCCCCCAAATAATTGGCAAAAGACTTAAAGTGCGGGTGCCATGATTTTTTCCCCCTCTAAAACATGATTATCAGGCATTATGATTATACTAGGAGGAAGATTTTTTTCCAAAAAAGTGTACAGAAAGAGTTAAAACTATGTTTTTATGTGGCCACACCCACCAGTTCATTGGTATGCGTGGTTGTCATGGTGGGTGGTGACCCAGCTGAAGTTAGCCACACCCACGTATGTTGGGTGAATGGTAATTAGGGGAGGGGTTGATTCTGTGATTTAATAAGTATCTGTGTTTTTGGACCGGCACGTTTGACCCCACAAGGTGGCAGCCTCCAGCTAAAACCCAAATAGAAAGGCAATACATAATTGCTCATAACAACCACACCAGGGGGTCTAATGAAGTACTGTCAACCTCCTAGACACATGAAAAACAGAAAAAGTACAAAACTATGGCACCGCCTCTTTAACATTTTAACTGACAGCCGGTGGAGGTTTTGATAGTAACTGCGACCTGACGGTTGTAATCATTAATCCTAGCCATAACATTGATTGATTGATTGATCGTTAAAGCAGTTATGACATGCTGTTTTTACCAATCATAACAGTCTTTGTCCTGGTCCTTAAAACGTGTATTAAAATGTTAAAACTGAAAACTCCACTCCAGTGAGCCAAGGCAGGATTTTTTCTCTTTGTGTTCTGCTGCATTTTGACATGCAAAGATAATATACCTAGTTTCCTGTAGGTGTTGTAGTTCAGGAACCTTCCTGTTAATCATCTCCTCTTTTGGAATGCAACAACCTCAGTTGTAAATGTTAATGGTAAAAAATGGAACGATACACTGTGTAAAGTAACAGGTTAATGGTAAAAAAATGGTAAATTGGAATGATACAAACACAGTATAAAGTAACAGCAAAGGTGATAAAACCTCACCGTCCCCTGGACGATGATGCATACAGAGGCCAATGAACTTTCTGAGACTAATTATTCATAAAACTACAGATTGCAGAAAATCCACTGAATGTTGAAATTAAATGTTGAATGTGTGTAATTGAGGTCAGGAAACATGAAACAATGCCTAAAGAAAAAATGTGATGTCATATGACCTTTAAAATAAACATGCTCTGAAAATGCAGGCGGTTGAACACCTTGAAGATTTTCAAGAGAGCCTGCAGCAAAGATTGGGAACCACACTGACCTATACATTGTTTTAATTTTTTTCCTTGAATCCATACATTTTATGCAGTTCTTTGTAAATGTCTGGAGGAGTATTTTAAAGGTGTACTGAGTTCATTCTTCTGCTTGTCACCTGTGACATCTCTCCCTATAACCAGAAGGGACAGTTGTGTGTACAGTATGTGTGTGTTTCCAAGCGACATTTCCATAAAGTGCTGCTACCAGTATATCACTGAACCGTAACTGTGTTTATATGTCTGTCTCTGAAGCCATATTCTGTATAGTGGCCCCCAGGGGATGGGTGTCACGAGGCCCATGATGTCACGCCCTGCTGCCTGGTGCCCTTAGGGCCACGCAGGAGACCTTTTGAAGGACATAGATAGACCAGTGGTTTCCACCTGTTTCATATCAAGGTCCATTATTTGTTCAGCGTGTGAGCAAAAACTATAGAATATTTTGTTATCGTTGGATGGGATTTGTGTCCATAGTTCTATTGATATGGTACCATAGGAGAGATAACGGGCAAACGTTGATCAAAAATAAATATTCTTCTACATTTTTGTGTGTAGTGTTCAGCAGATGTTTAACTGTAACTGTAACCAACTCTCCATCATTTAGCTGGGGACCGCCGGGATTCCCTTCAAGGACCACTGGTGGTCCCCGGACCACTGGTTGAGAACCACTGACATAAACCACTGACATATCAGTCAAAACACCCACCAACATGCACGCATGCACACGCGCGTGTGCGCATGTGCACACGTGTACGTTTGCATTACTATACTTGTGAGGATGTCAACATTTTACAATGCAGATTTTATGTGGCATTTTGAAACATTTGGGACTGTTTTAGCCGTAAACCATAGTCCGTTCATAGTTCAGTCAGTTCATAGTCTCCTGCCAATAAAAAAAAACATCCATAATGCATATAATAATCCTAAGAAGAAGTCTTGAATAATAAAATAACATTTTAAAGCGAACACGGGTAATCATATAGCCTACTATAATATTGCACTTGCCCAATAGTCCATATTGCACATACCTGAGAGAACAAAGTTTATGTGTGAGTGTGTGAATCCAACAGTACTTTCACAGCCTTTGGAAAAAAAGCTGTTTGACAGCCTGTTGGTGCTGGCCTATCTTTCTTGTAGGTACAATTTCTTTTGGACAGTCCGTCACTGTAAATATTGCACTGCCAGGTTGGTGTTTGGAGAGGTTTTGGTAAATAAAAAAGCAACAAATTGTGTTCTTGGACGGTTCAGTCGCACTCTTAACCATTTATTGCAACACATGGAATACAGTTAAACTTGGCGTTAAAGGCTCCACTTTCGGAGATGTTCCCTGAATTTTGTCCAAGCTGCAAAATCAGGGAACGTTAAGCAAACCAAGCAAATAGCAATACATTGACAGCAAGACAAGCAGAGCTCTAGTGAATGCAAGCCGTATTTAAAGGAGCTTCCCTACAGGGCGTGAGCTCTGATTGGTGTGAAGCAATGGCCAGGAGAGCTGTGAATGAGGAATAGGAATTGGAACTGATTACAGCTGAGGTGGGCGAGACTCACGTGTCCTGCAAGAACTAACCAACGCTATGCTTCATTTGTCTAATTCCTGGAGCCTTGGCTATTCGGTCGACCTTTACATATACAGTGAAGTATCTCATTAGTGTTCCATCACAAAGGCTCTCCTGGCCCCTCACACGCTGCAGTGTAAACCAGTGGGTCGGGACCCCCAAGGGGGTCCTCAAATTATTTTGGGGGTTCCCCATTTGCGAGGCGTTGTAGATCAGCTATTTTCACAATAGAACCGTGTTATTCAAAATGTAATGCCTCAACTCTTAGTGCTCGTCAGGGTGGTGGGGGGGGGGGGGGGGTCCCCAGTTAAAATATGATTATTTTTGGGGGTTGCAGCCTGAAAAGGTTGAGAACCACTGGTGTAAACCACCACAGCATACACTCAGTTCGCTCAGCTATAGTTTCACCCTGTTGTCGTCACCCGCCCCCGTCTCATCTCATCTGACATAGTGAACCCCAGCATCCCTATTCTGGGGGGGAACATTCACCCGAAATATCTTGGTTCCAAGCTGAGAGGCTATTTTTGTTGTGCATCCACTTCAAATAGCAGTAGATATCATGCAAGTTAAAGTACAGGCTGGCCTGCAGCATCGGGCCTGGATCATCATAGCCCAATTTAGCTCCAAATATCCAGCCAGGTATCCGACTGAAATTGACAACATGATGAATCATTCATGTGCCATGCAGTCTTTATTTGTTTATTTATTTATACATAACTCTTCACTCTTCACTGTTTAATGATATTTTCCTGAAATGTTCCTGCAAATGCGTTTTCTTTCCTTGTTTTGCCTTTCTAATTTTTAAGGAGAATGGAGTGTATTTTTGCAGAAACTCGCAAATGTCAAGAAACCACTCCATTGTCATTGATTGATTGATTGATTCCCATAGGTAGATTTAAACTCCCAAGTCAGAGAAGGTCATAAAAATGCAAAAATAGCTGATCTACAAGCTCAATGTTCTGCCAATCCCCTGAAAATCTACTGTCTTGCCAATGGCAGGACGTGTGAAGTTTTGAACACATCTGTAGTGGTCCTTACCGGTTCCTTACCCATGCGACCCACTCATCCTGCCCCCATAAATCTACCCTCAATCTACCATCCTTTTCCTCTGCTTCTCTCCTCTCCTCCTCCTCTTTCTCTTCCTTCTCCCTCCCCTCTTATGACTCTAAAGCTCTAGATTTAGATGCCCCTCTTATAATCTATTGACTAAGATTTGTATGGCCTATATGTCCTACTTATTCACCAGCAATATGTGCTAGAAAATTTATATCAGGTCGCACTTATCACCAAGAATGCTGGTCCCTTATTGGCTAAGGGTGACAGACAGACAGACAGACAGACAGACAGACAGACAGACAGACAGACAGACAGACATTTTGTTGTTTAATAGTAAGATAACAAAAGATGGCACGCATTTCACACCTTATTTGCTGATGGTGGTTTATTTGGTAGCATTTCGAAGTGTGTGTGTGTGTGACTGACTGACATAAGGAGAGCAGAGGTGCGCTGCGAAGCCTGCGAAGTCGTCAGTCCAACAGTCACCCCTCCCCCTCTCAGAAACCTTTGAGTGGTGCAAACCGCTCCTACATTTCACTTACTGTGTGTATTAGTACGGATCTCCAGGTACGGAGCTCATACACATAAAGTAACCGACGTCACGGACAGAACGGCCCATACAAGGAGATATACACTTAATTGTGCCGTGTTTGCACCGCTCACTTCGCACAGGTGCGATTTCTTTGTAATCCGCTCCTTGGAAATGCAGGTTCAACACAGAAATTCTGACTAATATCTATGAATGCGGTGATATTAGTCTGACCATGCCAGACTGGTGTGCATGTAAACATATAATGATAGCCATGTTACTGCCATAAAAGCAACCTCCTGTTACTAGAGGCCACGCTACTGCTTACACCCGGTCGACCGACAGTATTGACTCGGCTAATGACTTGAGGTTGGCAGATTCAAGTTGGTCTCCCCTGTGGTGTCATAGGTGTACCAGGCAGTACAATGTTGGGAGCTTCTGTATATTCATGTATTCTGGTTGGTATGACTTCCTGAATTATTCATACATCAACAACACAAATAGCTACCGTATGTGGAAAGAAACTTGTGGCGTTCCCAAGGGGCATGAATACAAAAAAGGCTCTTGCTCAAGTCTAGCCACACTGCTGCTGCATCAACGTTACCAGGTTCTGCACCGAGTGCCGCGCTGCGAGATTGTAGATTTGACAATTTGTCTTTGCATATATTGACTTGATTCTATAAATGTCTTCCAAATTCCATCAGTGGTGCTCAAACTTTTTTATGTTCCTGGACCCCTAGAATTACATGTATTTGACCGTGGACCCCCATCTCAAAATATTTTGTTCCAGGGACCCTGAGAAAGAAAGATTTCAGTTACAAATGTTCGCTTTAAAAAATATACATTCAAGATTTGCTTAAATGGTTTTTCAAAAATAGCAGATCTACAAGCTCGTAGTGCGGCACTCAGTGCCACACCGTGCGCTTGTATGTATGCTATTTTTTAATACCTAAACAAAAAATAACGATTGAAGTGGTTAAAATCGAATGCGACACAGATGCATTCCATGTCTAAAAATGGGTTAAAGCAGTGGCTCTCAACCAGGGGGGTCCCCAAATTATTTTGGGGGGTCACCAGATTATGAACTTGTTCTCACTCAACAATAAACAAACCAACATGAAGTTAAATGTATAGAGGGCATCTGCACATAAGTGACAATTTAAGGACTTTTTAACACCTCTAAAGTGACAAATGAAACATGGGCAAAATTGACAAATATTTGAGGCAGAAATTGTGAAAATAGCCGATCTACATGCTCACAACGCCTCGCCGTGAGCATGTAGATCTGCTATTTTCACAATAGAACAGTGTTAAAGCACTGCTGAGAATAGTGAGAAAGAGACCATTTGAATAGGACTGTTGTCGCTCTACAGTTGAATGTGGTGAGATTCTCCCAAGGGGTAAACTTCATTCGCTGGAAATGAAGCCTACTTCCGGGTTCTCATTGAAGCCGCTGTTCCTATTAATGGCCCAGCAGCTGTAGCTATTTCACATTCTACTGGTGTCAATATGTTAATATCTCAATGAAATTCAAAGAGGTTTTGGGCGAACTTTACAGAAACGTTTACAGAAAAAAAGGGGTTACTCTAGAGATGAAATAAAGCTGGACAAGAATAATATTCTGGTTTCCCTATAGCAACCACACAGTCTATTGCCACACCTTTTACAGATATGGTCTTTTCTCTGGTGTGGATACACCAGTGTTTCTTATAGTGACTTGAATCATTGAAACTCTTGCCGCATGCTTTACAGTAATAAGGCTTTTCTCCAGTGTGGAGACGCTGGTGTCTCTCCATATTATGTTTCTGACCGAAACCTTTGTCACAATGTTCACAGTGGAAAGGTTTATCTCCATTGTGAACACGCTGGTGTGCCTTCAGATTACTTAATTTACTGAAACTTCTGTCACAACGATCGCAGTGGAAAGGTTTTCCTCCCGTTTGGAGATGCTGGTGTCTCTTCAGATCACCTGCCTGACTGAAACTTTTGTCACAATTTTCACAGTGGAAAGGTTTTTCTCCGGTATGAATACGCCGGTGTCTGGTCAGTTTACTTAACGTACCAAAGCTCTTGTCACACTGGTCACAGATGTGTGCTTTCTTCCTCGTGTAATCCGTGTCATGTGTTTTTACCCCTGGTTTACCCTCTGTCTGTTGCTGACTGTAATAAGAACGGTGCTTCTGGACGGATACAGAGCTGGTTATTTGCGGGCAGGCTGCTGAGGGGATCTGTCCGTTCTTCAGCATTTGCCAGTAGAGGTGGTTTTTGCAGCTCTTCTGAGATGGGAAGGCGTATGGACACTGAGAACTACTGGAGACCTGAGTCTGGGAAGACTGGGACCCGACTCCTCTCAGGAGTGGTGGTTCGTGGACAAAGCTGCTGCTATACTTGGACTGTGATGGGAACATAGTGTAGGTCTGTTAGGGATGGAAGATCACTCTGTCAATGTCTCTTCCTCTGTCTTCTTTCTTTCTTTCTTTCTCTGTCTCCGTCTTTCTTTCTTTCTTTCTTTCTTTCTTTCTTTCTTTCTTTCTTTCTTTCTTTCTTTCTCTTTTCCCTCACTTTATGTCTCTCCTTCTGTGTGTCTCTCTGACCTTATATCTCTGTCTCTCTCTTCCAGTATCTCTGAGTCTCTCTTCCAGTATCTCTGAGTCTCTCTTTCAGTATCTCTGAGTCTCTCTTTCAGTATCTCTGAGTCTCTCTTTCAGTTTCTCTGTGTCTCTCTTTCAGTTTCCCTGTCTCTCTCTTTCAGTATCTCTGTCTCTTTCTGTCTCTTTCTGCCCTTCGCTCACTCTGTCTCTGTCTTCATATCTCCTCCTCTGTCTCTATTAGTAGTCTCTCTCAGGACAAGACAATAACAGCTGAATGTTTTCCTCTGGTGAATTGGAAGGCTCAAGTCATTTCACCACATTATATGGGCTCAGCAGCACTATGTCAGTCTGACATCAGACACTACTAACCATGATGCATGCATTTATGGGATCACCTATATGCGATTTGAGGATTTCTAAATCCGCACAGCTTTGGTGGCACACACACATGTCACATTACATATGGGCCAGGGCCATTTGTCAAATCGACCGGCTTCATCGGGACACGCATGGGTGCAATTTATTCGTGAATTAATTTTCTCCATCGACTTTAATTAAAAATAAACGTTTCCCAAATATGGATATAACTGACATCATAGATGTCTGACATCAAAGACCAGATGAGACAGCATGTGCATATATGGGCATTGGGCATTCCAAGATATGGGCTTACTGTAATATTGATGACATCATAGATCTCCATAGATGGTGTCATCTGTGGTAACTGAGGGACTAAAATGGGAGAAAGGACAGTATGACTTGCAGAGAACTGTATTTTTGTCAGGGACCACCCAGAAGATTATTTTTTCTTTTCTTTTTTTCAAAAATAACCAATCTACAAGCTCACATTATGACATGTTGTGAGCTTGTAGATTGGCTGTCTTTGTATAGATTTTGATGCTATTTTAACTAATTGGTAATTTTAACTAAATTGGTAATTTTAACTAAAATGGTACTCTTTGTGTACCATTGATTTAGCTGACCTCTATCAAATATACATTTTTGTTTCCAATTAGCTTTCTGACCTTTTTTTGTTTTTCCTTTTTGTACTGCATGTTTGGTCGTGCTGTTTTATTCTAAATCATTTACCAGTGCAGTTAGTTACTTTGTGGTTTTATTGAAAATCCAATACAAACAAAGTTCAACAACAAAGGAGGTTGTATATTGAGTTAAGTTTTCAAAGGCTCAATTCATCCGTGGCCGTGTGTGTGCGTTTGTGCGCTCGCACGTGTGTCTACTGTGCAGTGGTGGAATGTAACTAAGTACATTTACTTAAGTACTGTACTTAAGTACAATTTGGAGGTATTTGTACTTTACTTGGGTATTTCCAATTTCCAATACTTTTACTTCTACTCCACTACATTTGGAACTTTAGTTACTAGTTACTTTTCAGATATAAATTATAATATCATAAAACACCCATAAACCACTTTAGCCCTATTTTATACCATAGCTATTTGAAAATAGCCGATCTAGTGAGCATTGCGACGTGTTGTGAGCTTGTAGATCTGCTATTTTCAAACCGTTTGTACTTTTACTTTTTGTACTTTAAGTTCTTATTGATGCCAATACTTTCATACTTTTGTTAGTACATTTTGAATTCCGTACTTCTACTTAAATAGAGTATTTCTATATTGAAGTATTGATACTTTTACTTAAGTAGGCCTACAACATTTGAGTACTTTTTCCACCACTGGTACTGTGTATGTGTGTAGTGTACTGTGTGCGCGCGTGTGTGCACGGTATTTCCGGCTCATTGCCTATTTGGCTGACATTTCTCCTGGACGTGCCACTGTGGGAGCGAGCATCCCACTAATTAGGAACCTTAATCATCACCTTTCTTCTCCTCTCCCTCTTCTAATTCTATTCTCACTCCCACTCTTTTCCTCCTTTGCTTTCAAGCAACACCCACTTCTTCCTCCTCGTCTCCTGCTGACCCCGATACTGTAGTGTATTATTAACATCCCCTTTGCTCTTCCCACTTGAGTCCCCCCTCCCCTCTCTCTCCCTCTGGTGGGTTTTGAGTGGGTGCTCCATGTACGGTAATTAATGTGGGAGAGGAGAGGAGAGGAGTTGGGGATCATGGAGGCAGGAGACTTTTTAGCCTCCAGTGTGTGATGGTGTGAACCCCCACTAATTATCATCAGGCCACTGCCGAATACTATTGGAACTAGCCTTTCAGTGTGATGATGATATATCCACCTCCACTAAACACTGTTGGAACCAGCCATTCAGTAAAGATATATCCACCTCCACTAAATACTGTTGGAACCAGCCATTCAGTAAAGATATATCCACCTCCACTAAATACTGTTGGAACCAGCCATTCAGTGATATATATCCACCTCAGGGTTATCCTAGATGACTATTTCTATGCATTTTATGTATTACCTTGTGCTGTCCTTGCTTATTGTGTATTGTAAAATCTCTCTCTCTCTCTCTCTCTCTCTCTCTCTCTCTCTCTCTCTCTCTCTCTCTCTCTCTCTCTCTCTCTCTCTCTCTCTCTCTCTGCCGCAGTTTGGGCGGACGGAGGTGATCGACAACACACTAAACCCAGACTTTGTCAGAAAGTACATCCTGGACTACTTCTTTGAGGAGAAGCAGAGCTTGCGCTTTGACCTGTGAGTTTATTCTCCCTTTGAAGTTCAATCCATGGTGTTGTGCTGCTGCCACTCTGTCCTTCTGTCTCTCTGTCTCTCTCTCACATGCGCATGTGCACACACACACACACACACGCACACGCACACACACGCACGTGCACACACACACACACACACACACACACACACACGCACATGCACACGCACACACAACCTTTATTTCAGTGGTGGAAAGAAACTAAGTACTGTGCTTAAGGTAAGTACACTTTTCAGGAATGACAGTACAGTTCAAGGTCAACTAAAAGGATATACACCTCAAGAAAGCTTTTGGACTTCAATTGGGGTCCTTTTTAACTCAGATAACATTGAATGACAAATAAAACACAGTAACAAAAACAGTCGTAAAACGCAGTGCAAAATAAATGGTATTTACAATAGAAAGGTCAGGTAACTATATTCAATTCTGGTCTTTTATACTTTTACCACCACTGCTTCAATGACTCTTTCTTACATAAACTTCCTGGACAAAGATGCAGTATCAGTAAAGTATTGTTATATAAATGGACGCGCACGCACACATCACAGCTTGCAGTCTGCATATTTAGTTAGTTCCCTCTTCAATTCTTTTTACTTGCATTCCTTCCCAATGCTACAGTCCTGTCTTTATCCGTTTGAGCTTGCACTCAAAGGCCTCTTTGAAAGCTTTCAGTAGAAGGAATAACCATCATTAATAAGCCATATACTGTATAGCCCATGTATGATACAGCAGCATTGATGGAGTTGGAACAATACCCAATGCCAAGCTAACCTTTTCTTTTCAGTGGTTCTCAAAGGACCCCCAAAATGATTCATATTAGGCTGCGGACCTCCTTTTTACCTCATTTTGCTGGGGACCCTGTGGAATCCCCCCAGGGGGCCCCAGACCTTACTTTGAGAACCACTAGGACTCTCTAATATTTGACGTCTGTTTCTGTTAAAGTAAGAAAAGGAGAATGCTGGACAAAAATGGATATTTCTTTTCAGACACAGTCGACCTTTTGTTGTTTTCACTTCAGTCTCTCTCTCTCACTCTCTCTCTGGTCTCTGAATGAATACATACTGATTAAAATCTCCGGGGCTAAAATTAACAGGATCTATCGTTTCATCAGACCTTTCAAGTACTGTCTCACATTTAATCTCACTTTATTCCCCACATGCTCCATTTGCCTGCCTTTCATCTTCTTGACATTCACATGCTAATTATCACCGGAACATGGACCACATATACTGTACTCTCTGCCATAGACCCATTTCCTGAGTGACACCCTGTAGAGAGTGCCGTTAGCTGTGGTGCCAACAGTAGTGTAAAGTATAACTTGTAGCCTACATTTACTTAATGTACCTTTGTACAATATTGAGTATTTGTACTTGATTTGAATATTTCCCATTTTCAATAATTTTACTTCTACTCCACCACTGGCTGCGGTTTACACTGCAGAAATGACGGCGGCGCTTTCTACAGGGAAGCGCTCAGGAAATCGATCTATACGCTAGGGCATTCACGAATAGTGATTTTTAGTATTCGAATTATTCAACCTCAAAGTATTCGAATAGTAGAATATTCGACAGGACTCGCCAAACTGTCAAATATTCAGTAAGCAAGAGGCGAACATTGTGAAAATAGGTGATCTACATGCTCACATGTGAGCATGTAGATCGGCTATTTTCACAATATTTATCTGCGGAACAGAGTCACATATTTGTAATACCTACAATTCCAAGTGCTTGTCAGGGTGTCCCCAGTTCAAATATGTTTATTTTGTAGGTCACGGCCTAAAAAGGTTTGAGAACCCCTCGTATAGAGCATTAACAAATTCATCCACCAGGGGCATTGATTAAAAAAAAAAAAAAAGAAAAAAGCAAATATTCGACTTTGGTGAACAATGTCGAATAGTGACTTTGATATTCGAATATTCAAATATTTGGTGAATGCTCTACTATACGCCAGAACACTGTTGATTTCGTCAACTAAAACTATGACACACACTATTCACTGACGAATACGAAATAAGAACTACATAAAAACTAAGCTATGATGACTAAAACTATATGACTAAATATACTGACAATTTCGCCAACAAATAAAAACTAGGCTGAAATGTTAGGGAAGGACTAGTGGAGAAGAGATCCGGTAGAACTAAAAGACAAGTCATTTTATGTTTGGTTGTGCTCGGGTGTTGCACTCTACAAGCTCACAATGTGTCATATTATGAGCTTGTAGATCTGCTATTTGCAGCATGCGAACCAAGTGTAGAATCTGCCATTACGTCGCCAAAGTACATTTGAGTCGACGCAATCTACTGTAGTCTAAAACTAGACTAAAACTAAAAACATTTCATGTGACTAAAGCTAAATCAAAAGCGCATATTTGAACATCTGCATTTTATTGTTATATTTAGCTGTAAATCTTGCTGTTTTTTGTTTCCTTTCAGGTATGATGTGGACTCCAAAAGCCCAGACCTATCCAAACATGTGAGTGGATGTGACTTTCTCCATTGATCCTATATAAGCCACAGATAAATCAGACCTGCAGACCAGTCCTCTCTGCACAAACCTAGTCTTGCATAGCCAGACGTACAGAGAACTCAACCATCTCAAGTGGTGGAAAGTAATTAAGTACTTTTACTCAAGTTCTGTACTTAAGTCCAATTTTGAGGTATCTGCTTTCCAATTTCCAATACTTTTACTTCTACTCCACTACTGTACATCTCAGAGACAGATATTGAGTGTGAGTGTGAGGGTGACCTGCTGACCCCCCAACCCCCCCCTCCTGTGTGTGTGTGTGTGTGTGTGTGTGTGCGCGCGCGCGCGTGTGTGTGTGAGAGCCATACTTGCTCACCCAGGCCGCCACTGGTATTGCAGTTTGCTCAGGCTACATACAGACACGGCCGGCCGCATACACACACGGCCACGTATAGGAGACGGTGTGACCACCGCTAAAAAATGTAGTGCTTTTTTCCACCACTGATAAAGTAGCTGCTATAGAACAGCAGAGAAAACATCCAGCAACCCCATAAAGCAGGGGTCTTCAACGTTGTTCAGCCCGAGGACCCTTTATCTGTGAGAGAGAGATGAAGTAGGGACCCCCACTACATATTGTTCACGTGGTCAAATGTCACCAGACGTAAACAGATCTCTGATCTCCTGGCCACGTGAGTCAATCGCCGCACAAATCTAACAAATCTGCAAGCAAATTAACAGGTCATTTGAACAACTTCAGTTTATGGCATAATTATGATTGATTAATTATCATAGTGAAATGCTCGGAGACTGGCTTCATTCTCTTTATCCGTGGCATGCATGGTGATGATGGTGATTTGCATGCATGCTGTGCTGTCACCATGAAGGTCTAATAATGCAAGCCTGGTTCTGGGTTACGATTTCTATGCTATGACAAAGAAGACTGTCTAGACATGATGCGCACATCCCAAACCCAGCGTTGGGCAGGTGCCGAGCGACCATCGGTGCAGGAACATTAAAAAATGATTGTAGAAATAAATGACAAAATGATTGCACACTGTTCATCAGACGCAGTCTGATCAAGAACGCGTGGCTCGAAAAATGTCACCGGTTTTCTTTTTTTGGGGTGCTATAAAACACTTCACATCGTTGGAGCCCTACAGTGTGCCAGCGTTTTATTATTATTTCTATTATATATATATATATATATATATCCCATGTTCCTGCATTTTCTACTGTACTGTAGCAAAGTATCCAAATACAAAACAAGAACAAATGTCTGCAAAGTTTGGTTTTCGATTCAACAGCATCTTTGCTTTGCACTTTTCAAATGAGATTTATACCGTTGTCTAGTCGAGCCATAAAGATACAATATGAAATATTTACTGGTATGTTTTTTTGTTCGTTTTTTTGCTCATAATTGCCGGTGTCAGCTGTAATGTATGAGGAGGCATCGTGGAATAATTTGCGGCGTTCTCATGTAGAATACTTTAGATCAGTGGTTCTCAAACATTTGTCATGTCAAGCACCCCAAAATGATACATATGAGACCACAAATCTCCATTGGAATTAGATTTTTGTGCCAGGAAAAGCTATAAGAGAAGATTATTTTTGTTGGATTAGATTGAGTACACTGTCTATACTGTAGGTGGGGAGATAACAGTGTAGAGAGCAATATTCTCAGTGGAATGAATACATTATAGCCTGAATAACCCTGAATAACCCTCCCACATTAAAGGGTTAGTTCTGATTTTTGGACAGAAAGCTGTAGGAAATTCTTGCCATTAATATAGTGGTTGCAAAGGTATTAATTGGTTGCCAGAGTCCCGTGGTCAGTGTTCTGGTCTGTTTGAAGAATATGAAGTAGTTCTGGTGATTTGGCGGGGGCCACTCATTAATAGATTATTAATCCACAAAACTAGTGTTGATGTATTTCTATGATATATTGCTACTTTCGTTCTCATCAGCTGACTGCAGAGCGCCTTGTTTTGGGGGAGTACGCTGCAGCGGCGCAGTGATACTGGACACAAGAAAATAGTACCATGTGACAGAGGGGTCAAAGTTGAACGAAAGAAAAAATAGCGCTATTTTTTTTTTTAAGATTTGTTTTGGGGCTTTTTTTTATGCCTTTATTGACAGGACAGTAGACTGACAGGAAATGGGGAGAGAGATGGGGAATGACATGTGGCAAAGGTCGTCTGGATCGGGAGTCGAACCGGCGACGCCAGCAGGCATCAAAGCCTAGTATGTGGTATGCGCCTTGACCACCAGGCCAGCGGGCGCCCCCAAGTAGAGCTATTTGAATGCCACTAGTTTTGTGGATTCGTCTATTTTTAATGAGTGCCCCCCCGCCAAATCACCGGAACTACTTCCATAGGACTCTGACCATAGGACTCTGGCAACTAATTAACCCAAAAATCTGAACTGAACCTTTAAGGACCCCTGGGTGTCCCTGCGGAACCCATTTTGAGAACCACTGGATTATATCATCCAATGCTTTTAACCACTGGTTTCCATACAACCCTAAACACCTATTTTCTTTAAGCAAATATATCTAATTGTGATGGGAACTATGGGAACAAAAAGCATTGAGGAAATCATTTTGTTCACAAAATAATCAATATAATAGATTATTTTATGTATTTGGATACGAAGGGCTTGCATTATTCTGTCACCTTAACTTTAATCTGCACCCAAGTCTCCTTGTAGTTATTGCTTGCTTGTCTCTTTGCACTCATTCTTTTGTTTTATTAGTCCTATTGTAAGAGTTCTTGGTATTGGGGTGTTGTTGTTGTCTTTTTTGGTATATTATGTTGTTGTTTTTGTTGTTGTTGTTTGTTGTTGTTGTTGTTCACTGTTGTTGCTCCGGCTGCCTGCCTGCCCGCCCCACCCCCCGTCTGGAAGCCCGCCGAACTCAACGTACGTGCCAGGATTTGCCTCATACTTCTACCAGTGTTTGTCTGACTGCTGTCTATGTGCCCCCTCTATAGCTCTGGGTGGGGTTGCACCACCTCACACTAAGTTCAAACGTAGCCTAGTTGTAACGTAAATGGCTTCTAAGTCAAGACTTACGCATTACTAACATTTCAGCTGTTGCACCACTCTAACGTATCTCTAAGTAACTACTAAATATTTACACCAGCCTTTGGGCAGCACTAAGTCCTTACTAAGTAACCTATCTCTATGGGAGTAGAGCAACTACACTACTAACGAGGCAGACAGCATTATATCGGCTATTTAATTAATTCAACAATGAAACGACCCATCTGTTTAAAACATACATTAAGCCCTATTACATTTCGGCCATTTGAAAATATCCGATCTACAAGCTCACAATGTGTCTGCTATTAATAGAGTATTTCTATATTGCAGGATTGATACTTTTTTAATTCATTTGTGTACTTTTTCAACCACTGCATATAGCCGTGGCAGACATACAGCACAACAGTGACTTGAACGGTGCTCTTCTCCCTCCAAATATGTGCTGCCCTGCGTTACTTCACAACGGGGCAAAATGTATGAGGGGCCAAAATAATTTGTGATACAATCCGTGTGGGATGCGGTCGCCATGAGCACGTGTATCAATATGACTTTGTGTACATGCCAGTGGAGAGACGGAGCTCTGTCTGTTGACAAAAGACGATATAAGCTTTACTTCCTTACTAGAAACAGTTAGTTTGCATTGGATTCGGGAGCTATGACGTCATTTAATGCGACTACACTTTACTTTAGGAACAGTCTACGCATTACTAGTTATTAGTTACGTTATGCCTTAAGCAGTCGTGGTGCAACACCTGTTGGTAACTCACTTAGTTACAAACTAACTAGTAAGCCTCTATAAGGACTTTACTCCCTAACTTAGGGCAGAACTTACGTTCTGGTGGTGCAACCTGCCCCTAGTGTTAAGGGACTAACGAGCCCTTTTGCTCACCTCACACCCACGGTAGCCCAGGGCTGCGCAACATTTGCGCAACATTGTCTGTAGTAAAACAAAATATACTTTCGCCAGTACTCACCAAAACAAAGACGAAAGGTTTTCAGATGTAGAAAGCCTACTTTGCTTAGTGGAACTCGGAGACCCCACCTCACTGTCTAAAATACACTTTGTCCAGGAAAGAAAATATTTCACCGGAAAAAACAACAACAACCAAAAAGAAGAAAACAAGTATTTACTCCACGGCGTCCTCTACAGATAGAAAAATTCCAGATTTTGCCTTCCGGTGAAATATTTTCTTTTCTTTTCAAAAAGTGTATTTTAGACGTGAGAGTGTTCCCATCAGAGACAGTAGGCTTTCAACTCCCTAACGCCGCCTTTGATTTGTTGAGTAGCGAAAGCGAGAGTTGCTGCGCAGCCTGGGGTGTGAGCACAGGAAGGGTACCGTTATTACGACGTTCGATAGTTCGTCGTTACATTCGTCCGACACTGGTGGATGCTAACCTGGTGAAATGCTAACCTGCTGATGCTGGTGAATGCTAACCTGGTGAATGCTATTATGCCTAAACCTAAAACTAACCCTTACCCTTACCTCAGTAAAACTATGCCTAAAACCTACAGTAACCCTAACCCTTAGTCGGACTAATGGGACGTCGAAATATCGAGATCTCACCGTGAGCGCAAGGGTTCGAAAGTCCCATAGCTTCCAGAGCTACGTATGCCCCCCGCAAATTCACAACCATTCTCTGAAGAAGGATAATGGCTTTATTACAAACAAACAAACAAACAAACAAACAAACAAACAAACAAACAAACACACAGCTCCAAAATCTCAATTGGTAATCAAACGCTTTCAAGGGTTTTTGAAGAACAGCATGACAATGAGAGGCAAGGCCAATTTGTTTAGCAAGGGAATTCAGTTTAACTAGGGAATTCAGCGTGCTTGACACAGAAACACTAAACAAAGGAAACGCTATGAAAGGACATTTGAATTCAGTAAATGGAAGGACAAAAAGTTAAACTGGATAAGTTTGAATTAATGTCAAAACGTGATGCAAAAATGTGCCTTTTGAAGCTGTAATCCGGAACTTCTTTTTGATGAATAACACCCGAACGCAAACAAACATAAAACGACTGGCCTTTTAGTTAGCTCGCTAACATTTTAGTCTAGTTTTTATATGTTGATGAAATTATTATATTTTCCGTTCAGTCCTGTCTAATTTGTCATGGATTCACACTCTTGGAAGAGCCCCGGGTTCGATTCCTGGGCAGGACTTGACATTTACAGATTGCAGCTTTGTTAAAAAAATCAAAAAATAAATCCAGAATTAGAATGAGGCTGTTTTTTTAGAAGAGCAGTTGACTAAAAGGGCATTGCAGAGCAGGGATCCCACTTCAAACTAAAACAGACTGCACCTGTTAATGGATTATTGAGTGTCTTCTCCCTCTCTCCACCCTGGATACAAATCCTTTATAGGCAGCCGTTCCCCAACGGCTGCCTATCAGTGGGTCGTGGCCCACTGATGGGACATGAGTATATTGCAAGTTGGACCCCCAAATAATTAAGTGGGTGGGCTGCGGACAGATTTTCAAGTGGGCCCCCAAGTATCCAGAAATGGCTGCGAACCTCTGCCTTTTCCCCCCATCGCCTTAATGTGATATAAGTCAGTCCTCAAACCAAGGTCCATTATTTATGGGGCATTTGAACCACTGACCACCATGATGAGATCTAGCCTCTCAGACTCAAAACGTAGAATATGTTGTTATTGTTGGATAAGATTGTGTCCACAATTCCATGCTGTATGTATTGATTTGGTACCATAGGAGAGATAACAGGCAAAACCTTGATCAACATAACAAATCTTCTACGTTCTCTATGTGTAGACTTGTAAATTAAGGAATGCAGGTGACAATATTATTGAACTCTTGAGAGCGTGAAATGAAACCAAATGGACCAATACGGGTCCATTTGGTTTCATTTCACACTCTCAAGGGTTATAGCATAAGGGTCCATTTGGTTACCAACTCTCCATCATTTAGCTAGGGACCACCTGGAACACCCTGAAGGACCACCGGTGGTCCCCGGACCACTGGTTTAGAGCAACTGGAATTGGGCCAAACTCCCCGTTTGTTCCATCTGTCAGTGTTCATTTTGACGGCATCTACAAGCCTGATCTACAAGCTCACAACACGGTCTGCGACACGTTGTAAGCGTGTAGATTGGGCAGGCCTGCAGTATTTCACCTTACCCGAAGTGGGGCCACTGTCTCAATTGCGGTTGTGAATTTGTAGGAATAGTCTCTATTCCAGCGAAGCCGGTTTGCCCCTTGGTTTAAGCAGGCCCTGTAGGTTCGCGTAGTATGTTCAGTGGGTCTCATTCATGAAGCGTGTGTGTACATTTGATACTAAAGTGCATACAGCGCTGTAAGTTCATTCCACATGCATATAGTCTGATTCATTCATTTATTCATTATTTTGACCTGAATCTGTTCATTATAGGCTATACACCAACACCCACGTCTGCTCTGAGTCTGAGGCACTCGTAGGTGGCAGAATCATGGGTGGCTTTTAATCGAAAGCCTTTCTATTCCTCATGCTAAATCAATTGCAACAGCGCCAAACCTCAAAGGAAATGTTAATGTGCCCGACGTTTGTCAAAACATGAAAAGAAAAGGAAAAAAACGATGTCTGGTCATGTTTTGAAGTGAGGATGCATAACTGGGCTTGAGGCAAGTTCAAACCGATTTTTATTTATTCATCAGTTGACGCATTTAGAGCTGAATATATATTACACGCCCTTTCATGAATGAGACATTGGTCTGTACATAGCAAACCTACACTAAGCTTGAAATCCTGACGTCACTCCGTTATCTCCTGCGTCATGGAAGTATTCTTTCTATTCATTGTAAATATCTTAGCATTGCGTTAAATTAGAACTGTGTCCAAAAAATAAACGAAACAGACCAGCGATTCTGTCAGGTTTTTTGTCAAAGGAACCAGGTCAATGTTTTCTTCCTGCTTCGCCTTAAAGAAATGTCATCTCTATCACCCTGTCAGTGTTTCTCAAACCATTTTTGTATCACAGACCAATTTTCGGTTTCCAAAACTTTGCAATAAAAATATTATTTCTTAAGAATTTCTAGAGCTTGTAGATCATCTGTTTTCACTATTTTAGAGATTGAGCTTAAATGGTAACCAATGTTTTTGCCACCCCCTATGTCTTATTGAAATTATGCCTCTGCAGGAATGATCCTCCTAATCCATATTCCTTGCCCCCATTCATTCAACTGATTCTTCTTACCTTTGCTTCCTACCTTATATCCTACCTGGCTTCCAGGACTTCTTGGGCCAGGTGTTCTGCACTCTGGGGGAGATCGTGGGTTCACCGGCCAGCCGCCTGGAGAAGCCATTAGGGTGAGTACTGAGTATATCATTTAAACCATCTCACTTTTCGTCTCTGTTGTTGTTTTCCACTGTAGTGCCCAAACTGTGGAACGAGCTTCCACCCCACGATAGAGCAAACCCTGCCTGTGTTTAAATCACATTTGAAAACTAACCTTTACTCCTTGGTGTTCGAAAGTCCAGACTGAGAGTTGTTGTTTCCACCATGCAATGTGTCTACATGTTTTCCTGTATATCGTGTTGTTTGCTTTTGGTATTTTACCATTTATTTTTTACAGAGTGTACAGCACGTTAGTTCAACACTGTTGTTTTAAATGTGCTCTATAAATAAAGTGGATTGGATTGAACATCGCAGGTCTACAAGCTCACAATGCAACATGTTGTGAGCTTGTAGATCTGCTATTTAGAGGTAGGCCAGGGCATCAATTTAAGGAAAATGTATAAATGTCGAAATACAAGGTTTTTATCCTGACTGTTGGACAGACTCGCCCTCCAATATTGTTGAGCAGTTATTGGTCAGAAGCAGCCCTGGTGCCCATATCATGCATGCATCATGCAGGCCATGCACTTTGTGCCTGCCTGGTTAAGTATAGGTGCAGGACATGCAGTACATGCACACTCGGTGCAAGCAGCATAAAAATGAAAGCAGAGTGTGTTGGTTCACCAGCCATGCTGCAGCCTCTGAAAATACTCATGGTTCCACAAACTCTACACCAGGGTTCCCCAATTAGTTTTCCCCAAGGGCCGAATTATGTCTAGGGTACCAAGCCGAGGGCCACAACATTGCAGGGGGCGACGGCGGCGTTCCTGCTACTCCAGCGACAGTTCAGATATCATCGTTGTCGGGTGAAAATCTTGTATGTCCAAAACCGTTCGTTTTGAATTTATAATTTTTAAAATTATTTAAACTAGTGAAAACAGCCGATCTACAAGCATACAACGCCTCGTGGTGCGAGGCGTTGTGTGCTTGTAGATCTGCTGTTTTCACTACTTTTGTGCGACGGCCTTGTATTATTTGCGAAAGAACGTACAAATTTGGAGATACGAGATTTCCAGCCGACAACGACGATATACTAGTATTGTTGCTGCTCTTATACAACCATTATTACTGGGGTTGGTGTGGGCAAGACAGTAGCGGCCCGCGGGCCGCCTATTGGGGAACCCTGCTCTACACGGTTCTGACTGTGTGGTGCTGTGGGTTACACATGAAGGTGTGTTGTGATCCAGAACATGGGGCTGTTTGTCATCCAGCCATGCAGTGCCTGGGTAGCTCAGTCGGTAGAGCTCTCGCCTCTGTACCGCAAGGTCATGGGTTCGATTCCGGGCACCGCCAACTCAGCGTATGAGTAGCACGGCTTGTCGTGCGGCAAGTACTGGGAGCTGATGGTAGGTGTGGCGCTCCACCTCAGCAGTCCATCTCCCAGGGGTCTAGCGCATTGTAACGGGGACAGACTCCCGCGTGTTACAGGCTGTTACCGACAATAAGCCACTCCCGACCTACTTGCTTACTTACTTGCATGCATTTGCATGAGTTTTTCCGACTGTCACCGGTTGCGGAGCTGTAGTTTGACCTGTGGTAGAAGGAACGGTGCTGAGGTGTGAAGGAAAGTAAGGGCCCGCTTCAAATATCTCCGCCTCGTTTTGTGAACGAGTCGTTTGCCTGGAGGGAGCTGTTATGAATCAGATGCTAATGGGTGTTGACGGCTAGGGTACGGAGGGGAAGCGGTGAAAAGGAAAAAGGTCAAAATAGGGCTTGCTCGCACGCACACGCGCGCACGCACGCGCACGCACGCCCGCCCGCCCGCACGCACGCACGCACGCACGCACGCACGCACGCACGCACGCACGCACGCACGCACGCACGCACGCACGCACGCACACACACACACACACACACACACACACACACACACACTGAACTCTTTCACACTATAAACATAGAGCTATCTACAGTATCTCTCTCTCTCTCTCTCTCTCTCTCAGCTCTCTCTCTCTCTCTCTCTCTGCTACACCTACAATATACCACACATTTCTTAGTAGTGAGAAATGAGTGGGGTGCGGTGAAGTGAGGTAACTGTAAAATGAAATTGAGGGAGCGGTGCGGTGTGGTGCATGTGGGGACAGAGGCTGAGAAGTGAGGAGGAGAATGGCACAGTGAGGGCACAAGAGGAGAGACAGTCAATAGCATGGACGTTCTAGACAGGAGACATGAAGAGACAGTCTAATCGAAGGATTAACAGGGGGAGAGAGAGAGAGAGAGAGAGAGAGAGAGAGAGAGAGAGAGAGAGAGAGAGAGAGAGAGAGAGAGAGAGAGAGACACACCTGACAGTTGTTTCCGAACAGATAATTATTGTAATTAAAGCAAAGGGCAGATCACTGTGCAAAATTACCCAAATCACCTCTCTCAGTCTCCGCTTGCGCGTGAGCACTAAATGCAGCATGAAGGGGCGACATGGTGTCAGGAGCCTTTTGTGCATCCATCAAGGCTGGTACAAGGCAGCCGTAATTCAGATGATGTCTAAAGCAAAATGTGTTTATTCTGCAGGATGAGAACAGAACGTACTGTCTTGTCTTCTAATGTGATTCTTATTGTATGCCGTTATGTTGCTTAGAATGGCTTTATTTTGAATGATAGAAGTGCCATTATATTAAAAGCTCCTCTTAGAGAAGAGGTTACCGTGACATTAGTGTGAGTTTAGGTGATTGATAAAAAAAGAAAAAGAAAACAGCTGTGTGGGCCTGCATATACAGCATTTGAGAGTGCATCATCTTAATTTCTGTGTCCAGTTTTGATGTTGTTCAACTTACCTTCTACGTACCTTCACCCGGAGGCAATGCTATAAGTTATAATTCATTTGGAAGCTATAATTTCATTTTGTAGTGACAATGTCATCATTTATGCATAAATAAAATAATAGGTTAATGTTAAAAAGGGAGTTAATAGTTATTTTGTATCGAAATAATGTTTGTATTTACAAGCTACATGACTCATTGATTGATCATTAAATCGAGGCTCACGAACGCTTTGGAGATTTTCAATTGAGTGGTGGCCTTGAAACCAGAAAAGGTTGAGAACCACTGGTTTAGAAGAGGAGTCTTTCAGCCTGTGTCCCATGGGATGGGCTGGTGTTATCACTGCAGAGTGTGTACGGTATATTTGTACATTACCATTTGCACTTTAATTTAGGCATTTAGCACACACTCAGAGTAAGTGGCGCGAACCCTAGTCAACAAGTATCAAGTTCAAGCAAAGAACATTTGTCCAACAGTGCAGGTGTTCATCAACCTAGCATCTGTCTAAATGGCAACTGGCATCTATCTAACAAGTACTTATACAAATGAATAGAGTTTTAGGGGTTGAGGTGGAGTCTGAAGAGGCGAGTTTTCAGACCTGTCACCAGGGGCGCTGGAACTCCCAAATCCCAAGGGGAGCTGAGCCTGGAGGAGTTCGAAAAATTCACGTTTTTTATCCGGTTTTGGGTTATTTTTATTACGGTTTCGGGTGCTTATTCCCCGCACAACGGTGTAACAAGGAGCTATATAGTTACTAGTTATTTTAGCACACAGTGCAACACACAGCACGCTTGCACACACACAGTCACTCACGCACACACTACAAAATCGGGTATTATTTTTGTAACAGTTTTCTACTGTTTTTTATTCCCCATATACAACGGTGTTAGTTTGCAACAATGAGATGGTGTGCCATCAAAGCGGGATTTAAATTTGACTTCCCTTCTGACCGGAAGTGGCAAGGTGACCATGTGATTAGGTCACCATGTGATAATCAAATACCTTTTTTCCAACATATTTTATTCCCCAAAGTCAAATACATTATTGTTTTAATATAGCTCTGTGTGTGTGTGTGTGTGTATATATAGGCTTATTAAAAAAAAATAAGCTGCAGCTCCACCAGGGGAGCTGCAGCTCCCTCAGCACCCCACTTCCAGCGCCCCTGCCTGTCACAGTAGGTAATTGAGGAATGAGTCTGCAGTCCTGAGAGGAAGAGGGAGAGGAGTCTAGTTTGTTTGTTATAAATGGAAGTACTTTTTGCAAACTGTTAAGAAAGTATTCAATCACCTGCACAAGAAGCATTTCTGCAGTCGGTAGCGGGTTTGATTCCCACCGGGGGCGTTGGGGGGGGCGTGTTCTCTCCTCTGTGGCATCAGCCTATATAGGTACCCTCACAAAAACATCCAGTAATCCTGGTCTCTATACTGCCTCCCCCTGGCCAGCCGGGGCGCCTGATGGAGGGGAAAGGAACTGGTTGGTTCCTTCCACGCGTTACGTCCTACCGGGGAAACTCCCCCCTGTCAGGTGATAAGAAGCGGCCTCCTCATACCTGATGGTATGTTTGTCATTTCTTCAACCATGTCACTTCAACCATTCCATATCCTGGATGTTTTTCACGAAGCATTTCTGCCTTCTCTAGTGCCATTTATCCCTCGCTATATATCAGAGGATGACACGGGAGTGGATTTTCACTCCTGTCCCATCCCACTCCCGCAGAAATAATCCTGTCTCGTCACACTCAAAATGACTCCCGCTCCCATATATAATATATATATATATATATATATATATATATATATTAGACTTGATTTGACTGTGCTATTTGACTTCCTTCCTGTTATTTGACTTCCTTCCTGTTATTTGACTTGTTCTGTGTTACTTTCTTCCCCATTCTAACCCTTCCTGTAACTGCAAATGTTGAGAGCTCGCACACAAAAAACTATTAGAGCGGATTCACTTCCCTGACTCCCATCCATGAAGGTCTTGCCATTTCTCTCCTGAACTCTCTGACACCAAAGAATTGCTTTGACACATTTCAGGAGATAACTTAACTAGATTTCTCTTTTTTTTTTTTTTAGAAACAATTGGCTATACTGTATGGCGTTGTTCAGAATTGACATGCCGTGTCATATACAGTACCAGTTGAACTTTGTGAACTCTGAAATAAGATGTTAGGGAGGAATGCGGTATAGGCTACGCTGCTTGACTTGGCCGTTTGCACATCTTTCCCTCAGGGCTGTACTGTACCAGAGAAGTACTGTATACGCAGTAAAATCCTCGTGTCAATATAACTCTGAGTGTGTGCAATTGTTACCGAATGGACCCGTGAGGGTCCATTCGGTAACAATTGTACGCTCTCTGAGTTACAAATGGATAAATGAACACTGAGGATTTCACTGTGTATAACGGAAGAAGATGCTCTAGAGGGTTTGCACTGTCAGGATTCATAATGACCTGACCTCAGGGCTGAATACTAGACACATGTGTGTGTTCATGCAAAGCCTTGCAATGGAAGGCAAGGATATGTTTACCCCCACAGCGCTTCTGTTCCGCTGGTAAAAAAAAAAGTCCACTTGTACTTACCGGAGCTGTGAGGAAAGACTCTCTGTACATTGGCTGTAACCTAAAGGAAAATGTTGTAACTTACACACACACACACACACACACACACACACACACACACACACACACACACACACACACACACACACACACACACACACACACACACACACACACGCATATACACACGCATATACACACATGCATGCACATACACACAGGTGACTAATTGTATGATTAGCTCTAAAACCAAACATCTCAGCCATGAAAAGTCCCTCAGGGGGACCAGAAAAACTTCCCCATATACTGTAAGTCACGTTTGCCTGATTTCACTATCCTTGAGCACACACACACACACACACACGCACGCACGCACGCACGCACGCACGCACGCACGCACGCACACACACACACACACACACCCTGCTGTATGTCCTTGTCTGAGGGACTGAGGCTTTGTGCCTGTCTGCTGGACATGCTGTAATGAGCCACCCTGTGCCACTGGGACACCCCCACATGTCCTATGTGCACCACTCACATTTAATTTAACCACCCACTCTGTAAGGCTCTCCCCATGGAGTCGCCACGACTGGTTTCAGTCATATTTGCATTCCATTGAAACCAGCATGTCCTCTATGAAAGCACTAAAAATATAACGTGTTCCTTCCACACGCTATGTCCAACCCTGTCAGGTGATAAGAATTGGCTTGTCACTCCTCATGCACTGATGGAAGCATGAGCTCAGCTCGGGGCTCTTTCCAGGTTGGCAGAGGGAGAGCAGAGCCCAGGATTACAGCTTAGGCAATTGGCACTGGGTGAAAAATGGGTTAGAAAATCGTGGAATAAAAATGTTAATAAAAAAAAAAGATGAGAGCATTTGAAGTGGTCAAAGTAGCTAATCATATTCAGAAGCATCTTGCTTAAAACCCTAATGGTCTAGTTCAATTGCTGATTTTTATTGACCATTCAACCCAAGCTTTGGAGAGAGTAATCAAGGTCCAGAATATCAAGCATCATGCCTACTGCACCAGTGACTCATTCAGGGCAGCTCTAACTTATTAACAGAGGTGGAAAAAGTACTCACATTTTGTAATTTTGTAAGTATCAATACTGCACTGTAGATGTACTTCGTTCCAAGTAAATGTCCAGAATTCAAAATGTATTTGCGGGTTAGGCTAACCTTAAACCTAACCCTAACCCTAACCGTTGTGGGGACCTACTATTTATATATATATATATATATATATATATATATATATATATACATATAGCCTAAGCATAGTACGGACTTATGTATTTATGCTCTGAAAGAAGCACTGGAGACCTATAGAAGGCAGGGCTCTACTATGCTTGTGGGATTTATTGACGCGTCCAGAGCTTTTGATTGTATCCATCATTTTAAGCTTTTTAATAAGCTCAAGCTTAGGGGTGTACCTAGCAGCTTAATACGCATCTTAGTTTATTGGTATTCCAACCAGAAAATGCAAGTAAAATGGGGAAGCACCTTATCCACCCCCTTTCAGGTGGGTAATGGGGTTCGCCAGGGGGGGATTTTAAGCCCCGCCCTTTTTAATTTATATATGGACGACCTGTCTGAACAGCTGGGAGGGTGCAGCACAGGTTGTATGATTGGTGAAACCCTTTTAAATCATTTCATGTACGCTGATGACCTAACTATACTCTCCCCTAGTAGCAGTGGGTTCCAACAGCTGCTTAATATCTGTACTAACTATGGTATCGAATTTGATATTAAGTATAATGCTAAGAAGAGCATGGTTCTGATATGTAGAACAAAGGATGACCTGGAAATCAAGTTTCCTGCCTTTTTTCTGTCGGGTCAAACAATGTGTGTGTCAAAAAGTACAAAATATCTTGGGCACATTATTACAGACACCTTAGAGGATGATGAGGATATGTACAGACAGAGGAGAATGCTATATGTACAAGCAAATATGTTGGTTCGTAAATTTCACCATTGTACTACTGATGTTAAGGTTAACCTGTTTAGAGCTTACTGCACCCCTTTATATACAGCCCCTATGTGGGTGAAGTATAAGAAAGAGAGCTTAAGGAAGCTGCAAGTAGCCTACAATGACTGCCTACGCATTTTGTTAAAGAAACCCAGGAGCACAAGGGCCAGTGAGCTCTTTGTTTCTTTAGGTCTTACCACCTTCATGGCTCTATTAAGGAACCTTACTTTTAAGTTCATGTGCAGACTGGATCGTTCCTTAAATGGATTAATTGGACTGATGTCAGACCCTGGACGTAGCTCTGTCCGGTACATGTCTACTCTAAGAGGACACTGGCATGAGTGCCTTTTTTGACTCCGGTGGGGCTAGGGAAATGTACTGTTTCTGTTTTTATTATGTTTGTAATGTAAATGTATTGTTTTTCTACCCTGTGGGCCCTGAGCCTGTAATAACGTTTATATATTTTGTCCCCACACTGAGAGAGGGCGAGATCATTTAGCGACCTACAACCGGGTCGCAACGCGGTCGGTAGTTTTCAGCGACCGGGTCGCAAAAGCTACCGACCGGGCCGGTAAATCACCGACCGTGCCGCTAAATCGACTTACCGGGTCGCTAAATCGACCGACCGGGACGCTAAAGCCACCGACCGGGAGGCTAAATCCATCAACCGGGTCGCTAAATCGACCGACCGGGACGCTAAAGGCACCGACCGGGACGCTAAATCCATCGACCGGGTCGCTAAATCCACCGACCGGGACGCTAAAACCACCGACCGGGTAGGTAAATCCACAGACCGGGGTCGCTTTTCCACCGACCGGGCTACTAACCCTAACCCTAACCCTAACCCTAAACTTAACCTCAGTAACCATACCTCAGTAACTAACCTGCCGACGCAACCTACCGACCGAGTCGCGAAATCACCGACCGTGCCGCTAAAGCGACCGACCGGATTGCTAAATCTACCGACCGGGGCGCAAAATCTTCCGACCGTGTCGCTAGATCTACCAACCGGGTCGCTAAATCTACCGACCTAAAACTGCAGCCCGGTCGGTAGATTTAGCGACCTGGTCGGTCGATTTAGCGGCGCGGTCGTTGATTTACCGGCCCGGTCGGTTGATTTAGCGACCCGGTTGCTGAAAACTACCGACCACGTTGCGACCCGATTGTAGGTCGCTAAATGATCTCGCTCCTACTGCCCACACTGTCAGAGGTCCCCTGCAGGTGACTGTGTGAACATGCGTTTAGTCCCCATAAGTATAGCTAGACAAACTCACACACACACACACACACACACACACACACACACACACACACACACACACACACACACACACACACACACACACACACACACACACACAGTAATTGATTTGATTAGATTTACTCCAGACACTAAATTGCGTACCAAAGAAAAAGCCTCAATGTGTGGTTTTGTCTCGCACGCCCACTTTGTTTTTTTTTCCCCCTAGCAAATTGCATTGATTTTAATCATCCTGAAATGAGTGGTGGTTTAATTAGCAAGGCGGCCGGCCACTGTGTTCTCCTTGCTGGAACTACCATACGGTAGAAACAAAAGAGAGAGAAAAGCAAATGAGAGAGGAGAGGAGCCGTTTATTGTTTGTGTGTAAGAGACAGACAGACAGACAGACAGACAGACAGACAGACAGACAGACAGACAGGCATACATGCTTGCTTGCTTACTTGCTTATGGGCAGTCCATCGTATCCGATGATGACTTCTACTTCTTCTCTTGGTGAGTTCTGAGGTTACTGTGAAGTCCAATTTAAGAGCCATGGTCCATGGCAGTGAGGGCATTAAGTAGTCAGTGTTAGTTGTGATTTTGGCTGCAGTGAGCAACTTTCTCCCAAGTCCAGCTTGGCAAAAGTTGCCTCCAGGCTGAAAAGGAACTCCGCGGCAGAGCTCTCTGTATTCCACACCTCTTGAGTGTTGTCTTGAGCTGGTCCTTGTATATCTCCGCTTTTGATCTCCTGCAGATCGCTGGCCGTGACATAGCTGACCACACAGCAGTTGGCCTGGAAGCATGTACTCTGGCATCCTGATGGTGTGGACAACCTGTCACAGTCGGTACTGGAGAAATATGGCCTCTGTGCTCTTGGTACCACCAGTCCAGGACTTCTGTATGTGTGTGTGTGTGTGTGTGTGTGTGTGTGTGTGTGTGTGTGTGTGTGTGTGTGTGTGTGTGTGTGTGTGTGTGTGTGTGTGTGTGTGTGTGTGTGTGTGTGTGTGTGTGTGTGTGTGTGTGTGTGTGTGTGTGCGTGCGTGCGTGCGTGCGTGCGTGTGCTTGTGTTTGTGTCTGTGTGGTACACGATCACGCCAGGTTAGCCCAATGGAATGCGCTGGAGACATTTAACGTGAAAGTTCTCCAGCTTGATGGTCGTGGCGACGATACAGGGCCCAAGCTGTAGAAGTAGAGTGGAGACACAGATGGCTTGGCCTACCAACCAACCGAGGCTGAGGCCGACCGTATCCGATGTTGAGCACATCACTGCCCACACTCCAAAACAAGCTGGAATTGTTGGTGTAGTGCCAACAGACTAGAGCAGCAAGCTAACGGATAAAGGTTGGAAGGGATTATAATGAGCATGGGGAACGGGAAATGTGAATGTCAACATTCTCGGGCGAATGTGTGGGAATCTCTCTTGCAAAAGAAAAAACACAAATGAGCTTAGTTTAAGCCCAACTTTATTGCTCCTGGGTGATAACTGGGCACGTTTCCCAGAATAATTGCCTGATGATATTAATGATGTGTATAAAAAAGATAAGCATAAAACCTAGAGATTATATTATGAATGATACTGGATCCGTGGGATTTTCCATTATAATTAATTGTTATCTAGTGTAAAAGTTAACGGGTACAGTAGGTGATGTTCAAACTTTTCTGACCTTTTGAATCTATGAGGGGACGGGAGGGGAGATAGAGCTGATCAGGCAAGGAGAATTCAGTTGTCATAGCAACATCCACAATAAAACACGGGACAGGTGCGAGCAGAGATACAGCTTTGCTTAAAAATAGTTTTAAAATAAATAACAAAATATACAGAATACCAGATGGCCATTTGCACTTGAACTGGCTGTGATTTACATATTGTATCAACTATTAATAGATCTAAATATCAATGTAGGCGAAGCATCAATCTATTTGAGAACGATATGAGGCTTAGAGACAACATTTTTTGGGAGAATGGAGCGTATTTTTGCAGAAACTCGCAAATGGTAAGAAACCATTCCATTCCCATTGAAAAGCAGAATCTACCTTCATAGGTAGATTTAACTTCAAAGTCAGAGAAGGTCATGAAAATAGCAGCTGATCTGCAAATCCCCTGAAAATCTACTGTCTTGCCATTGGCAGGTTTTTAAATGGCACATCTGTGTTATAGTATGTATGATACCAGAGTCCAGAGCAGGGGTCGACATGTCGGCTTGTGCTGGACATTTTCCTCAAGCAAAATCTTTGCCACGGACATACAAAATGAGTGGTCAATAATATTAACATAAATACCAGACACGATGGAAAACACATGCTGTGTTTTTAAAGAGGGAGAGTGGTTAGTTCTCATCCCTTAGCACTTTATTTTATTGTATTAATACAGTAAGTAAGAAAGCTGAGAGGGAAGGCGTAGATGGAGCAATTTGTAACCCACGTTAAAAAATGCTGTAAACGTCAAGTGTATTGTAATTGTTAATATTTCCATGGCCATTGGCCATCTCTGTGCTTTTGTCTACGTTCTACTTCACTTTCTTCACTTTATAAATTGAACTGATGGCTTTGAACTTTTCAAAGCATTTAAAGACAGTCAGAGACTGCGAGAAGAACTGTTATTAATATCTAAGCTTAAGAAACTCTGGCTGAGCTCAGAAAGACTTTTCCAGGCCAAGTCATTATAGGCATGTTCTGTATCTGTTTGGTACCTGGTTTAATAAGGTTTGAATACCCGTGTAGCAGTGTCTTTATTAGAGTGTTAATGTCAATGGGTATTTGGGAAACCTTATCCTGTTAACTAAATTAAAATCATGCATGGGAGCCACTTTTGGGGGAATGGTTCTCGGCAGTGGCGTTTCTGATAGACAGAGACAGAAGTATTGGAGACTGGCAGCCACTATACTGGTTCTATTTCTTTTATTATATATTTTTTTAATCATAGTCTTGCCACGGACATGTGTGTCTGTGTATATGGACACATTGATGATCCCTATAGCCTGTCTATGAGCGGGTGTCTAATATCTTGTGCTGGATGGGGATCCATGAGTCTGTGACTGAAGGTGCTCATCATCATCATCTTCCTCGTTATCTGTTACTTACTGGTTCAGAGAGTAGTAGTAGTGTAATCCCCATCAGTGGTTCTAGTACAATGGTTCCCATTGTTTCCTACATTTTGTTTTTAATTATTATTTCAAAACATTTTCAAAAAACATTCCCCAAAAAGCTAAGATTTTCATGACCCATCTAAAATATGATTATTGGTCACGGTCTGAAAAGGTTGAGAACCACTGTGCTACGGAATGGCGGCTCTGGGCCATTCTGTCCACTTTTGGCCTTAACGTTCCCCGCAGGCTTATTCCTCTCTGAGAGTGCAAGGCTGTTATCAGAGGTTATCCCCACAAACACTCACATAGAGCCTGTCCGTCACCAGACAGCATGTCCTGTACGTCCATCTCTGCTCCCACTTGTAACATCTTACTGCGCACTCTCTACAATAAATGTGTTTGAACCCAGGGACGTGCTGGCCATTGGGAAAAGCTGGACAACTCCCGAACGGCCGGTTAATTCCCGGACGGTCCAGGCCGGCCATTAGGAAAAAAATAAAAATAAAATGTCGGCCTTCGTTCCATTTTGGGGGCTGGGCGGCCAACAAAGTAAATCGTCACTGTCGGGCAGAAACCTTGTATCTCCCAAGTTTAAAATGTATACATTCTTTCGCAAAGAGAGAGATCTCTCTCTATAATAGCGCGCAATGAGGGCCTCTCCAACTCTTTTTCCCGGGCTGAATCAGGGGCCCAGCATGTCCCTGTTTGAACCTGCATCTGCCTGTGCGTACCTGAGTGTCGGATGGAAAACCCCAGACACTTCCTCTCTCTGCACAGGGAGAAAAGGCCAAAGGGCCGGCTTAGTAGAGCTGTGAATGTGATTCTTCCTTCCTTCCTGAATCACTTCTGTCATAGACTTCAATGGCGTGGAGAGCTACTATAGGGCAGAGTGGTGTTGTTGAGAGACGAGGAGGACAACTCCTCCACGTTGAAGAGTAATGATCTCATGAGCTTGTCTGGCCTCAGGGCCTGCGGCACTTATTCACTATAATGTAATCAACCAAACGCACACACGCATGCACGCCGTGCGGGTGCGCGCCTCCATTTGGATGCATTTGTATACACTCTCTCAAGTCAAACGGATGAATCGGTTTTCCCCCACACTGGTGCTATTGACGCTTGTTTGTGCTTGTTTCATTGTATGCTACTGTTTGTTTTTATTGCGTAGTTTTGCTCTTTGTTTTGAACCTGGACAGCACTTTGGTTGACTTGTCATGTTAAATGTGCTTTATAAATAAAGTTGGAGTGGAGTTGAGTTAACCTGACTGCGCCAGATGATAGCAGCAGTGCGTTTGCCTGGCTGCATACCGCTCTGCTTAACTATCATCTGGGACTGCTCCGGCAGACCCGATGTAAGGGCCATTTTTTCAAATTCTTTAGCAGGTGATTGGATGGGGCCGTCTCTCTATCACAGTCTGGGAGTGCCAACTCCAACCACTCATATTGGCTTGTCTGCATGACGTTACACCCAGAATCCTCCTGGGTTTCCACGTGGTCTGCAATCAGACTCTATTGGCTCAGAGCCGCTCAGAGCCCGCCCGTAGCTGCCTCTGATTGGTCCGGCCCGGGACTTTACGAGTGTTATCAACTCTCACCGAGAGATCTCAGATGGTAAAGTAGGGCGGTACGCACTACTGCCACCATCTGGCGAAAGTCAGGTTAGAGTTGAGTTGAGATGATTTAAAACTGATGATCTGCCTGTGTAGGACCAGTATAGCAGGGGAAAGGAGAGCTGTAGCCAAGATTTGATCTTCATTAAGCTGAAATGTGCAAAATATTCCTCTTGAAATCCCATGTGGAAGTTCTCAAAGGGAAAATAAACCTCCTCAGCACCCCGACTAGAGTATACGGTGCATAATTATTTCAAGAAATTATGTAATGCGTTTAGATTCAAAGGCTGGCCTGAGGCCACTTTTGTCCTATAAAATATTTCTGAGACGCCTTCAGAAATATTCAAATATTGCATGTCCTCGATTGCCTTATCCCCGTCTCCTTCATCCAATAAGTGGATATTCAGAAATGGATTTGTGATTAACACACACATTCATGCACACACAGCACTTACAGTGGTGGACAGTAACGAAGTAACCTTTTTCCTTTTTTGACTATAGCCTATCTTTTGACTCCACTACATTTGTTGGAAGGGGGGGAAAAAGTACTTATGAATTATGAATGAACCACTTGAAACCACTGAAATGTTCTGGAGAATCTCTTAATTATTTTGGAAAATGTCAAAATATTATTACAGCAATGCAAAGATATGAAAATTTGACTTTGTACTTTTGAAAACTTTTGAGTACATAAGCAGTTTGGTTATTTGGTTGAATTTGACAGAAAAACTTTCACTTTTAGTGGAGTAATATTTTTTATGTAATATTCAGAATATTTAGTCAGTTAAATGTATTCCCTTCACATCTACGTTATATACAAATGACATTCTGCACATAATTCTACATTTATTCAAACTCCTAAATTTCATAGAAACTTGAAATTTACGGTCGCAATAATTACTACAAAGTAGTCAAGTAATAATAATTACTACAAAGTAGTCAAGTAATAATAATTACTACAAAGTAGTCAAATTGGTAACTTAAAGGAGCTATAGTCAACTTTTTCATTGTAGGTGTACATCCTAGTCTACAGACTAGGATGTAAACAAAGTACGGGCCCTGTAAATGTAAACAAAGGGCCAAAATGATTATTTTATCATTATTTTACGCTTTTTGTGGTCATTTTTTAATTGAAACACATATATGAAGCTTATTTTTTTATAAAATATTTTCGAAACATTATTTTTATTTCAGCATCCGTTTTTCAAGAAAAAGTTGACTATAGCTCCTTTAAGTTTTCAAATAATTGTAGTGGGGTAAAACGTATAATATTTGCCTCTGAGATGTAGTGGAGTAGGAGTAAAGTACTGAAAATTGGAAATACTTCAAAAATACCTAAAAAAAAAAACTCAAAAAGTACAGTACTTGAGAACATGTTACTTGGTGACACCACTGAGTGTCAGTAGCATGATGATACTGTAACATCACGAACTGCTGCAAGATACTGTATCATTCATTATCGGTAGACTACTACATCATGACATTAATTAAGATTAATTAAGAGAGAGAGAGAGAGAGAGAGAAAGAGAGAGAGAGAGAGAGAGAGAGAGAGAGAGAGAGAGAGAGAGAGAGAGAGAGGCATTTTTCATCTAAACATCAAACACTCTCTCTCTCTCTCTCTCTCTCTCTCTCTCTCTCTCTCTCTCTCTCTCTCTCTCTTATATTTTTCCACTGCTACAGTCCTCTGTAGCCATGGGCCCATGTTTTATTAAAGAGAATACCGTCCTCTTGCCATTTGTATGTAGGCCTACACAGCAACACGATAATATAAAAAATAAATGAACTAAATTTGGACGCTCCTTGTGGGTAAAGATGTCATTATTTTCCCCATGCAGGATTCAAATCCAACGTGAAAGAATCAAAGAGAATATCTTTCTGTTTGTAACAAACCTCTGTCGCTTTATGAGTAACTCAAAAATAATGATGTTGATTGAATCAAGGCAGTTGCTAGAAGGATGCAGCTACGCAGCCATTGTGTTGTTGATTATAGATAATTGTGTGTATCTGTGTGTAAGAGAGAGAGAGAGAGAGAGAGAGAGAGAGAGAGAGAGAGAGAGAGAGAGAGAGAGAGAGAGAGAGAGAGAGAGAGGTAGATATTGTATGGGAGTGATCCACTTTCATGGTGTTACGGCCAGCCATTGGTATCTTAGGATATTTAGTACTTCTGTTGGTATTTTGTATTTGTTTTCTCTGGTGGAGGTGGAGAGTTATGGGGCTGCATTCACACTATTGAGTGATATCACCTGTGACTCTCCTTGGGGGATGGGGGGAGGGTGTCGTCCAATTCATTGCCTATGGAAGTCACATGGTTTCATGCCTCTTCCATGCCTTGATTTAAGCCAAGAGGCTTGGAAGAGGCTTGGAAGAGGCATGAAACCAAGATGGCCGCGGTGTTGGATTCGACTCTCCCCCTTCATCCCCCAAGGGCAAGGAGAGGGCAGGTGACTCTACTGTCTGTAGCCGGCCTGAGAGGTGGAGAATGAGGTCTGTTAATTGCCACGTTAACAGATGCTTGCCTGGTGAGACTGATTACTGGAGACAGCCGCTGTGGGGAATTGGCCCTCAATCCCCACAGATTGGTTGGCTCTGATGACACCAAGTAGTGGATTGGCTTGGCGCCACTCCCAAACCATTATAAACTCACTCAAGAACTAATTTAGACTTTTCAGAGGACTGTTTAGCTTCGGCAGCAGGGAATCGGTCCCCCTGTCCTCTCACCCCAAACCAAACCTTCAATCTGTCTGTACTATAACCAACTCGGTTCCTTTGTTTTGCTAAGTTATTTGAATTCCATCATTGTATTTGTATTTCGTTTAAGTAGTCTGGTTCTGTTCGTTAGATTAGGTTTTATGGCGGAAGCTGTGGGCACTGGGGGCATGTTCTCTCCTTTGTGTCATCAATGCTCCCGTGGAGCTGAGCCGAGGCCATGCCCAACGCGGAAGTGCTTCTCTCGCTGTTTTGGCAAAGTATAGCTATTGACAAAACCATGACGGAGGCAGGCAACCTAGAGCCACGTGAGACACTGCCGAGCGAGCGGTAGCGAGCGTGTCGCTGTGTCGAGCGGTACGAAGACCGCATGAGCCGACTCAGTGCCGTTACCGAGTTATGTGCCGTTATGGACAGAATAGTGGCGAATTTAAGGAGTCGGCATCGCCATTGCGGTCCAAATAGTTAAGCAAACAGCCGTCGGCGACGGGGTCCCACCCCTTTTACTTTTGATTTTTGATTTTGATCTTTATTTTATCTTGAACAAATAAAACAGTACATCACCATCATCACAATGGTTTGGTTCCCATGGCGACGCGTCTACGCAGCAGACGGTGTAGACGCTACGCGGAAAGCTAGCTCCTGCCGTAGTAGAGACGGCTGCGACGGCGGCAGGTTGATCTATCGAGAACTGATCATTTCCGGTTACCGTTGTCATCTGCCGTAGCCGTACAAAGCATCAATAGCCTAGTAAATATTGTTGTGGGGACTTTTTCTGCGACACATAGCACACTTGCATCATCAACGCCCACACCCTGGCCTATGCGGAGTTGGTAGAAGGGCCTTTCTGTGTGGAGTTTCATGTTCTCCCTGTGTCTCCCAGCTAGGTACCCTCACTAAAACTATGTTGAAATCCTGGTCTCTATAATGCCTCCCCCTGGCCAGCCCACTATAGAAGTTAATTTGTCTATGGAAAACTGGAGCGCATGGTACCAGTACTGTCATTTGTTTTGTACTGTAATGTGTTTCCAACTTATTGACTGTTGCCTGTGAGAGCTAGGACCTCAATGGAAATAAGTCTTAGGACTTTTATTATGTTTATCCTCGAACTGCTGTAACCCTACATGGTTTTATTGCATTTCTATTAAACCAAATCTAATTCAAGTAGTAGTTACAGTACTTCCCACCACTGGTCCCAATAGTGCCTGCTGGTACGGAACTAAATGGCTCTTGAAGTGGTTTTGCTTGCACTGTACTGTAAGTGTAGGGGTTTTGTAGTAGTGCTTCTCTTGGTCTCCGTATTGATCCAGGCCAGCTTGATGGAGCACCAGTAGTCCTCTCTCTCTATCTCTCGCATTGATGCCAGAGCTGTGAGCTGTGAGCTGACCTCAATTTACAATTCACAATTTAGGCATTCAGCAGACACTCTGAATGCTTTAACTGTTGAAAAATAGCAAATATACAAGCTGTTACGCCCACAGGGCCTAGGGGTGTTTGCAGGCGGAACAAAGGCAAGGTGGTATATGCCAAAAAGTAGTTTTATTACAAATAAGTATTGGACTTTACAAGGTATGCAAATTAGGTTGCTTTTACATTGTCGGTGGTTCAAGGTGAGACAGGGCCAGGCAGGCACCTATTGAAAGGAACATAAAAGAAAAGATACAAAGAACTGATCCCTAACCTAAACGTTACCCCCAAAGCTTCTCCTAACCAAAACACAAAACAAGGAGTGAGGTTACCTGCCCCTATGAGTGGCTGAGTGCACAGATCTATACCAGTAGGTGTACCTTCTAACTTACCCTGCTCACCATACAAGAAAGAGTATTTACAGAACTCAGTTAACAAGCAACCTGTACAAACAAAGAGTGCGGCTAAATGCTAAGCTGCTCCGTTGGGCACGCTGTCTCTATACTACCCTCGTAGTTTAGTTTGAGTCAGAGGGACAGCGGCCATGCGAGCCTTCTTCATGGAGCTATTTATAGAAAGGGGCGGGGCCGGCAGACCAGACGGACCGAACGCTGATTGGCTGGAGATGACAGGCTCCTCCATGCATATAGCGGCAGCAAGGATCTGGAGATAAGGACATACAGGGCGCGCGCACACAAGACAACACATAACAGATCCCAACCCAAATGGCACTATGGCTTTAATCATTGCTCTTGTCCGTAACACAAGCTCACAGAGCCGCTCTGCGAGCTTGTAGATCTGCTATTTTTGAAAAGTCGTGAAAATGTGTGAAAATCTCTGAATATATGTATTTTTAAAGCGAACGTCTGTAACTCAAATTTTGCTTCTGGGTGGTCCCTGGAACTAAATATTTTGAGATGGTGGTCTGTGGCCAAATACATATCATTTTGGGGGTCCTTCACATGAAAAAGTTTGAGAACCACTGACATAGTAGTCTCTCAAGAACAGACTAACTGAGCTCCAGTTAAGTGAAAAGGACCTTTTCTTTGACGATGGCGAGCCAGATTGCTGACATATAGAAACATAGGTTTTTCAAAAAACCTTAGAAGGATTCAAAAGCCACTTATAGAATCGGGTCAAAAATAGCAGATCTACAAGCTCGCAGTGCGCTGTGAGCTTGTATATCTGCTATTTTTCAATAGTTATAGCATAAAATAATGATACACAATAATGTGTACCCGTTCTGAAAGGGTTAATCCAGAGCGATTTACACAAATAATAAGCAAGGACAACACAAGGTAATACATCAAATGCATCATGGCAATAGTAATCTAGGATCATAGGTAAAACCAGTGTAGAAACAGTGTGAAAAAGTGGCGTCACTTTGTCCTTTTTCTTTTACGGCCTATAATCTGTGCACTGTATTATTCAATTATGGGAGCAAGAATTAAGTTTCCATGTTGCCTGCTGTGTTTGATCATTGACCAGCATGCATCGCTGCCTGCAGGCTGTGTTTCATCATCGTGGACCAGCGTGACATGCATCACTGCTTGGTTTAATGTTTCATCATCACAGGCCACACATTGCTGCCGCAACTCGCGTATAACCCTGACATCGCTGCAGAGAGTAATGTGTTTGCATTGTGTAATGAGAATACTCATATCAAAGTCATGAGCAAAGTCCCCACTGCCACTTTATCTCAGTGGTTTTCAACCCTTTTCATATTTTATCAAGGACCATGTTATATGTGTTCAGAATTTGAGCCACGGACTATACCATCTGATGAGATTTAGCCTCTCAGACCCAAAACCTATATTTTGCTATCGTTGGATAGGATTTTGTCCACAATTCCATGCTGTACGGCAGGGGTCTTCAACAGGGGGTCTGCGACCCCTAGGGGGTCCGCGGAGGTACTGCAGGGGTTCCGCGAAATTATATAAATTTCAAAAAATGTTTTTTTTTCTTTCTTTTTTTTCACATTTATGTTAAAAAATAAATCATGATTCTATCCATTTTGAATAGCTTGAATACATGATTACTATGCAATTGACAGATTGTTGATATTATTGACATTGGTTCTCTAGTATGTTTAGAAATGGTAGTGGTACGGCCCACCCTGCTCGCTGTAACTTGTACATGTTTAAAATAAAAAATATGTCGTAGCCCCGACCCCCCCCCCACCCTACGAGGTGGTAGGGGGTCCCTGCTCCATCTCCCCATCAGTTTGGGGGTCCCCGGCCTGAAAACGTTGAAGACCCCTGCTGTACGGTATCTCAAGAGTTAAAGATCTATAAGGGTCCATTTGGCTACCGACCCTCCATCATTTAGCTGGGGACCACCTGGAACCACCTCAAGGACCACTGGTGCTTTATCTTGTAAAGAATTTACTCTCGGTTTGAATTAACACATGATTCTACCGTACACTAGGACTGTATCCTGTGAGATGAGAATAGATGGAGAAGGAGGAAAGAGGGGAATGGAATGATGTGTCAGGGAAAAAAGAAGACAGGAGTCAAAAGAGGAAAAGACAAGTTTGGGCGTCAGGAAGATGGTGGGGGAGGAGGCGTGTCTGAGCGACCGTGGCCTCTCACCGTGTCTCCCCCCCCAACGCCAACATAGATTACTGTGGAAGCGCAGCGAAAGGCTAGGAAGTGATTTGTGAAGGTTATGTATATGGAAGCATGTTGTGCACAGAGACGGAATGCACATTTGGGCCCAGATAACAAACCAAGTCAGACACGTACTCCATGCTACTCGTCTCTGTCTGGACCCCACAGGCCTGATTTCTTCTTGTAGCTACATTCGGGCAAGCGAATGACGAATTGTTGTAGTTTTCTGACTTTAAAAGACGACACCGCGGTGATTGCTTATCACCCCAGACTGTACTATGATAGGGCTTGTCTGTGCAACAATTTACCAGCAACAATAACTATCTTGTTCCGGTCTTACCTTCAAAATAAAGTAGCTCCCGAGTCCCGTTTACCTACCAATGTAGCGCAAAGGTTACACAGGTTATTATTAACAGGAAATAGGTGTAACTTAACCAGAGAGAGAGAGAGAGAGAGAGAAAGAAAGATGTGCGGCGAAATTATAATGAACTGCCTTGTCATTGTCAACCGGTCAGGATGTCTGGAGAGATTTATATTTTCTGGTCTTTGTCATAAAATATCGGTCAAAACTAGCAATTAGCGGAATAACACAACCTCTAGAGACATAATGCATGTCCCTGGCCCAGGGTAGTCCTGGGAGTTAGCTACTTAAAGGGGCTGATTGATGTTTGTTTTCCCCTTCAGGTGAAAAACTGCCACAGGGTAAAATGGCGGGCTGCCATCACTGTGTTCTTAAAAGCATACAGAGATGTAAGCAACACAGTTGCAGTTAAATTGTTTCAGCCAAAAAAAGCGGGCTCTCTTTACATATTAGCAGTGTGAGTTAAAAGTACTCACATTCTTTACTTGACACATTCATTCAATGCCCAATTTAGTCCGTTTTTCCCCCTACCTTTAACAAATCACTGAATATTCTCTGTCGTGCACACCCGTGCACGCGCACAAGCCTCGTAGTATGTGAAAATATTCCTTGTCTGTTCATGATCGTCTATCTGAAAGATAGAGCCGTTTGACTGTACCATGCGATCGTCCCCTCTTCCCATACACACACAACTGTGTGTTTCTGTATTTATCTTTCTTAAAAAAAATAGAAGAAAAAAAACTGCTTCCTGTTAAGTCATGACGTCATCTGCCGCCGTGCTCCCCAATGAAAATACATTTGGTGACACTTAGGAACCCATAGTCTGTTGCAAGTAGAAGTCCAGAATTCAAGTACAAAAGTATTGGTATCAAAGCATGCTTAAAGTACAAAAGTAGAAAGTACTGGGCTACTGTAGTGGAGTAAAACTGGATTGGATTCGAGATGTAGTGGAGTAGAAGTAAAAGTATTGGAAATTTGTTATATCAAAACGTTTTACAGGAGTTTCCTCACTCCCACCTCTCGTATCCTGATGGAGGGGATTAGATAGCCTGCAGTGGATCTGTCATCATTTCCAAAGTGAAGAAGTTGGGCTATTATATTTTATCCATCTCACCTGCCCCGGGCTGCGTTATTATTCACTGGGTGAGTCTTGATCAATTTAGACTACTCAATTTAGGTTGAATAGTCAGGTTTAGTGCATTGGTTCTCAAAGTAGGGTCCGGGTTCCAGGGGGTCCCCAGCAAAAGTAGTTATTGTAGCATTACAATCACTTTAACCACTTCATCCATTTTATAATGTTCGCTATTCAAAAACAGCAGATATAAAAGCTCACAGCGCATCACTTCACGCTGCACTGCAATTTTGGAAAACTTTTGGAAGTATCTAAAACTTTTTAATAATTTAAAAAAAATCAAACACAAGTCATCTCTTCTGCATGGGGGTCCCTGGCATAACTTATTTTCATGTTGGGGTCCGTGGCCAACTATGTATAGATTTGGGGGTCCACTGGTCTAGTGCAGTGGTTGTCCTAAGTCTATAATTTTGACAGTGTACAAATGGAACCCTAACGGGTCCATTTGGTTCCATTTGTACACTGTCAATGTCAAAATTTGAGAACCACTGGTCTAGTGTCTGTCTCTCTCTCTGTCTCTCTATGTGTTTCTCTGTCTGTCTGTCTGTCTGTCCCTCTCTGGTGTTTGGACTATGGAGAAGATAGTGGTTCATGGATGAACAGGCAGGCTGTGGCACTACCGCAGTAGAAGAGCTGCTTACAGCACAGTGCTCTCAGATAGCAGCAGCGGTCAGGACAGGAGGGGTCAGTGATGGAGAGAGAGCATGCTGGCCTTGCGGGCTATGCTATGCATAATTGCAGCCATTATCATACAGCCACTGGAGCAGTTATTGTGGTGGTGTTTACCTAGCAGAAAAAAATGCATCGCCCTCTCATTGTGTTTTTGCATGTGTTTTCACTGTTTGTTTTGGTAGACCGTCTGGATATGTTTTGGGGAGCGTCTACAAAGATACAAACACAAAAATGCCACGAGAGAGAGAGAAAGGGCAGTGTGTTTCTGCAGTGTGTCTGATAACTGCTGTTGTAGAGCAGTGGTTTTCAACCTTTTTCATTTCAAGTTCCATTATTTATTCTGCATTCGAGCCACAGACCACCGTTTGATGAAATATTCAAGACTTTGAATATTTTGTTACCGTTGGATAACATTTTGTCCACAATTCCATTCTGTATTCCTGTGGTATAGAGCAGATAACAGGCAAACGTTGACCAAAATAACAATTCCTCTACATTCTCAAATTGTTTAGACTTCTTGTAAATTAAGAAGGGTCCAAAATGTGTTTAATTTTACGCTCTCAAGAGTTAAAGATGCCGTGCCATGATTTCTTTCTCCCCTAAAACACGATGATCAGGTATTATTCATTAAGTATGCCTGGTTGTCAGGTGGGTGGTGACCCAGCTGAAGTTAGCCACACCCACAGTGTTGGGTGAATGGTAAAAGGGGAGGAGATGAGTATATGATGTCATTATATCTGTGTTTTTCGACCTTTTGACTCAGAGGCTTTCAGCTTTCAGGAAGTAAAACAAAAATACACGGGGAAGACAAATATGCACATTATAACCTCACCCGGTGGTCTATTAGAGTAATGTTAACTTCATAGACACATACAAAACAGAAAAAGTATAAAAGTATGGCACAACCTCTTTAAAGATCTATACTATAAGGGTATAGCCTGGGCCCTGGGATTAGTACCATTTCGGGTTTCTGATCCGGTCTGGAGCCGGAAACAGCCTACGTCATGTTGTAGTCAACAGACGGACTACACTTTGGTCGGAATACCAGGCTTAACTCTGAGGTGGAAACCACTGGTTGAAAAACCACTGGTATAGAGGAACATGATTGGTAAAGAATGTAGTATTTATTTTTTGGTATGTTTTTAAAGGTAGGATTAGTGATTTCACTTACAGTAAGTTTCAGTTTCAGTTTTCATGTAGATGACAGGCAGGGGCCTTCCTTCAATCTAGCCTCGCGTAGCGAGGCTTACTCATCTGCGAAGAAAAAAGCCTGGTGACAATATGAGGCAGAGACCGTTCTAGGAGGTGGGGCTGAATTTTCCCGGAAGTTTTTTTCATTTTTTTTATCACAGGACGGTGTCCCTGCAAACGTATTCCCCGCTCGGATAAATCTGGTCTACATCTCCTGCTCCGTCAGTTGCTCAGGCAATAAACAATATACAAACAAAAACATAGATTCAGGCGATTCACACCTATAGCGAGTTAAGAGCTACAATCTATTTTTGTTTTTTCGCCGGGGAATGTAAACAGACCTGCACCGCATGACACAACTTCCGTTAGACGCAGCACTTCCGCTAGAAATCTTAACCAACCGGAAGGCATATTGTCTACAGGGTGCCTCCAATCATGATCGAGCGCGTAAGGCCCGCCCCCACTCGACCATGATTGGAGGAAGGTCCCACTCTATCCTGATTGGAGGAAAACCTGTCACCCAACAGTTTTTTTAAACTGATTTTTTTCCTCACAGGAGATAAGGCTCAAGTCCAAATATGGACCAAACACTCTATAGTAACCAGTATAGTAACCAGTACTATCAGAACATAGACCAATTTTCTTATTATTTGAATTACTAAATTGAATCAGTTACCCTACCGTTAATGTAAACGCAGCGCAAAGGCTACATAGGCTACTACTGTATGACTTTAATAAAACATTACTTTGACTACATGTATGGTCGAGTAATAATGTGACCTGTATTGATCCCGTGAGGGAAATTCAGTTGCCAAAGGCAACACAGCAAGAAGAAGTAATGTGGACACATGTAGGGTAAAATACAACATCCAAAGCAACACCATGAATAATTGACACAATACTGTATACACGCTCAATAGTGCTTGCGTAATGCAGACCAAAGAGAATACAAGAGTATACACTACTCATGTCAAACACTGTCCTTACTGTTACTGAGTGGTTGTTTCCCCCCTGAAATTAGTCTATTGAGCTTCTGCTCTGCTGGCCGCACTGCATGTAGCTGCTTAGTGCAGTCTAAAGCCCGCCCACTCCATGTATCCGGTACTTTCCACACACATAGGCTACACACATGCACACACACCCCACTTCTGTATCCGCTTTAGACCCTTCCAATGAGCCAATGAGGATACACAGTCACGGGCCGGTCCAGAGGTGAGTTCATGGTGTGTTCAGGTGGATCGGAGGTGGAATTTTTGCGAGCGCACGAGGGCCTTTTTATTTCCCCTTGCCCAGGGGCCTCATGTCATATAAATCCGGGCCTGCCCCTATTGTAGCCTTGGAGTAGATGGATCTATGATTACCACTCATGCTAAACCTTCCCACATTATCGAAGTGAAGGGGGGGGGGGGTATAGCCATTACGGACTGATAGAACATCTGTAGTCAGAGTACGTTAACCCAATACAACCAGCAAGAGGTCGCACTTAAACATCACAGCTTGTTAATACGGCACAGTTAAGAAGCAGTGTTTAAACTATTAATCTGGCTGGTCGAGTCACCATTGTGATGTCCGAACAGGTCAGCTATATCCATATCTGGAATCCGTGAGGTCAGATGTAGAGGTATTGGCCAGCTCCATATATGGAGATCATGATGTCTTGGGCATATATTATGGAGCGTGACATGAGGTGTGATGCACGGACGGATGGACATGATCTGGTTAGCACCGCTCGAATAGGGACAAAATCTGACAGAGTTCAGTAGTGTGACTGTGGCTCTGACATCACGTTCTGGCTTCACTGTGATATTATAAGCCCATATCCAACATGACTTCATATGGGAATGCCCATATATGGAGGCCACATCGGCCACATACCACACTAACAGAATCCATATATGGCCAAGACCGATGGCCAAGACAGTCCATATCTGTGTGGCTGGTTCTACAGACAGGGATCTCCATGTATGGGCATAAAAGGGTATGATGTCAGATGTCATAGACATCATAGGACTTTCACATAACGAATAACTGAGTAAGCATGTTTAGGCTCTCACAGCATATCTCCATATCTCCATATATGGGTACCAGGGGTCTCCATTATATGGGTAATTGGTCCGATATAGTACATCACTGGCCAGATGGCCAAGACATGGCGCGACCTTGCCCTTTAGGGCGTCTTACTAGTAGCTCAGTAGTAGAAACGTTGGCGCTCGCTTTATAGTGACCCCAGTTCTATACTCGCGGCTAAGACATACGACAAAACGTCATGGATAGCAAGTCATGGATAGCATGAAGTATGTGAGATTTCGGAATCCAAATGCATCGCCACCGAAGCAGTGGATATCATCGGATACAATGGTTGCTATAGTATCATGTTAGTTATGTTTTTCCCATTATACACTGCGCTCCCACATCCCAATTGCAGTCACAATATCATCCGCTCGCTCCAAGCGTCACTCCAGTCCAAGGCACAAACACAAGCTAATACCAACATATACAGTCGCCTCTCATTTACCATCTATTTATGTAAGCGCAGATGTCTCTGTTTACTGCAATTGTTGCGTGTTGAGCGAGCTGAAGTGTGGGCTGTTCAGATAACTGTGAAATGTGCTGCATCGCATGCTATTGAAAAGCCACAGTGGGAATGGAGGCTGCAAACATGGCCTCAAGCCATGCCAAAAATTATTCAGTGTGTAGTGTTGCTGCGGGACTCGTTGTGCACATGAGCTCCGAGTGCACGGTCACAGCGAGAGAAAGAGAGAGGCAAACAAAACAATTTGGGATTGCCAGAGGCGGGTTTGAGAGCCAAGTAATAAGGTGTGAAACCTTTAGCACAAACTACAGTATAGCTCTGAAAACAGGGGAAAAGAGGCAACATCCGCAGGTCTGGCAGTCTTTACACATGCAGAGAAAATGTCTTATTTACAATCTTTTATTGATGTGAAATATTTGAATGGTTGTCAGACACAGAGAGGTGGTTGAGATGATTATTTAGGTACTGTAAGTTAAAGGTGTATTCAGTGATAATGAAAGTGGCCGGGGGTCATTTTGTCACAGCGTGGAAATGTTTAGTTTTTTATAGATTTTTTACACCATTATAATGTTCTCATTTTGATCATTAGACCCAATCACTGAATATCGGTAGGCCTACGTCTCCAGCTTCAGGATATGTATGATACTGATTTACTACGAGACTGTGGCATTTTATGAGTTCAGTAGTTTACGATCTAGGCATTTAGCAGACGTTCTTAATTCAGAGCGACTGTGGTTCTCAAAACTTTTATTTTGACCATCATAACTAAACATCACAACATAACTATGGCCATACTCTACCCTGATTGGTCGAGGACTGGCTGGCCACCACTGAAAACGGAATCTAGCTATGCTCGCAACACGGGCCATGGTGGAAGTCCTTATATGGTCAGCACACATTCTAGTGAGGAGAATGAATGGAGAATGTACCAATTATATTTTGATTTTAATGAAATACAATCACTGAATATACCTAAACTATTTTGATGGAGGTGTGGTTGTACTTGGCATGGCACCAGGCAGTCACTGATTCAACCTTCCCCAAGCATTTTCAGTTCTCATTACTTTAAATTCTAAATTTAACCGTGGTGACTTGGGCTAAAAGATCCCCTGAAGATTTCCCCCCTGGCCCTGGCTTATTGTCTTTCTTCCCTGTGTTGCATAATTGATTATTGCTTCCTCAGAGGGCACTGCAGGCTAGACCATCATGGAACGCCTGTCCGCCTCCCTGTCAAAGCTCTGCTCTCGTCTGACCTTTAAGCCCCATGTAACACTTCACCGTGCTCTGGTGTCAGTGTGGCCAGATGTAAGATAATTATTGCATTTGTATGATTCCGTCAGGAGCACTCACGTCAAAGTAGATTTAACCATTTATTGTAACAAATGGAATACAGTTAAACTTGGCAGTTAAACTTAAAGACTCCGCTTTCGGTGACATTCCCTGAATTTCGTCCAAGCAGCTTGCTAGGCAAAATCAGGGAACGAATCAGGGAACGTTAAGCAAAACCCCATATGGATATACAATAGCAGTACAATAGCAATACATTGGCATATTAGGTTGAATCAGCAAAATCGCAAGTACTTGAGCCTATGCCAGACTCTGATCAAAAGGTGGAGGCTGGGGTGGAGGAGGCAGCTTAAGCAGCAGCGGATGCGAATGCAGGAAGCAAGACAAGCAGAGCTCTAGTGCAGGGGTCTTCAACAGGGGGTCCGGGACCCCTAGGGGGTCCTCAGAGTTACTACAGGGGGTCCTGAAAATCTTTGTGTGATAGAAACTTGTTTTTTTCTCCTTTTTTATATTAACCACTTGAACCCTAGCGTCCATATTCAGAGAACTTTAGCCAAAAATAGCCGATCTACAAGCTCACAACGCCTCGCTCTGCGAGGCGTTGTGAGCTTGTAGATCGGCTATTTTTGGCAAAGAGGTTTGGTGTAGAGGGGGAAAAGAGCAGACTAAGTACAGAGTGAACGGTCAAGTTTAGTAAGTATTGACAGTTCAAGTGGTTAAATATCTGAAAACAAATTGACATGAATCTGAAAATTGTGCTGTCAAACGATGAAACTATATGGAATCTATGAAAAGGTTGTGGGGGTCCCTGCTTCATCTCTCTCAGGGGTCCTTGGCCTGAAAACGTTGAAGAGCCCTGCTCTAGTGAATGCAAGCCATATTTAAAGAAGCCTCCCTATGAGCTCTGATTGGAGTATGACAGTGTGACGGACCAGCAGAGCTGTGAATGAGGAATAGGAATCGAAGCTGACTGACAGCTGAGGCGGGCGAGACTCACGCGTCCTGCAAGAACTAACGCTATGCTATGATCAATAATTCCAAAAATGCCCAAATGTACGATCATTTGGCCATATAATTTGCTAAATTCCCTGGCTGCTGCTTCGGCATCCAGTTTGGCTTTTCAAAATAAGTCAGTATATCAGTAAATCTGACCCTAGATCTGTACTTGGAGGCATTAAAAACACAGGTTGTGTCTTTCCAGTCCAGCTTCAGGCTTTTATTGCGACCGAAGGTCCCAGTTTACCATGGGTTTACCTGGGTCTGTGGTTCTTCTGTAGGCCTATAGTGGTTCTCAAACCTTTTCATGTCAAGGACCCCCAAATTGATATGTATTTGGACGCGGACCCCCATCTGAAAATACAATCTTACAAGCTCACAATGTGTCGCATTGGGACGTGTTGTGTGTGTGCGTGTGTGTGTGTGTGTGTGTGTGTGTGTGCGTGTGTGCGTGCGTGCGTGCGTGCGTGCGTGCGTGCGTGCGTGCGTGCGTGCGTGCGTGCGTGAGAGAGAGTGTCGTGTCCCCCCCACACACACACACACACTTTCCTCTTGGCTCCAGTAAGTACAAGTGGACTTTTTACCCTCCTTGAGCAGAAGCGCTGTGGGGGTAAACTTCTCCTGGCCTTGCATTACAAGGCTTTGCATGAACACACAGTCACACATGTCTCACTGTCTGTATGCCAATGACAATTGGTCTCAAGAGCATCTTCTTTGCTACCAGGGCACACGAGCAGAGTGGAGCGGTGACAAAAGCCGCTCTGCGCTCCAGAGGGCTCTTGTCCCACTCGCTCATCACTCAGGTCGGCCACGGGGCCGCTCCGCTCCCCGCCGCTCCGTCGCTCAACTTCATTTTCGCATCTCTCGCTCCACGCTCGCTCAGGGTCGTCAATCGGAGTCAAAACAGTAGTTTGCTACCATGTCCGAAACACTTTCTCCTTTGCCAGTGTGTTCCCAACACAAACGGCTGCGGTAACGTGAGCCTCGGCTTTGATGGAGACTTGGAGAGCTGTCCACTCGCCACTGTTTAGTTGGAAACATGCAGCGCGCGGCCCCAACATGATCGGCTCGGAGCAGAGGAGGGTCGGCGCTCAGACCCATTATAAAAGTCGCTCGCTCACGCTCAACTAAAAAACGGCTCGCTCCGCTCCCCGCACCGCCCCGCTCCCCGCACCGCTCACGCTCCACTCCGCTTGTATGCCCTGTTTGCTACACAGTGAAATCCTCAGTGTTCATTTAAATCCATTTGTAACTCAGAGAGTGTGCAAATGTTACCAAATGAAGAGTGTGGGTGGAGGTGTGTATGGGTGGGGGGCTGGTGGTGGGGGGTTTCTAAAAGCACCCAAATTGAAGTTTTCACCCAAACAGTAATCATTAGGTAGTCCATACCCAGGGATTTTTCTGTGCACTCAAAGTATTTGCACTTTAGCAGACTTTGAGTTGAACTTTGCCTTTGCGGTATACGTATGCTTAGTTAAACTTTGGGAGAGGATTGAGGCTGGCACACTGTCATGAGTGAGCACAGATGGTGAGACAGGAGAGAGGCATTCTGCCAATGTATATTCTCTATTTAGTGCTAGAGTAGATGGCATTCCATTTTGCTTTGGTTTTGGGTTGTCTCTTTCCAGTATGTCAGGTAGCTTTCTTTTTGTGTTCTTATAATGTGGTTAAGTCCAGTGGCTTTTCTTTCTGGTAAGTTGTGCTTGCTATGGTTGAGGGCTATGTCATGTCACCAAAACGTGCTATTTTCAAAGCCAGTATGCTCCTTCAGCAACTCTACTCCATGTGCATCCAAGAGGGCACTGTACTGGGCTATGTTGGTAATGGTACAAGCTTTGCTGAACATTGGCACACTAAACTCTGTAAAGGGGGCTATAAAGACTGAATTATGACACCTCGGACTGAGTTAAATGAGTGAAGACATTAAGACTCTCGTATACTTCAGGTTCAGGTTCAGGTTCAGGTTCGGTTTATTAGTCAAATGCGTATCCATACAAGTACAGACAAACAATGAAATGCTTGTGCCAAGAGCACTCTCAGCCTTATTGCACACAACAATACGACAACAACAGGTCACCCAGGACAACCCAAAAAACAACAAAACAACCATACAGTGTGACAGTGTACAGTTTAAAAACTGCGTATTGCACATGACTACCTACGTCTCGCTTCCATCTCTTCGTTAAGCAACCTGATTGCTTGAGCATAAAAACTATTACTGAAACGGGTGGTGTGAGATTTGATGCTCTGGTAACGTTTTTTTGAAGGGAGGAGATAGAACAGGGAATGGGCGGGATGACAGCTGTCCTTTAAGATGTTCTCTGTCTTTTTCTTACAGCGTGTGTTATAGATTGTGTGTAGCTGTGGTAATTCTGTGCCAATGATTTTGGCAGCTCTCTTCACAATTCTCTGTAACTGTTTACTGTCTTGAGCAGTCACGTTACCAAACCACACTGTTATGCATCCTGTCAATACACTTTCTATGGTACAGCGATAGAAATTAACAAGAGCCTTGGTGCTTAGGCCAAATCTCCTGAGGCGCCGCAGAAAGTACAATCGCTGCTGCGCTTTCTTAAGGATACCTTCGCTGTTTTGAGACCATGTGAGTGAGTTTGTTATGTGAACACCCAGGAATTTGAAACTGTCCACTATGTCTACAGGTGAACCATTTATGGTTACGGGACTGTGATTGACTTCAGATTTCCTAAAGTCAACGATGATCTCTTTTGTTTTACTAACATTTAGAGAGAGATTGTTATTCTGGCACCATAGGGTTAGCTCTTCAATTTCCCTCCTATAGGCCCTCTCATCATCGTTGGATATTAGTCCTATAACCGTGGTGTCATCTGCAAATTTGAGAATAGAATTATTTCCACACCTGGCAACACAGTCATAGGTGAACAGACTATACAACAAGGGACTGAGGCAACAGCCCTGGGGCGCTCCAGTCCTGGTCAATATCTTAGATGAATGCTTGTTCCCTATTCGTACAGATTGTGGCCTGCCTGTCAAAAAGTCTTTGGGGGGTTTAGGGGTATGTTGTCATATTGATGAATGTATATCGTCGTTGTCGGGTGGAAACCTCGCATCTCCAAGTTTCAAATGTGTACGTTCTTTCGCAAAGTAAAGCCCTGCTTCATCATACAAGGCCGTCGCACAAAAGTAGTGAAAACAGCAGATCTACAAGCACACAACACCTCGCGGTGTTGTGTGCTTGTAGATCGGCTGTTTTCACTAGTTTAGTTCTTTTTTGAGCGGTGGTTACACCGTCTCCTATACGTGGCCGTGTGTGTATGCGTCCGTCCGTGTGTGTGTGCGTGTCTGTATGTAGCCTGCAGGCCTGCAGTACCTTTTATGACCACACATGTTAAGGGAGGGGCGCTGTTGTTCAGGCCAGGCCAGACCAGGCACACACACACACACGCACGCACACACACACACACACACACACACACACACACAGGGGGGAAGGGGGGGGGGGGGTAAACCACCGCTCAGTTCACACGGGTGTGATTTTTTAAAATGATAATGATAAATGCAAAACGAACGGTTTTGGACATACAAGGTTTTCACCCGACAACGACGTTATGTTGGTGTTACTCCAACATCGGTGAAGTTGTGTGTCTGTGATTGGCTGGTTCCGGTATATATAGCCTCGTGGGATGCGTACAGTATCATAGCCTCGAGGGGCAATTTCCCTGCAATCATTATAAAAAAAAATGACATCGTTGTCGTTGATACAATTCGAAAAATCATTGAGAATTGAGGTCTTTGGCCTGCTGTCAAGAAATGCAGTATGATGCTGAGCAGCTTAGTAATATGCTAAATCAGACGCACACACGCACGCACGCACGCACGCACGCACGCACGCACGCACGCACGCACGCACGCACGCACGCACGCACGCACACACACACACACACACACACACACACACACACACACACACACAGGGCAAAGGCACAACCTCCTGGCAGAGATAATGAGGTTATCGAGATTATCGTCGTTGTCGGGTGGAAACCTCGTATCTCCAAGTTTCAAATTTGTACGTTCTTTCGCAAAGTAAAGCCCTGCTTCTTCATTACAATGCCGTCACAGAAAAGTAGTGAAAACAGCAGATTTACAAGCACACAACGCCTCGTGGTGCGAGGCGTTGTGTGCTTGTAGATCAGCTGTTTTCACTAGTTTAAATCATTTTTTAAATGATAAATGCAAAACGAGCGGTTTTGGACATACAAGGTTTTCATCGGACAACGACGTTATGCTAGCTTGGTGTTGAATTAACGTTCTAAACGTATTTGAATTTCTTCAAGGGAAAACTCATTGATATAACTTGTTATAGTGATATCAGAAGTTGACAGGATTCAAAATCTAATTCGAATGAATTAGATTTGTATATAGAACTAGAAACAACAATTAGATCACGTACAAATTACTTTTTGACTGTTGTTTGGCACATCTAAGCCAAAAGGCTTTGGCGTGGCGCACACCTACGTAGCCCCACTAACACACAGGCAGGAAATAACACTTTTGTGGCTTATTTTACTGTATAATTATCCTCCTACACATGAGCAAGGATTCTGTCATTTCACATCTCTCTTGGCCTCGGTTTCTTTCTGTCTTTCTCTCTTGCTGTTTCTCTCAGACACAGCATTATGTTTAATCACACGGCACAGGACGCACATAAAGCTAATGAATGACACAGAATGCATTTATTTTTTATGCTTGTGGCTCCGAAAGAGTCTAGCAGCTGTCTAAGAGGATTATTGGTCTGTGCGCGTGTGTGTGTGTGTGTGTGTGTGTGCGTGTGTGTGTGTGTGTGTGTGTGTGTGTGTGTGTGTGTGTGTGTGTGTGTGTGTGTGTGTGTGTGTGTGGGCTTGCAAAGCTATCTTTGTGGGGACCTCATGTCCCCACAAAGATAGTACAATCCAGGGAAAAAACCATGTGGGGACAAATTAATACGTCCCCACAAGTGTGCGTGTGTGTGTGTGTGTGTGTGTGTGTGTGTGTGTGTGTGTGTGTGTGTGTGTGTGTGTGTGTGTGTGTGTGTGTGTGTGTGTGTGTCTTTATGATTTTTTTTTGAGAAAGCTCTGCTGGGCGAAACGTTGTTGGTTGAAAAGAAAAAGAAAAGACGGGAGAGCATTATATCGTGTGCGGACATTATCCCTTATTCATTCTTTATGAATTTCCACCATTCATAATGTATTGTGGGTGCACATAAAAAACGAATAGATGTAGCTTTCATTATATTTTCCTGATGAACACACAGACAAACAGACAAAAAGACAAACCAAAACATCCAACACAAGTTATGCTTGTTTCCCCTCATTATTGTGGCTGGGCTATTAGTCTGTCCTTTTGGATCCAATTGGTGCTATAGGCTCCATGGGGATATAGTACGCTCTCTCCAGGGAAGCCTTAATTGGTGGCCCTAGGTCAGCTGCTGCGAGAGCGATGTCTGCACTGGGAATAAAATAACTGTAGAGGAGGGACTTCATCAAGACCAGAGACCATATCCTCGCTGTCAGCCAGAAACCTCTAATGGTGCATTTATACAGTATAGTGCCTTTATCCAATGCGTTTTACATAGATTGTGCATTACATTCACCCATTCACACCACACATTCATACACCGATGGCGGAGGGAACCGTGCAAGGCACCAACCTGCACATCAGGAGCAATTTTAGGGGTTCAGTGTAGTGTCTTGTTCAAGGACACTCCAACACTAACTCTAGGGGAGCCCAGGCCGCTCTACCTCCTGAGCCACTCCAGCGCCCCATATATTCTAACCTTTCTCTTTTTTTATTTTTTGTAAATTAACGCCCTACGTGATCATACGTAGCAGATCTATAAGCTCGAAACAGAGACCGAAGCGATGCGCTTCGAGCTTGTAGATCTGCTACTTTTGGTCATCACTAAACCATGAGTCATCACTTTTCACAGTTTTGTGGGGGCCTTTTTTAACCCAAGGAATTTTTTTTTTTTTTTTTTTGCAAAACAAATGCTTGCAATGGATTCAGAATCATTAAAAACCCTGCACATGCTACTTAAAGCAAATTTGTTTTTTTTGTGTTATTTTGCTATAGTAAAGTCAATGTGACCCCAACTTTGATTGGCTCCCACAAAGTTTCCCAAGGGAGGTGGGTTGGAACAAATTCAGAGGTGATAGTAGACACCTTTATGAACACAAATTTGTGAAGAAAGCTATTGGTAAGCTTTTAGTTTCCAGATTGGTCAAAGATTCGGCTAACTTTCCCAAACTAACATATGAGGTTTCCATCCGACAGAGGCGATATAATAACGATGAGCCATCACACTCCTTGGGGGAGGGGATTTTTGGGACCCACAGTGTAGAAGAGTAATAGACACAAGTGTAATTACAGCATGGGGTTTTATTTTGGACCTGTAAGGGGTCCATTTCTTACAGTTGTAGAGTTAAATCACAGTGCACCCGTGAGCTATACTGTATAGTACGGTATATATCCTCCCCCTCTCCCTCTCTTTAACAGCCTGTGTGATGGATAGGGTGTGTTTTTATTTAACAGAGACTGCTGCTGGCTCTCTCTCTCTCTCTCTCTTTAAGTCCTGGGAGATTCACGGGGTGTAGAATGGGACTACTTTGCTATACTCACCTATTTCAAAGTGATGGGGAAACAGCTTGTTCTGTGCAAAATGGGCCAGAACTATCTTTCGAGTTTACAGCAGTATAATTCCCCCCCCACCCCCAACACAGTTCACCCACCTCACAGAGGACATTGGTTTGGCTACATACTGTATAGAATGATGTGGCCAGGAATCTGGTCTAAATCATCAGCTTACACTTCACCACAGGTTAACTGTATAACAGTATAAAATAACGGTTTAAGTGGTTAAAATCTAAAATGACACAGATGCTTTCCTGTTTTTTAAGAATGGATTAAGTAGGAAAGAAAGAAAGAAAGAAAGAAAGAAAGAAAGAAAGAAAGAAAGAAAGAAAGAGGTTGATTTCCTTCTCCTCCCTCCAGCCCTTGCCTCTTCCATTGACATAACTGACAGGCTGCGATGTGTCTCGTCTGAAGCAGGCCTGTGATGAAAGTTGACAGTTGTAATGCCGAGGGCAGCTAGAGAGTGAGAGGAGAGCAGACCTAGACCTACTGCACATAATATAAACACATATCTGTACAGAGCAGACCTAGACCTACTGCACATAATATAAACACTATATCTGTACAGAGCAGACCTAGACCTACTGCACATAATATAAACACTATATCTGTACAGAGCAGACCTAGACCTACTGCACATAATATAAACGGTATCTGTACAGAGCAGACCTAGACCTACTGCACATAATATAAACACTATATCTGTACAGAGCAGACCTAGACCTACTGCACATATAAACAGAGTTGCTACCTTCAAACAACATTTTAAATTGGAGGCTTCTTTTTGCTATATTATTGAAATAGTTTTGAGAAAAAATGCTGCTATTAGTGCCAAAGTGACAGCAGAAGATTGCTGCTATTTGTTTAAAAATCACACTTGTGTGAACTGAGCGGTGGAGGCTGCGTGCGTGTGTGTGTGTGTGTGTGTGTGTGTGTGTGCGCGCGCGCGCGCGCGCGCGTGTGTGTGTGTGTGTGTGTGTGTGTGTGTGTGTGTATGTGTGTGTGTGTGTGAGTGTGAGTGTGTATGTGTGTGTGTGAATGTGAGTGTGAGTGTGCCTGGCTTGAACAACAGCCCCTCCCTTAACATGTGTGGTCAGAAAAGGTATTGCAGGCTACATACAGACAGACACGCACACATACCCACACACACGGCCACATATAGGAGACGGTGTGACCACCGCTCAAAAAAATCTTTATAACATGTACTGAACAACATAGCTCAATGCCGTACCCCCTCCAAATGTATATTCTTCCCCCATTTTCAACAGTTTTTATTACATTTTGACACATGGCTCGGCATGAGGCTGGAGGTCTATTCCATGTGACGTGAAATGGATGATTCAACATTTGAAACCATAGTGTCGGGTGTAGTTAAAATGGTTGAATGATTTTGTAAACTTGCATAAAATTCAATAAACATATTTTGAAAAACCTTAAAATGGTTAAAATGTTCATAATGTTTCTTGGAGGTCCACTGTTGAGAAGCTATAGTGATTTACACTGTACTCCCACAGTGGGTCTCCACTCTGCAGCCCCCGTAAACATGTTTGTCTGGCTGAGAAACTCATCCAGTATCCATATCCATACCCTGGGTGGTGTCACACACACACGTCTCCCAGCAAAACTCCATTTCCTTCTCTGCAAAAAAGCATTCATCATTGAGCTCCCTCCGAGTGAGCCATCTGACAACTTTCATATCCCTGTGGAAGTGGATGGAGTCATCAATCACCCTGACAGAGTAGCAGGCCTGTTGTAGCAACTAATCCAATTGAGGAATACTGTCGAGAACTTTTTTTTTGTATTTCTTTATCGGGTTATACGCCACAGTCCACGATACGAGCGAGCTTCGATGGCCCAAAGCCTCTTATGTTTACAGTTACACTATCGGATGTTTTATCTGGATGTGCACAGCGTTGAACCCTACCGGCATAATCCGATTTGGACTCCGATGGCACTGATGGGAATCCACACATCATGACACCCATTCCTAGCAACGAGGTTCTGTCTGAAATGTTGCAGAGAGAGCAGACACAGCCTGTTTGTCCAATAACATTATTAATTTCCAAAATGAAAATGAACCCGGCAGCATTGATGGCAAACAAAAGCATTAGACACAAGCCTGTTGGCTGCTGCTGCTAATTGCCTGGCGTGACATTTACATCCAGGGGCGTCACAAGGGGGGGAAAAGTGGGACGGAGTTACTAGGGCCCAAGGTGGAGGGGCCTTGATTATTTTATACTTTAGCTATTGAAAAATAGCAGATATACAAGCTCACAGAGCGGCACCGTGTGCCGCTCTGCGAGCTTGTAGATCTGCTATTTTTGAAAAGTCGTGGAAATGTGTGCAAATCTTTGAATGTATGTATTTTTTTAAGCGAACATTTGTAACTAAAATTTTGCTTCTGGAGGGTCCCTGGAACAAAATATTTTGATATGGGGGTCCATGGCCAAATACATATAATTTTGTCCTTCACATGAAACGGTTTTAGCCCCACTGACTCAGAAACATAGGTTTTTCAAAAAGGAAAAAAGGATTTGAAATATTCAGACTTGCACACATTTTCACAAATCTACAAGCTCGCAGCGCGGCACTCAGTGCCGTGCTGTGAGCTTGTATATCTGCTATTTTTCAATAGTTAAAGTACCCAGGGCCCAGAAGACTGAAGAGGGAACAAATACAACATATTGTACTCCTCTGTAATGGCAGGGATGAGCAAAAAAAGACAAAAACAGACGTAATGAAATTCAACCATGCCTGTCTGTTTGATGTGCTCCTCATACTTCATACTTCATCCTTCATACAAAATATTCTGTCAGTGGAGTTGTCACGATTGTGCAACTTTGACAGCCATGACAGCCACATGCAACAGTAGTTCGTAGCCTTAGAGAAAAACAACAACAACATTAGCCATAAACCTGTTCCCTGCATAAACAAGTCACATCAATCAAATACCGCCGTCACTAATTACGTTTCGTATCCTCGCTGTCGGGGTATAAAACCTCGTATGTCTGAAACTGTTACTTTTAGGAAACGGGGGGAAAAAGAAACTTGTGTTCCAATTGATCCAATGTAGTTATCATTGAGTCACATGTGGCTCTTCTTGTCAAGACTTGTCATTAGTGATGCACGATATTATCGTTAGCATATCGATATCGACCGATATTACATTAAAAATACAATATCTTTATCGAACCGAAAATAATTCGGATATGTTTTTGCACACAATTGCGAGGCGTTGTGAGCTTGTGGATCGCCTATTTCTTCTGTGGTTATGGTGAAGTAATAGGGCATTAATTGACCATAAAAAGAAAAACATAAAAAGTTGAAATGATTATGGAGATGCAAGGATTTTACCTGACAAACGGCAGCATTTTGCAGCATTCATTTCCAGCCAGCTATAGGAACAGCTGTCTCAGAAACTAACCGGGAAAAAAAAGAATACCCTGTGAGGGTGATATTTTGACGTGATGTGCTCTTTGGCAGGAGCTGATGAAATGCGTCGCTCTCTTTGTCGTTGGTGAAAAGATCTCGTCAGAGTGGAAGGAAAGCCGTAACATTTTCGTTAACAGAGTTCCCATTCCTTTAGCTTTCAGTTCTAGGGTGGCATGTGCTTGTGTGTGTTGCCCCCTCATCTATTTGATTAATGGCATCTGGTGCTGGAGCTGGTGTAATAATGTCAAATGAGGTCTCGGGTGGCGGAGGCTTTGTAGAATCAGCGCTGGGTAATAGAGCAGGAGGATGTCTCAGGTGGCAGCTCTGTGTCTATCTGTTCTTCTCCAGTCCTTATGGCTGTGTTAAAAAGGGGGTTGCTGCCCTTCTACTTGCTGCCCTTCTACCTTTTTGTAGAGATACTGAAGCCTGTTATTTGTGTGTTAAAGAAGTCGGCGCACACAGGTTAGTTCCCAGTAGACATTTTTATGCAAGGTGACAATGTTTTGACCAGTGTTGTACTGGTCCTGTCACACGCTGTCCCAAATCTTTTTGAGCCGGAGCGCGCAGATGCACATGCATCTATGTACTGTAAAACAACCCTTAAGTTCACACCTCAACAACATTTACAAAAGCTCTAGTGTCACACCATCGGGCATTACCATGGGAACGATTCTGGATGCATATCAATGTCCTTTAAATATGGTGTAACAATAATATCAGAAATAGGCTATACCACATGCAGCTTGACTAACTGGGGAAGAAAAATGTCAGTGTGATATTTTGACGTGTGCTCTTTGGCAGAGGGCTAATTAAATGAATGCTGCATCGCTGCGTTTCTAACAAACTGCTACTGTATGTAGGTTCAGATTAGTATTTTGTGTCCAGAGATAGGTTAGCTAGTTAGTGCCTGATTGAAATATTTCATGCACCAATGATAATAATAATAAATATAGCTGCAAGCAGTGATAAAGTGGCCAAGCCAGAAAAAGTAGGAAAGGAAAAAATCTGCGTAAAAAAGCAGGAAAAGCAAGAAAAGTGGGAAAAGAAATCAAAGAAAAACAGCAGTGAGCACGAGCACCGAGAACAGGTCTCCGGCAGGTCAGGTACAGTAGTATAGGTTTTTTTGGCCTCCTGGTGGCTCTATAATAGGCCAAGGGGAAAGGGTGCCACGTGTTCTTGGGCCTTTCACGGCAATCGGACACTACATGTGTGATTTGAGGCATTTTGTTCCAAAAAATTGTTATGCAAAAGTTGACCCCCTGGAGGCGCTATAACAGGCCAATGTGAGTAGGGTGGCATCTGTTCCTTGACCTAGTGGGAATGTGTGTGCAGAGGCGTTTTTGGCCACTTTATCACTGCTTGCAGCTATATTTATTATTCTTTTCTGTTTGTGTGTGTGTGTGTGTGTGTGTGTGTGTGTGTGTGTGTGTGTGTGTGTGTGTGTGTGTGTGTGTGTGTGTGTGTGTGTGTGTGTGTGTGTGTGTGTGTTGAGAGAGAGATCTGTTGCTCAGATCAGCGGCTGTCGTGGCCACCAACAGTCCCCGTTTCTTGCGTCCGACAGCGGCTGTATTTTCCCTCGGTCCCCCACTGCTGTTCCATACCAGTAGCGATCCAGAAAAATATCAAACATTTTTGAAAAGAGTCTGGCTGGCCCCGATCGCCCTGCGAGCCACTCGGCTGGGCTCAGATTGGATCTGTGAGCCTTCACACTAGACGACACTTATGACGAGAATCGCTTCAGACGCAGGCAGCATTAAATGCCCGATTGTCGGCTAGTGTGCGGACAGTTTTAGTGTCGTTCCCACAGGGCATCATCTGGGATACAATCCCTTTTATGCCCATATATGGAGATCCCTAACAGAATCCCTTTTATGCCCATATATGGAGATCCCTGCTCTGAGTATCGGACATCACTGTGATGTTACTTGTGATGTCACAGTGATGTGTCAGGGGAACCACAGTGTCAGGCGTTACCCGTCCGGATGGACGACCGGACAGACACAGACAAGCTGTGACGGTTCTGATAGTAAACATACAATAAACAATAATAACTGTATTATTATTATTAATAATTTTATTTGGGAATTAACTTTGAGTGATATCTGTGAATTTATAATAATAATTCTTAACCACCTAAACCCTCTAGAAGTAGACTTCAGAGTAAACTGGACCTCAGTTGTTGGACCGGGAATCCCTTATTTGGGTGGTAAACTTGCACTTTCAGTCATGCAGGGAAGTTGGTGAGGCAACTGAAACTGAAAACTCTTGCCTGAAGCCATGTCTCCCTGTGTGTTCTGATGTTTGCTTTTATTTCCATATTTTAGGCTTCTTGGTAAATTCATTGAAGCAAGGACTACAACTTTTTTTTCCCAACCCGCCAATTAAGTTAGCAGAGTGTAATTATAATTAACTCACCCAAAGCATATTACATGAATATGTTTAATTGGCATAATCAGATGTCTACAGACAGACGCTAAGATGGAATGATTGTGACATATTGTTTAACATACAATGTGATCTGATATATGTGCTTGTATATTATGTTCATGATGGGATTAACTTTGAGCTCATGAAAGACATAATCAGGCATGACTCTTAAGAAGTCAGACTGTGACGGAGTACTCTTTGATGCACAGTGAACTGATATTGTGATGAATTCATCAACTGGGCAACTGGTCTTTCATCTACTGAGTGCAATGTGATGATGCATTATAGATGCGGGCAATTATTGCATGTTTATATTCCTACTGTTTGTGTATGTGTTTGATCTTCTGCTGAATTCACCAAAATAATACGAACAAAGGACAGATCAGGTCTTCTAGACGCTCATTAAACCTTACCTCGGTACTACTACAGTATATGGCCCATTAGACACACAGGAGGGTGCCCAAGCAAAACAAGCAAAACTGAAAATTAAAAGTTTACTTGTAGAAGTTTTGGGCACGCTTCAGAAGATAATAGGATAGGACTCTGTTAAGTGTGTTTCTTTGGCAGGATCAGAATCAGAGTTTATCATCTTTATACAGGTTTACAGGGGTAAACAAAGGTTTTCATGTGCAAGTGCTATCATTTTGTTATTTCCATAGAACAAATAACAAACAAATGATCTACATATTTATTATTTACACATACAGTAGTACCTGCTGAGGCAAGGTATAAAGGTGTGTGAGCATAGCAGCAGATGTAATAATTATAATAATAATGGATTGCATTTTTATAGCGCTTTTCCAAGTGCTCAAAGCGCTTTACAATGGTCCATTCATTCATACGTTGGGAAGTGAAGCGCATGGAAGGACGACTTCACCCATTTTCAACCTATAATATATCATTAATATAATTGGTCCTAATAGCCTACTCAAGATAAAAAAAATTCTACTTGGTCTGTGTCTCGTAGGAGAGCTGTGGACACTTCAGAAACATGCCTATCAGTGACATCATCGTTCATCAGTGTTATTTTTTAATTGTATTATTATTTTTATTAACTCGAGAATAATTGATTCCATATAGGGTGTGCCAAATGTAGTTCTAAGAGCGGCCATTTCTTGGGTAAACACAGCCTTACACAGGTGTTCTGATTGGAGTAAAGCATTACTTCTATGCAATCAAACAATTGAAACACCTGTGTTTTGACCCAAGAAATGGCCGCTAAGCACTACAATGACGTAGCCGCTGGCACACACTATAGCATCCTAACTTCCCAGGAAAAGGAAAGCCAAACATTTCTACTTAGCTTGGATTCTCCATCGAGTGAGTAGACAAAAATGGCACCTTATTAATTTATAATGAGCATTAGTGAGAACATTTTATATGAAAATGTGTGAAGTCGTCCTGTAAGGTGTAAGAAAATTAACACTTTGACATCATTTTGCCTCGAAAAATCAGGTAAAAACAATAGGAAAAATCCTTGGCACTAATCTACATTAGTTCCAAGGACTTTTCCTATTGTTTTTACCTGATTTTCGAGGTCTCCGTGTACACAGCATGTGTCCATTGTGTTCACGGGGGGTCCGGTGACGGCCGACAAACGTCTTTTCTTTCACACGGAGAAGAGAAAATTCCAACCACGTTGATCCGTGTGTAAGTTATGGTCCATAGAAAACAGGCCGTTTTGACCAAACAGGTGATATGGGAAAAGAAGGAGAGATAGGCCTATATTATTTTTTTCTGCAGCCAGGATGAATACAATTCAATGGAAGGCTGGATGTCGCCGGATGTGTATTTCGCGAGGCATCATGGGAGTCTTTTCCCTCACTCCCGCCTGTGGTAGCGCGCTGGCTATTGGTTACTATGGTAACCAGTTAACACGTCCCTGGACATGTTTACTGCGGTAGGCCTCCTCGCTCAGCTGCCGGGGCGGCAGTGGCTCAGGAGGTGGAGCAGTTGATTGGCAACCGGATGGTTCCCATTTGGATCCCGGGCTGTCGAAGTGTCCTTGAGCAAGACACTGAACACCTAATTGCTCCCGATGAGCAGGTTGGTGCCTTGCATGGTTTCCTCCACCATCGGTCGGTGTATGAGAGTGTGTGTGTGTGTGTGCATAGGCGATTTTAAGGGGTGTCCTAGGGTGCACGTGCACCCCCTGGCCGCCAGGCGGCCATTTTGATTTTTTTTTGGCCATTTTGATTTTTTTTTTTTTTTTTGTAATGTAACTTTATTTTATAATTATTAGTCAGATCTGTGAAAGAAATGGTTTTGCTGGTCCTAGTGTGCCACGCAAATCAGTGTTTAACACAGCAGCGGATTATTACCGATGTGATATTCTGTATAGAACACTGGACACACTCATACAACAGCTTGAGGGGCGCTTTTCTGAAAACGATTTTCATATCCTCCAGTGTCTTGCTGATGTTGTAACCTCAGATAGCCCTTCAGAAAAAAGTGTGACAGACGTATGTCAGACATACACTCTTGATGCAGATGTTCTGAAAGCTGAAATCTCTGTAATGACTTCCATGTACAGGGAAGAGAATGTGCGCAAAAAAAAAGAAATGGAGTACACGACACTGTTTGAAAAGAAACTTGCTTTTTTTCAAGAGAAGGGAATGCATAATTCTGATTCATTTGGTACATTAAAACACGTCTACACACTGTACCTCACCATACCAGTTACGAGTGCTTCAGCTGAGCGCAGTTTCTCTACTTTGAGACAACTAAAAACGTATTTACGGACAACCATGACTGATAAAAGAGTGTCAGATATAGGCATTTTACAGATTGAGAAAATACACGAAATTAAAGTGCAGAAAATAATTGAAAGGTTTGCAAGTGCCAAAACCCGGAGGCTGCAGTTCATTGTGTAATAAGGATGTGTCTACTATTTGTTTTTGTGAAATGCTTATTTGACACTGTAAATGACTGCTTGATTGCTTGATGAATGATGATTAACTTGATGTTTGGCTTTATATGTCCTGGCTGTGCTGCAAAATAAGTAAATAAATCCTATAGATAGACATATGGTGTCTAGAAAAAGAAGCACCTGTTTTACACTTTTTTTTGTTTATATTGTGTTACATTTGGGTACAAAATTAACTGCAGAAATCCGCTAAAACAACATTACAAAACCGCTAATATCCGCAATTTTTTATGTGTGTGTGTGTGTGTGTGTGTGTGTGTGTGTGTGTGTGTGTGTGTGTGTGTGTGTGTGTGTGTGTGTGTGTGTGTGTGTGTGTGTGTGTGTGTGTGTGTATGTGAATGGGTGAATGTGATGCACAATCTCTGTAAAGCGCCTTGGATAAATGCGCAATGTAAATGCACCATTTACCGCAGTCGTTATAGGGGTTTGAACAGTTTGTGGCTGGGGTGGTACTTGTCCCTGATGATATGCTGGGCTTTGACTACACACAGCTTATAGTTTCAAAGTAGTGTGTAGCATTCAGAAATATATTTATATATCGTCATTGTTGTGTGAAAACCTTGTATGTCCAAAACCGTTTTGCATTTATCATTTTAAAAATGATTTAAACTAGTGAAAACAGCCGATCTACAAGCACACAACGCCTCGCACCGCGAGGCGTTGTGTGCAAGTGTGCAAGTAAAAAAGTGTGCAAGTAAAAAGGTGAGGAGGTTCGAGGAATTTTAAAAACTGGGAGATGTTGTCCTGTCCTTGGTGCTCCTCTGCTCTTTTATGCGTAGGCTGGACATAAAATCTAATTAAAATGTAATGTTACACCTAGTGCTGATTCCCTTCCAGCTCATTAATCAGCCTCTCTGAATAGCTGCTGCAAGCAGACATGTTTCTAAAACCCACACAGAGGTCTCGTCCACCTGCTCTGGCTAATTGGCCCTTCTAGCTCCACACACTGTCCCGCTATGGGAGAAGTGACTTTACTATCAGGCAATTACAAGTGGAGAAGGGATTATCCATGCCCGGAAAAGGAAACGGCTACAGTTTATTTTAGCGCGCGGGTCCTTTGATAACATTTGAACTAGTGTTCCATAATTAGTATCTTTATACGATCTGATCACGAGATTTGAACACATTTCTTTGCATTTACACCTGGCCTGAAGATTTCTATTACATATAACACACGGAAAAGTAAAGGTGCCAACTGGAACCCAAAACTGGTTCTACAGAGTGATGCCATAGATTTAGAAGGACCATTTTTTGTTTCAGAAAGAACCTTCCATCCAGACCAGGGTTCTTTTAAGAGCCTTATTTTAATCGTCGTTGTCGGGTGGAAACCTTGTATGTCAGCAGATCTACAAGCACACAACGCCTCGCATCGCGAGGCGTTGTGTGCTTGTAGATCGTCTGTTTTCACTAGTTTAGAGCGACGGTCTTATATGATGAAGCAGGGCAAAAGACGTACACATTTGAAAAGGGGGGTCCCCAACATATTTTGGGGGGTCCCCAGATGATTAACTTCATGTACAACATTGTTGTTACAACAGTAAACACACCAACATAAAGTCTAAGGGCCCTATTTTCATCCATGCTAAACCCTAAATCCCTTAACGTCTTTGCCTTTTTTTTTTTTTTTTTACTATTTAGAAAATAGTAAATAGTATTCAAATAGTCGATCTACATCGACACGATTTTCAAAATACAAAAAAAAAAAAAAAAAAAAAAGGCAAAGAAGTTTAGGGGTTTAGCGTTTAGCATGGACGAAAATAGGGCCCTATGTGTATATCTGCACGTTTCTAAAGTGACATTCTAAGGACTGCTTAATACCTCTAAAATGACAAATTAAACATTGGCCAAATTGTCAAATATTAGAGGCAGAAATTGTGAAAATAGCAGATTGGAGGCGTTGTGATGGAACAAAACAGTTCATCAAGAACAATACTGATGTAAAATAAGATATCTGAACGGCTACATATATTTTATATACAATTAAAATGTCGTGAACCACAGTTACAGGGGGGCTAGCCTAGGCTTTTCTTCTTGAAATGCCTGCATGGATCCCGAGGCTATGGGATATGGAGTGTTTTCGCTCACAAGCGGCCAGAGCGGAGGTGTTTACCTGTTTACCATGGCTAACACGACCACAGCCGTGTTTCTGGCAGGGGAGGTGTACAGTACTTGAGTAAATGTACCTAGTTACTTTACACCACTGGCCGTGAATGAATGCTTTCAAGAGTTTGACGTGGGCCAGTGATCCTGAAAAAGTTGAGAACCACTTGTCTAAATGACCTGTTTATTTATTCAGACACCAAACCATTCATTGACATGCGTTGTTGTTGTTGTATAGTACTTGCACACAGTATCCCTTGAATGCACTGTTCCCTGTACATTATGCTTGCAAATAGACTGCACATATTTGCCAAACATGTTTAATAATATTCTGTGTAGTATATATGGGTTCGAACAACACTGTGACATGTGGTATGGTTACAGCTATCGAGGGAAACATTTTGGGGGCGACTTGCAATGCTTCCACGGGGAAGTTAAAGAGAATAAAATGGCTGTGCCATTAGCATAGCTATTACTTTACCATTTCCCCATCTGTCTGTCACAAGAAAACCGCTCCAAAAGGTTACAAATCGCTTCAACTCAGGGGCTCGTGGAATGGCAGCTCAATGGGAGCTGACACACGTCAAAGGCAATTATGTGAATTGATGTTCTAGAACTTTTTTATACCACGACCCCATTTTACCTGGGATTTTTTTTGGTGACACCACCCACCCACACTTTATTTATAGTGCAATTTCAAAGTGGAAATAAAGAACATCTTAAAAATAAAAGCATACATTGCTGGCCTTATATGTATGAAAGTGTATTAGAAAATACATTTACAGCAGTGATTTCTGATAATTTGTAGGCCTATCTTATGAATGAAACAAATGCATAAAATTGCATAATCGCATTTGGGAAAAGCCAACTTTTCCCAAATATGGTGATGGTTGACATCATAGATGTCTGACATCATAGACCTTAGGAGACTGACACGGTATGTCCATATATGGGCTTTCCAAGATATGGGCTTAATATTGATGACATCAGGGATCTCCATATGGCCATTCATTTATTAGTGAATTCATTTTCTCCATTGACTTGAATGGGGATGATTCAAATGGTAATACGAAATTAATTAGAGAAATTCATGACCCCACGACCAACTCTATACGGCAAGCCAGCGCTATCAAGGTTTTCATTGTAGATAATGATGAGTACATTACTGACAACATTGTTTACACGGAAACTCCTTTAATTATCCATCCTACTATTATCATTTTAACCTAGAATTGGCCAACATTTCTTTTTCTGATTTCACCAAACCACGTTATTCATTATATGTTTTCATGTTTTATACTTGAGGGCCGAGGGGGCTCCCCTTCCTACAGTATATAAACCCATTGTAAATTCATCATGGAGCGGCGATCTGTAAATCTGTAGATGTAAAATTGTGAAGGCCCCCTGTATCTCTAGTTATTATTATTATCATGCAGAGAATTGGGTCTGATCCAGGTCTCGGCTTGTTGAACTGTCACAAAGTCTGAAGCTCAGGTTTTCCAGCTCGCTGTGACCAAATGCATTTGGTGCCCATTATTATCGCCTCGCATGGACTGCCAGCCTCAATCAGTCGGCACACGCACACACACATGCACACACACTTGCACATGCACATGCACACGCACGCCCACACCAAAAAGGAAATGTCATCGCCATGCAAAATAGGACTCATGTCCAATCAAATTAAATGGCATTTAGAGAGAAAGAGGGCTTTGTCTCCAAGATTCACATAATGAGTCTCAGTAATAAATATACATAACCTCTTCAACTCTTCAAATTAAATTAACCGCACAACAAGCAAGGATTTAACCACTGCATTTAACCACAGGCAAGGATTTAACCACTGCATTTAACCACAAGCAAGGATTTAACAGCCTGCCTATATTCTGGGGGGAACATACATTTGCCAATATGAGCGTATGAGGTGTGTAATTAGGGTATGTTTGGGCTGCTGAATCCATTCCAACCATTCGTTTTCAGTTAAAATGACTCCTTGGCCATAAAATAGGCCTAATTGGCTAAGGCTTAGCCAATCATGTCATTCGAGTTCACCTGTGTCCTGTTAGTCCCTATGTTTTAAAGTGTTCCTTGTCAGATTGTATCATGTTATCCTGTGTGTCATGTGTCAATAGTTTTCATGAATTCAAACCCTACTACAACCATTTTTATTATTGCCAATATTATATGTCTCGTGGCCTATTTTATGGCCAAGGAGTAATTTTTACTGAAAACTAATGGTTGGAATGGATTCAGCAGCCCCAAAATACCCTAATTACACACCTCATACGCTCATATTGGCAATTTTTTATTTTTTCCCCCTTTAATCCCAGGCCCTCGGGATACCCCCAACTTTGATTGGCTCCCACAAAGTTTCTGAAGGGAGTTGTGATTGAGAAAGTTCAGAGGTGATAGTAGACACCTTTATGAACACATTTGTGAAGAAAGATATTGATTTTGATTTAGTTCCCAGATTGGTTTAACTTTTGGCTAACTTTACCTAACTGAAAGGGATGGGACGATATGAAAATGACATTCCACGTTTATTTTTGCAAAAACAATTGCGATTAACGATGTTATCGCGGTAATCAATCATGCTTAAAATGTAAATTGCCACTTTTAATTGTTAACCAAGCATATACCTCCGGGGAGGGAACATTCGCCAAAAACAGCCGATCTATGAGATGTAGATCATTTATTTTTGGCAAATCGCTTTATGAAGAGTGAAATAAGAGCCTACCACTCTTTACAGGTACGTTTTTAAGTACAGAGGGTGTAAGTGTTTCTGAATGTGCAGCTCAACAAAAGCTAATTCATCCCAGTGTATGACGGAGGACACATGTCACATTAAATTAAAATCTCTGCGATACAATTATTGTGATAAACTATAATTACGATTATCTTCCCATCCCCATCCCTAAACTCAAAATCAGCGACAAACAGGTCATGTTATATCATCATCAGCCTGGCAAAAAAATATTTATATTCTGTCCTTTCATGGGAGGCTGAGGCTAAATTCCACAGTATCTGGGACCAATGGCAACCCTGCTTAAAGGCACTGTAGTGCTGATGAGATCACTAGTCCTACGTGGCCTGTGGTGTTCCAGGTAAAATGTACCGCATAGATTCAAGTTTACTTTTTACCCTAAGCAAAGGGTAAGAGGTCAACGAATGCGCTTAGGTGACCTATCCGGAGGCAGAGACGTTGCGGGCGCTTTAAAGGTCCTCCATTATGTCTGAGGTCAGGCCACTGGCACAGGGGCACATGAGGCTGACCTCCTCGCTAAGAGGAATCAGTAGATTCAATAGGGACTCAATTCAATTCCCAAGAGAGACTCCACTGGGTCCCTCTAGGCTCACTATAGGGTCCTTACGTAGGGTTGCTCTTGATTGAGTTCATGTATTACACTGACCTTTATATCTGGGGAGCACAATAGACGAATCTCAAGAGAGCTGCCGTGTAAGCTAGATGTGGTGCCGCGGTGCCAAGTGCTGGCCATTGACACTGCAGTTATGAATGGATTTGTCTATATGGTGTTGTACATTTATTTATAAACCTAAATATTCTGTTTCTGGATCAGAACCTCAAGTGTTTCCTCATTGACCACTTTAAACCCTCTACACTCTACTTTGATAAAGCATTATTTTGTTGTTCCAAAAACATGTTTTTTAATTTCCTGAAAAGTTAATATTTTGGACATAACTGGTTTATTCCCTGACAGCAGATACATGTATAAGATATATTATGAGTGATAAGGTGCTATAGTGTTAGGAGACGTGTGTGCCCGGCTCCTCCTGTCAAAATGTCGAAGTGTCCTTGGGCAAGGCACTTAACCCTGTGTTGCCTCCAATGGTGTTAGCTCACCACCAGTTGCCATCAATGGGGCGTTAATGTGGGAAGTGAGGACACTGGGCGTTGACTGTTAGCCGCTTCACTTCCCAATGTATGAATGAATGGACCATTGTAAAGCGCTTTGAGTTCACAACTTGCTTAGAAAAGTGCTCTAAAAATGTAATTCATTATTTATTATTATTAATGAGACATCAGACTGTGTGTGTGTTCCTTAGTGTGCGCAGGAGAGAACATTTCCTACTACATCCTGACAAACTCTTCTTCCCACATCCTACAGTATACACTCTTCTGGCTCCAGGCTCCCAAGCTGTGGAATAAGCTCCCTCTTGCAGTCATAACTGCAGACTCACTCTGCAGCCTGAACACCTAAAGGGCCATTTATAGTTACGTATGGTTGATTTTGTGTACGTTTGGGGGCGAGACAGTACGTACGGTAATTGCGTCGACACGCATAGTACAGTACGGTCTCTGTGTTAGATTAGGTTCAATAAATCCTATGTACATACTGTATCCACTAGATGGCACCCTAATGCATATGAGCAAATGCTACATAGGCTAGCCTAGCCATATCTATGAGCCTAGCGCCTACATTCATTGTTGACAGATACACTCGGATTGAACGACCTGCAGAAAACACTCTCCCATCGGCGCTAGACACTGTGCTGTCTGGATATAATATAAAAAGGACTGGAGAATGGACAAGCAAAGGTCGCGTGCGCGGGAGTGGAGAGAGACACATTCGAGAGAGCTGGCAGAGAGCGCTGATTAGGCTGGCAACGGGTCTGCGTCCTGGCCTGTTCACTACTGTTCAGCGTGTTGGTTACTTTGTGATTTCTTTCTCTTTTTTTATGCCCACGGCAATGCATGAGGTCACTTCCACATACGAAGAAACCAGAAAAAAGACGAAACATTTCTCCCTTTATTAGGCTGACATGCGGGTCTGCGTCCAGCCTGTTCACTGCTCAGCGTGTACTTGTGATTTTTTTGTTTGTTTTTTTACTTCCTCCTACGAAATGGATACAAGAAAAAAAGACGAAACATTTCTCCCTCTACTGCCCCCACGGTTGACACAAGTTCGCCACGGGTAGTTCATGTGTACGTACGTTCTTATCGGTTTTCATCCGGTTACGTCCGGACGGCCGGAGGAACCGGATTAAATCACTCTCCCCGTCCGTTTCTTGCGTTTCTTGCGGTCCTTATGTACTACTATGCATGGTACTTAAACCAGGGGTCGGCAACCCAAAATGTTGAAAGAGCCATATTGGACCAAAAAAACTAAAAACTAATCTGTCTGGAGCCACAAAAAATTAAAAGCCTTATATAAGCCTTATAATGAAGGCAACACATGCTGTAAGTGTCTATATTAGCCTACTATCAAAATGACTAAGTAGGCTACAAATACATAATGAGCATTCATGATTAAATGTTTATTTTCCCTGCAGCGCAACCTGGAGAGAATGTTGAAATTTAATATTTTATTCTACACATTTTTACATCATTGGAAAACGTTGAGAATGTTTGTGTCATGTCTGTCCTCCTACAAAAACCATATTAAAACAAAAAATATATTCCCCCCCCCCCCCCCCTCCCCCCCTAGAGCCGCGGGTTGCTGACTAGGGTTTAATGCCGGGAACCGGGATCCCGGGTCTCCCGGCCTGAGCACACCTAATTTCCCTCCCGGTTATTGGCTTCGGGACACGTCATCCCGGAGATTGTTTTTTCTTGCTATAAATTAGGCTATATAGGCCTAATAATTATTACTAGAAAGGCCTACAGTGCGGAGGCAATTAGACTGCTTGCTACATTATCCTCGCCTCCTTTTTTTAACATGAAATGATATATCAGAATGAATCAGAACGTCAATATGCCTAAAAAAATCCAACCACAAATGAATCTCTCTGACTTGCGCTGCTTCGATGAGCGCACCTCTCTCGAGAACGAGCCGGGCGTTGCAGCGACCAGCAGCAGGTGGTGGGGGCTTCTTATCATTTGCTGTAACAGGAATTACCCAGTTTGGGACATAATAAATAAACTTGACTAAAACTTGAATGGACGTTTGGCTGTTGATATCACGGGAGGCGCTCATGTGCCATTCTAAAGCCATGCACGTCCCATACATAGGCCTACTAAATAAACGTAATTGATTAAATCTAACGTGGTGGTGGCACACTAGGCACCGAAATAATACTGCGTTCCAACAGTCACTTTACTATTAGCCTACAGAGAGACCGCCTGTATGGTTATAAGCATACAGGCGGTCTCTCTGTAAGTAAAGGGACTAAATATAAATATATTTATAAATGTGATGTTTCCAGCAGCAAATAATAGAAAATGATGAATAACAAGACTGTTGCAATCATGCCGTGAAGAATCCACGTTATACATGATCGAACTGCTGTACTGTAAGTAATAGCCTACGTTTTGTGGTCTACCTTGATTTCTTGGGGTGAACTATGAAGAATGATCTTGCAAGCGTTATTATCCCCAAATAAATATCCAATTGTGTAAAGTAATGCAACGCTTTATAATGAGCCATTGAGGAACATTAAGTGTTGCCTTTGGAAGAGGAAGAGAAGAGCTGTACGTGTCCAACGAGGGCATCTCCCATTAGCTTGATTTTAAAGGGTGCGTTCGGAAACCCGCACCGAGTGTGTGCTCGGTGTAATGAGTGCAGTGGGCGTGACGTTGGAGAGTGCGTTCAGTGTGGCTTATTTACGAACAACCAGTTTTAACAGGGAGCTGTGTGCTTTTTCACTCTGAACTCTGAATGCAAACTTTCTGAAAAGCAGCAGTTGCTAAGTATGCTAACGTAACATTGACATTGAAAGGAGATGTAATTCATAGCATTGGCATACCTGCTGTTAGTTTACACGTTAATGTGTGTGAAACTATCAAGGCCAAACGACCAATTATGCTGCATTTTGCGGTAATTTCCTACATTGTTCACAACTGAGAAGCGTTCGAGACATGGCTATGAAAACCAACCAATCAGAACACCGAACCACCGCACCACACCGCCTAACCCCATCTTCTGAGTAGGGTCAGTCAGTGCGTGCACTCAACACACCAGTGCGCCGCGCACTGGATTTCCGAACGACAACGCACCAAGTGCACCGAATAAACGAACGACAACATGGCACACCAGTGCGTTGAGTGCGCATTTCCGAACGCGCCCAAAGTTTGTCGCGCGAGTGTGTTGCGTCATGCTGAAAATAGCCGATCTGCGAGCTCACATAGCGTCTAATCTAGGACGTGTTGTGAGCTTGCAGATCATCTATTTTCACGGACACACTTAAATTCAGTCGATAGGCTGCGCAATTTCGCCCCCTGGTGGTTAAAGGCCGTTCCCATAGCGTTATAATGGCTGTTCCATGGTTATTAATTACAAATATTATTATTATTATTATTAACGGGAAAATACCGGGGAGCCCGGGAGAAGCTCCGAAAAATCCCGGTTTTTAAAATGAGCTAAATTCGGGAAAATCTTAAACACTATTGCTGACCCCCAACCTAAACCTATACCTCTACAAGACTCCACTTCACCCCCTCAGCACTCCTCTCTCTAGTCTCTATCTCTCTCTATTTGTATCCCTGGACCCTTCTCGTCACCTGGCTATTTTGATAAAACACTTGTTCACTTCTGTTTTGTTATTTAGATTCATTTTTCCTTCACTACAAATGCTAAGTAGCCTATAGATATCATATTGTTGAGACAGAAGCGATGGGTTTGATGTTTACCCGATAGTTGCTTTGAAGAACTATAATGCTTTTCTTTGACATTCATGCTTATTAAGTGACAATGTTTGTGTATTAATTGACTAGGGTTCGTGCCATTTATTCTGATCGTACACTTCGTAAGTCGCTCTGTATAAAAGCATCAGATAAATGCTCACCTAATTGTTAATTGTAAAATATACAGCAGAGGCACCTTCTCTCTCTCAGTAGCATGCGGTTGCTCTCACTAGAGAGCCTGCTGCAAACCCCCTCTCCAGGGGCGTCACACCAAACTATGGGCCCTGGGTACAAGGATTCACTGTGGGCCCCCCATGAATGTTAACTATTGAAAAATAGCAGATATACAAGCTCACAGCGCGGCACCGAGTGCCGCGCTGCGAGCTTGTAGATCTGCTATTTTTGAAAAATCGTGAAAATGTGTGCCAAGAAACCTACGTTTCCATTTCAGTGATGCTCAAACCTTTTCATGTGAAGGACCCTCCCTATCTCAAAATATTTAGTTCCAGGGACCCCCCCAGAAGCAACATTTTAGTTACAAATTAGTGCGCACATTTTCACGACTTTTCAAAAATAGCAGATCTACGAGCTCGCAGCGCGGCACTCGGTGCCGCGCTGTGAGCTTGTATATCTGCTATTTTTCAATAGCTAAAGTTACTAGGGCCCCTCCACCTTGGGCCCTGGTAACTCAGTCCCACTTTCCTACCCCTTGTGACGCCCCTGCCCCTCTCTAATATCGGTGGATCAAACCCACGTTGTGCATCATGCCCTGTGGGTCTTTGAAGCATCGGCTCCATGGATCATGCTTTATATTATGCATGCAGCATCCGTTGTCATGGATGAAGAACAACTAGCGATTTAACACAGCAATAAAGCCTCTAATAAGAGGCAGAAGATGTGCTGTGTACCTTCAGGGACTACCGTGTTGCATTTCATAGTAGATCCAGGTGCAGTTAATGAGAAAATAACTTGTTACCTGAATTGTTGCAGCACTAAACCCATGATTAAGACCTGGGGCCCCGATTTTTCCAAGTCTCTTCTAAATCAGCTGTTCTCAAAATCTGGTCCGGGGGACCCCCAGGGGTCCTTGAGGGAGTTCCAGGGGGGTCCCCAGCTGAATGATAGATAGTTAGGAACCAAATGGACGGTATGGACCCTTATGGGTCTGTAAGTCAGAGAGTTTACAAATGGAACCATTTGTAAACACACTTAAATTAACATTGATTTTACAATATAAATTGGGGTCTTGGTGACTCGCTAAGAGCTTGTAGATCTGCTATTTTTGAAAAGCCAAAGTATAACATAATTCAACCTTTGTCAAGTCCCGCCCGTTGTCCCCCCGTTAAGTAGGCGTTCAGTGATTAAGCGGTGGGAAACAGTGGCTCGGGTAGAGCGGCCGGTTGGGTAACCGCAAGGTTCCCAGTTCGATCCCGGGCTTTCCCAGAGTTAGTGTCGAAGCGCCTGGGTTTCCGAGGCTAGTGTCGAAGAGCCCTTGAGAAAGACTCTGAACCCCTAATTGCTCCCGATGAGCAGATTGGTGCCTTGCTTGGTTTCCTCCGCCATCAGTGTAATAATGTGTGTGTGAATGGATGAATGTACGATAAAAAGCATTAAATGCACCATTCAGGTCATTAATTTGAACTATATTCTAGTTATTAATCAGAGTAGTACTGTGCTATCTGTACATTCACAGAGGATGTACAGTTCAAATTAAATAGTTACCACAATATTTGTGTTTGTAATGCACAATCTCTGTAAAGGGCCTTGGATAAAGGCACTATATAAATGCACCATTTACCATTCTGTGTGATGGGAACTTTTCTTTTTACATTAACAACTTGTACCCCAGCATCCCTATTCTAAGTGGAACATTGGCTGAAAATAGCAGATCTACAAGCACACAAGTGGGCTTGTAGATCTGCAATTTTTGGCAAAGAGGTTTGGTGTAGAGGGAAGCAAGAAAAACTTACATTTGCACAACACTGATGTCAAACAAGTCTATGAAGCTATCTATGAAATCTGTGAAAAAGTTTATTCTGCAACACCATTTCATACAATATGTAATGGAAGTCCTTGCTTCCTCTCTCTCAGCTAAGGGGTCCTTGGCCTGGAAAACATTGAAGACCTGTGAGCTTCAATTGTTGAAGTACAGCATTAGAAGAGGTTAAAAATAATATTCCATTTGCCACCTTTATATGCAGTTGTTGTGTTTATCAAGCTGTTTCATTCGCCATGGCTAAACTGCTTTTTTTTGTTTATACTGTAAAGCACTTTGTAACCTTGTTTAGAAAGGTGCTATATAAATAAAATGTACTTACTTACTTACTTACTAAACCTACACTACAGTAACCTCCACACGAGGCGTCTTTCTTCAGAAAGTCAAGCATCTTTGGCATAACTGGAAATACCTTTCTCACCTTTGACAACCAACCACACGTTTTTGCTATTTTAAAATGCAACTTTAGAGGGTTGGTTTGGCTCCTGGAGGGCAGGAAGCGAAAAACATTCTTGATATACAATGACCATGGCGTGGTGATGATGGATGAAAGCTCATGCATTCATGTGTACCTGTGCACTGTGTTGCTTATTGCAGCTGTATTCTAGCAACTGTTCCCCCGCCGTGGGCTGTTCTCCTGGCCTTCCTGTGGAGTTTATCAAACCTGGGTCAGCTACAACAGTGCTTCTTAAACTTATTTTGGTCAGAAAAAAAAACCCTATAAATAACATTTGAATCCACGGCAACCCTGAATCACATTGTTACTTTGTAGCACCTTACATTTATGTCATATTAGGCTATGTAAAGATGTAAATCTCCCCCCAAGATACAGTATGTTGCAAGGAAAACTTGAGAGAATATCTGGGTGTGACTGACTGACAGTGTGACTGAGTTCTTGTTGTCCTAGTCTTGTCTTCTTTGTCTTGTCTTGTCTTGTCTTGTCTTGTCTTGTCTTGTTGTTTTTCTATTGTCTCTTTCTTCGGCCTGTGCCCAGAGCCAGTGTAATAACTGGATGGGGGCTCACTCACTACAAATCCCAAATTTATGATTTTGACAAATCTTTGAAAAATGGGAGTACTTTGAGTATTTGCTCTAGCGACTGATCCTCGCCGTTGGCTGCGCTGGACTTCCTGTGGAGTTTATCAACCTGGGGTCAGCTACACCTCTGAGCAAACCACTCTCCTTTTGTTCATTGCTTGTAGGGCTTCAGTGGCCTTAAAAAATAAAATACCCAGTAGTGCCTTGGCAGCCGTAATAAGCCTAGTTTATGCCCCATCGGCAGGACAGTGTGTGTGCCTTGTCGAAAATAGCCATCCTAAAAGCTCACAGGGCGTTGCGATTTCAACGAGTGGTAATGTGACGAAAGTATGAATCCAGTTTTATATGATAGTCTGTCTGTCAGTCTGTCCGTCACGTCACATTTTTCCCCTAGTCATCTCTGCCACCGTTGCCCCTATCCATGCCAAACTTTGCACACACACACTCCTTGGCTGCTAAACCACAACCTCCACCCCTCATTTCTCACATGGCCCTCTTCTAGTGCCACCATGAGACCGATTCTTTTTGGACACTGCTCCTACAGATTTTGCCCTAAAATCACGCAAAGCAGTACACATTATCTCTAAAGTCATGTCATCAACATGGATTTGTCCCATTTCCCATATTCCCTCCTGATTGCCTACCATTGCCTTCTAAAGTTTGTGTATGCCACCTGACGGTCGCTTATCTCCCGATTAGGGAGTCTTACTAGTATGATAGAATTTATATGGTAATAACAGTAGACTGATGTACCCACTTCCACGGGGTTATTTGTCCTTGACAACTGTTTCTGAATTAGTGGTAGAAGATGAAGTGCCTGCTCTCTCTCTCTCTCTCTCTCTCTCTCTCTCTCTCTCTCTCTCTCCCTCTATCCCCCCCTCTCTGTATTATGGCGTATGAAAAGAGACCTACAGCTTCCAGCATCGCTAGTCTATAAAGTATTGTTTCAAAGCTCGCATCCAAAGCCTTAGAAAAGAAAGATCGATCGGAATCCTTGAAGCTGCGGATCACAGCTCCTCGTGTACACCGTCTAAAACAAACGGAACAAAGGCCATCACAGGCTCTTCCTAATGGCCTTGGCATAGCTTCAAAGCACTTTGCTTCCTGTCTTCTGTTTTCCCTATTACATTTTAAACAGAAACAATTATGTGTTTGTGAAGTGCATGTATGCTTGCTCAACTCAACTAAACGTTTTTAATGGGTAGAAAACAAATAGAATACAATTAAAGGAAAAACATTTAAACAAAAACCAGTAGCAACGGGCAAGGGCACCAATTCACAGCAGTAATTTTTCCACATGAAAGTAAGGAGTTCAATTACCAATGTGAATGAATACCATGGCAACTAGTATGCATGACTAAAATAGCAATGAGACATGGTTACTTAACCCACAGTGAGAAACCTTTACAGGCATGGCAGTACTGGAAATGTGTATAATTTAGCCGGAGACCCCCTGGAACTCCCTCAAGGACCCCTTGGGGTCCCCGGACCACACTTTGAGAACCTTCCTGTTTTCGATCTACTCTAAATAATCTTCGCCCGAAAATAGCCGATCTGCAAGCATTGCAACGTGTCGTGAGCTTGTAGATCATTTAGACTGGGAACGCATTATTACGCATCATTTTGTGCTCTAACTATTGAAAAATAGCAGATATACAAGCTCACAGTGCGGCACCGAGTGCCGCGCTGCAAGCTTGTAGATCTGCTATTCGAGAATGTTTGTACAAGTATTTGAATATTTCAAAATCCTTCTAAGGTTTTTTTGAAAAACCTATGTTTCTATGTCAGTGGTGCTCAAACTTTTTCATGTCAAGGACCCCCAAAATGATAAGTATTTGGCCCCATCTTAAAATATTTAGTTCCAGGGACCCCCCAGAAAAGATATTTGAGTTACAAATGTTCGCTTAAAATATACATATATTGAAAGATTTGCACACATTTTCACGACTTTTCAAAAATAGCAGATCTACAAGCTTGCAGCACGGCACTCAGTGAAAAGTGCTCGTGAAGTGTAAATTGTTCGCACTGCACACTCCTGGTACTATAGCATCACTGATAGAGCTGATTAATAATTGCGACCGAAGGTCGCATATACTCTGAAGAATCGTGTCGCTTGAGTGTCCGAAGCCTCGTGAGTGTCCGAAGCCTCGTGACCGTCCTTCCGAAGCCTCTGTGATGTCAGTGTGATGTCAGCGAGTTGTGACATCACTTCCTGTACAGGGCAGCTACACGAAATGTGGATAACACTATATGGAGATAGTCCAGTCCATCATGTCATATGGGACTACCGTCATAGAAAGTAGCCATTGTTAGGCCGGAGTCAATGGCTGTCTGTCTGACTGCCAAGTCTGCCATTGACTTGCAGCGCATGAACGCTGCACTGGAGCGTGAAAACCAACAGGCCTGATGGAAAATGATACATGGCCGCAGGCTTTGTGACGTCCCACATCTTATGTGCTGGGCATACTACTAACCGACGCCAAGGACCTCCAGAGGCCATACAAAGAGTATCTAACCCGAGGCCCCTTACTAAGTAGCATACATTTACAACATACCTTCTCCAAAAACATCAATATTGAACTCCATATGTATATGGATACATACGTGGGTGGGTGACGTGACGTAACGTTTTCGCTGTCCTCTGTGTCAAACATGTATAAATAAAAAATATATTTGTCAAAAACCTTCTGAATATTGTGCAGGACATTAAGCTTTATGTGAACTTACTCAAGATTAAAACATTTCATTCCTCATTTCTTCAGAATTTTCAACCAAACATGGCAAAACTCATATGGTGTGACTGTCCTGACCTTGTTTCTCAAAGTGGGAACTTGAATAAAACTAAGAAAAATAATTGCTAAAAATCATTTGAAAATGAATTTAGGCTAAAAAAATGTCTATTTGTGAGCCTATATCTTTTCAAAGTCAAAGCATAATGTTTTCAGTCATTTCTGATCAAAAACATTTTGTCCCCCAAACCAAAATCATTTGGTGTGACACTAGTTTGGACAAATTAAACAGGCAATTATTTGGACACCTATTGGCTAGAGAGGTCCTTCTTCTGTAAGGCTATTCAGCACTCCCAGCACAACTGCAAGACAGGTGTCTGAGGTGAGTTATGATTTTAACATTTTCATGAAATGCCATCTTGTTGAAACTTTGACAAACTCACCACTTTGGATGTCTGTTGGTGTGACACCTTTTCATTAAAAAAAGCTTAAGTTATTTGAAGTTTTGGTCATATTTCCATGTAGATCTAGGTTGCTTTGTTATAGCTAGCATGCTGTTAGCATGCTAATGTGTACATAGTAGCCTCAAGGTAAACCTAAATGCAGAAAACGTAATATGGTGTGACACTTAATCATAATGGTGTGACATGTCTGCTTGTCACGCCATATGACTTGATTGTCACACCATATGATTTATACTGTATTTAACTACAGATATAACAATAAATAACAAAGTTCCATGTTTCTTTTGTACATTTAAACATTTGTTTTAAACATTTTTACATAAAATGTAATTTAGCTTCATTCAGTGATACTTCAAATTCATCAGACAGAGCAGAAACCCCTTCACAGAAACCTTAACATATTGTTTCAATCTAAACAATATTTTCTCTTTGTCTTAAACTATACATTCCATTTTCTTTTGTCAGCTGGAAAATGACAAGTGCTGAGAGAACGAGAAAGTACAGGGAGAAACTAAACAATGACCCAGCAAGGAGAGAGGAGCCAAAGGGGCGAGACTGCATTTTCTACGAAGAGCAGGAGGTTGTCTGTGGCATAGCAGAACCGCAACAAGGCAGCCGGTTTGCTACCCTCACCAAATACGACTGGCTGATGTACAATACAGTCTAAATGTATAATCTAATCTGATCTAATACTTTTGTACTTTCACTCACTGGACTGGACAGTGGACAGTGTTAAGGTAGGACCCGAGACAAAACTAGCGAAAATAGCTGATCTACAAGCTCTCAACACGTTGTGCTGCGAGAGCTTGTAGATCAGCTATTTTCGGAGTTGCGCAACCCAGCACTCTTTAGCTAGTGGAGATGTGGTGTAATGTCATGATTCCTAATTACATTTGTTCAACACAAAATGCTGTGTTCAAGTTCAGGAGACTTCGGAAAAAAGCAATTTACCTGAATGCTGAGTTCTGTTTCCACTAATTGGTGTTAATAAAATGTTGCCTTGGCTCCAAGTGTGGCTATGCGCCTTATTGTCTCTTTAGGATCCTTCTGCCGTGGGCCGGCAGAAGACTTAGGTGTGCGTAGCCTTCCTGTGCACATCCTCATCATCCATCTACTACTACAATTCTTTCTTATCCCATGTTAAAGCCCTACAATAATATCCTGTTCAGAAATATTAAGGCCATGTTATCCTGGGTAATTGTTTAATCAATCAGTAAAGTTCAGTACTCACTAATAGGTAGGTTAAAACACAGTTTGCTTTGACACATGAAGATATGATCATACGGTGTGACACTAAATCATTTGGTGTGACATTCCAAATAGTGAAAAATCATACATTTATTAATGATTAAACAAAAAAAATGTTTATGGATTACATAGAGAATATTATCAGGAAGAGTCACAAATATTTGTGTAATTTTAGAGAAAGTTTTGACAGAATACATTTAAAATATGTTGTAAGATCATGAACATGGGCCTCACACAGAGTGTCGATTATGAAAAAAATATACAGATATAATTAATTTTCAAAAAACTATAGTGGATCACTGGTTAGTTATGATAAAGGACTTTGATAAAGTGAGTAACTTAAGAAAGATGTACTCCATTTTAATTTTATGAACAATTATTTTCATGTCACACCATATGACGATTTTAGGCACAAGTACAACAAACTGCTGAATAAAGTCTGATTCCAATAAAATATCTAAAAACAAAATGTATTTCCATAAGGTTGAGAGTGAGTAAAACAAAAGTAAATAACTTTTATGCCTGCAATTTAAAGTTTTTTTTAAAACACATTTTTTGGGGCGTCACGTCACTGACCCACATGTATTTTTATTAATAAAGGATAAAATAAAATAAAAATGCCATAGATGGGCATTCCCAAAAGCAAAATCCCTTTATGCCCATATATGGGGATTTCTGATGTCATCAATCTCTGGCCCTAACTAGCTCAAAAGCCTGCTTTACTCTGATTTACACCCTACCTTTCCAGATGATGACCTATTGGGTACACACTTATGTCCAAATATAGAAATCCCAAGGCATCAAACCTAAGCTTGGCTTTACTAATTAACATATGTTTCATGCCCATATATGGAGATCCCTGTCCCAATGTTATCAATATTAAGGACATATCTGGAAATGCCCATATTTGGTAATGTCCACATATGGGCATGTTTTGACATAACATAGTCAGGGAACTCCATGTATGGGCATAACATTGATTCTGTGAGTGTGCCATGATTCTGTGAGTGTGCTGAGCTCCTAGGGTTGATACCCTCACAAAAACATGAACAAACTCCCCCCAGAATGACAACAACTAGAATCGTCAGAGAAACGCTGTGGTTGGCCAGATTGTCAAGAATTGGCGCGACCTCGCCCTTTAGGGCGAGGTTGCATGTCACCCTGAGGTCGCATTCCACCCTTGGGTGTCTTACTAGTGTATTTCATCTGTATTTCTTTTCTTCTTTTTTTGTTGCCTGTGCACTTTGCGTTGTTTTGTGCATATTGAAGTCACAGTGACCGTGACTGTGACACTGGTTGCTTGGTGACTACAAGATATATAAAGATGCAGTAATCCTGGTCTCTATAATGCCTCCCCCTGGCCAGTCAGGGCAGTTTTGAAGGAGGGGAAAGGAACTGGTTGGGAAAACGTGTTCCTTCCACATGCTACGTCCTACCGGGAAACCCCGGCAGAGGGAGAGTAGTAGCACCCAGTATTACAGCTCAGGCAATTGGCATTGGGTGAAAAATGGGTTACAAAATCAGAGAAGGAGGAACTCATTGCTTCATCAAGAAATGTGTGTAAATGTCTGCCTTTGCTGTGTGAAATTAAGAAAACTACCTTGAATCTCGACACTTGTAAGGAGACTTTTTCATGGAATAAAGCCTTTTTTATTTATTTTAATTAGACATTTTCCTTCTTCATTTGGCTTACTTCATTTATATTTGGCTACAGACAGTTGAGCTGTTTTACTAAAGATTCTCAGAGTTATCAACTGTGAGACAGAGAGTGAGAGAGAGTGTGTGCCAGCATACAGATTTTTTCTCTCATTGAAGGCTTGGAAACAAAACGATTCTGAAACTCACTTATCAGTCGTCAGCCGTGATATGTTATCCTTGTACCTGGTGTTTGGAACCTTGATTTAATTACAAGGCGGCATGTTATTTATTCCAAGAGCGACGAGCACAGACTGCAAAGAGAGGGTAAATTATAACTGGATCATTCTGGGTCGATTGGGGATTGGGGAGTAGAGTGGGGACTGACTTCTGCGGTCATTCTGGGATGGTTGGGGACTAGAGTGGGGAGTCCACTGGGGACGAGGGCAGGAATTTCAGGGAGGCCACGGAAGGCCATGGCCGTCGTTGCCCCTCATTTTGGAATTGTGCCCCTAAAAGAACTGGCATGCCCTGAGGCCACAAGTGGCCTTAATTTCCCAGCTGACTGTGCCACTTTGTCTTTCTTGTCATGTAGACACCGGTGTCTTTTGTTGAGATTCTGAATTCTTATCTTCCCTGAGTCCCCGTTTAAACCAATCCGGTGACTTTGGAGCAGGGCTGAGCCTGGATCAGATTGTAAATACGTTTTGTCTGTCTGAGCAGTAACTAACCTTTCACGGGCGTATCGCGGGGTTGATCCAGGACATTGCAAAGACATGTTTGAGGGAAGTAGTTAAACTGCAATGTCATGGAATTTCCCACTTCTAGTCACTTTTTCCAATTTTGTGTTGGCCTCCCGAGTCAAAAAAGTATGAATGTAATTTCTTGGTTATTACTGTTCATTTTCAGTTGTCATCTAACCTTGTTCACTTTCAGTGAGGATTTAAAGAGTTTTAGACCTGTCTCTCTGGCTGCCAATACCTATAAAGAGGGAAAAATTATTTATCTTTCCATCTAATGGTGGCAGTGTCTAGGCACCTAATGTCAAAGGGAATTCATATCTAACTCCCCTTGTAGCTGTTTCTGACTGTTTGGTGTCGGGGCATTCCACATTATGGTGTGGCAGAGCAGTAGATAACAATGAGAATTTTCCCATGTTTGTTCTAATCTATTCTATTCTAAACGGGCAGCAGTGGCAGGGATAGAGTGGCCGGCAGAGCGGCCGGATGGAGAACCGTAAGGTTCCCAGTTCGATCCCGGGCTCCCCCAGAGTTAGTGTCCCTGAGCAAGACTCTGAACCCCTGCTCCCGATGAGCAGGTTGGTGCATTGCAGGGTTTCCTCTGTCATCTGTGTGCGAATCTGTGTGTGAATTTAATGCGCAATCTATGTAAAGCACTAAAGTGCTGTATACAGTAAATGCACCAATTACCATTCACATTTGGGGGGATACCAGTTGGAGTTGTGGTTATGGCTGTCACTTCAAGTAAGTAGAGGCAGTCTGAGGACACTGTCCCTGTTTGAGTATCTTACATACCAATCCCATTGATATTTGCCTTAACCTTGTCTTCTACAGTACCTCACTGTTTCTCAAACGTTCAAATTTCATTTTCATTAACTCTGACAAGTGTATAAATGGAACCAAATGGTTTCTCGTGGCCAGACTGTTGCCTCCCACAATTTGCAAATGCTCCCGTCAATCATACAGTCTGGGAGATGGAAGTTCTGATGTTCAGTATCCGGCTTGAGAAGCGATAAAGCGGATGTGAAGCCTCCTCCCCACTTCCGTTTCATTTTTATGGTCGTGCACCTTTATCAACAAATTATCTAAGCACATATAGCTTGCTGCTTATTAGAAATTATATTCTCACTTCTGTTATATGTGTTATATTATATGTTCTCACTTCTGCCTTGAGCCATCCCAAACTAACAAAAAGAGTGTTGGAATTAGGTGGGTCATGGGCTTTAGGCCTAGTAGTAGTCGTATGAGTTTGTTTTGGGAGGTTCTGATTCGTCTGAAGCTCAGTTCTTTTGTGACATTGAGGTGTTGGGAGTACCACGAGGTGAAAGCATAATCAAAATGGCATTGAAGGAGGGCTCCATTAGTTTTTAGTGCACTCTTGTTGACAAAATAGGATTCATCCAGCTATGAGCTAGAAAAAGCTGGCGAAGTACAATGACAATGATAAAAGGAGCGACAATGTTTGTGCCAGCTACCCAGCTGTCTAATTTTCTGAGTGCTCCAACACTTGAGTCATTTAGCTCTTGGCCAGGCATGTTGTGTGTGAACAACATTGTAACCACTCCAAAAATGATGGGACACTTACTTTGAATAGTCTCATTTGAGTATTGCTGTGAAATGGGATGATGGAATGATCCACGGAGGACATTAGAGGACATTAGCACAAGTGAACTGGGGTAAATTAATTAATTGTTCAAGGAGCACTTCACCTGGTTTCAATCATATCCTCGTATAATTGGTCGTTTCTAATGCTCATTGTGAGATGGTATGATTTCTGTCAATTCAGGAACCTAAAATATGTTGTGCCAGGATAATAAGAGAGAAGATTTGTGAAATGTTCAAAATTATATAAATAACGTTTTTAAGGCATTCCTAAATCTTTTGTAAATAGCTGATCTATAAGCTCACAAGTATATTGGCTATTTTTGAGTAGCTGAAGCAATATGGTTAAAATGGTTAAACTGATTATTATGAAGATGATGACGATCTAATCCTGCTGGGGACCTCCAGGAACACCCTCAAGGGTCCCCCGGGGGTCCCTGGACCGCATTTGACAAACCGCTGATGTAAACAAGTGGATTAGAAGCAGTTTTGTGATGTGAACCAATATTCTCTCTCCACAGTGCAGGTTTTGAGTTCAAAAAGTAAATAGGCCAATACTGCAGGTAGAGGGGTGTTAATTAGAAGAGAAAATTAGAGACTTGGCAGTGGGAGAAACAAAACGCTGTCATGAGAAAGACAGACAATGACAGTGAATTATTGAAAGCAAACAACAATTATTGTAAACATGCATGTGACCTGATATGACCTTGGCTTGAGTAGTCTTTCAGATCTGGTGTTTTCAGATACAGTATATGCCACCATCGTGTGATGAGGCTTCAGCAGAGGTGTTTACCTTTGAACATTTCTTTTGCAGATTAAGCTGATATTAGATTGGCACGTCTCAATCGTGCCCATCCATCTACATGTGAAGCACATGCCATAGACACGTGTTTTCTTATCTAATTTACCACAAAGCAATCATCGGCTACGTTCAACCTGGCGTCCCTATTTTTCATTGTAGCTGAACGTAAAAAGAAAAATATATATTTTGTTTCATCCTGGCTAATGGGTCGGTGGGCCAGTGGACCACCGCAGCCTGTCACTATAGCCTCTTTTCCACTACACAAGTTACGAACAAGAACTTTCCAGAACCAAGAACTTTGAAGAACCCGTGAAGGGAAGGTCCCAAAAAAGAGCAGCAGTGCTGTTGGCCCCCTCAACAGAACTCAACTACATCAAGAGCAGGACCTAAAAAAAGGTTCCCAGAACCTCGTCTGAAACCGGGCCGTGCGAAAAGGGGCTCATGGCTCACTATGGCATTCAGAAGGGGATCTCTGATAGTGACATCAAAGAAAAGGACCCACACACTGTCAGGAACTTGCAAAAAAAGGTTTCTCTTTATTCTATGTTTCTGTCCTTATAGACCTTTATCAGGACGTACAATAAAAAAGGGAAAAGACTGTCCGTCCTGATGAAGACATTATTTTGCAAGTTCACTTCCTTACAGTGTGCGGGTCCTTTTCTTTGATGTCACTATCAGAGATCTCCTTTTGAATATAGGCTATACACTTTTTGTCCTACGCACCTGTCACCAACCTTTGATGTGTGCATCAGCCTTGTTCTAAAAAGCACACCTGTGCGAAGTGAGGGGTGCTCACTTTGCATGGTATCAAACACAACACACATATGGCTGTACAGTATATCCTTGTATGGGCGGTTCTGTCTGTGACATTAGTTATCTCCATACATGGAGTAACATGCTCATACGGACACTCATATGGACTCTTATACGGACACTCATACAGTACATACACTCAAAGCCAGACGTAGGAGCGGTTAGCACTGCTCAGAAACTATGACTCAGACAAAACCATGCTCATATGAACATAAGGACATCAGGGATCTCCATATAGGGGCATACAATGGACAAGAACTGACATATGCTGTAGAGATCAAGGACTTCCATAATGGTATGCATGCAGAGGCAATGAGGCATATTGGTCAGAACTAGGGCACAAGTGGTCTGTTTTGCTTTGCTACCTTCTATTTTCTTTTGTTTTCTTTTTATTGTAGACTCTGAGCTTCCGTATAGTTTGTAGAATGGATATTCTTTCAACTTCCTTCATTAAGGTTTTCCTTCTCTTTCTAATTCCTCCACAGAGGGATTCCAGGGAAGAAATGCGGCACCATCATCCTGTCTGTAGAGGAGTTAGGCAATTGCCGAGTAAGTACCTTCAGTTCACACCACGCTATAATCTGCCGTGACAGATGTGCATTGTCATGCTGCATGCAAGTTTTTCCCCGTCAGCAAAAAACATGGTTGAATTCATTTGAATGGAGCTGCTCTGCCTCTGGAGCACATAATGGGAACATCCTAAAAGTACGAAAGCTGAAAAGGTAAAATAATACGGGCTATGATGCGAGGTATATATGCCCTTGCATTATGATGCCCTGATGATGCCTGTGTTGTGAGAACAAAACGGATCTGATTGAGGCATTGTGGTGGTTGTTGTTCCACAGTTTATATCAGCTGACCAGTGGTCAGTAGTTGGAACTGGAACAATATATAAATGAAGCTGATAAATGGGTACTCCTGATTGGCTGAAATATTGTCACCTACCTGAAAATGCAGATGCCATGTCAAAGAGTCCTTGAGCAAGACTCTGAACCCCTAGTTGCTCCCGGTGAGCTGGTTGGTGTTTTCCTCCGCCATCGGTGTATGAATGTGTGTGTGAATGGGTGAATGTAATGCACAATCTCTGTAAAGCGCTTTGGATAAAGGCACTTATAAATGCACCATTTACCATTTATAGCAATGATTACGGTCAGAATATAGTGCTTTAACCATAAAAACTTTGTTTTAAACCAAAAATATCACTTACCCTACCTTAACCTACCCAGCAGCACATGTAGTAATTAAAATAATTTAAGCAAGGAACACATTGATACATTACTAAATGCTTAATTGTGAAAGGGGAAATCCAGCACTATGAGAGAGCTTTTTTCTTTCTTTCTTTTTAAGTGAGTATATTTTAATGCTAAAGCGTTAGTACTTCTACTCAATTAAAAATGTTGAATGCAGGACATTTACTCCTAGCGAGGAGAGCATTTGTCAGAGTAAGCGATATTTGTCACTTTTACAAAAAATGTGTGTACGTCTTCCACTGTGTTTTTTACACCCTCTCTCAGAGTTAAAATAACTCTCAGGATTTTGTCACTCCATTGTTTGCGACCGCTGACTCGTATGTAACCGACTTTTCCCTATAGGCTTTGTTTCCTGTCTCTCTTCTTCATTGTGCTGCCACAAAGCAGAAGTGCCTTATTAAATAAAGAGAATAAGAGAGACAGAACAATAAAGAGCGAGAGAGCCATGTAATGCATTCTCTATTCTCTGAGGGATGATCTCTACTTAAAGAACTGGGGATTGTGTGAGGAAGGCTTCAGTTTCCCTCATCCCATGTCCCTGTAATTACATTCCCTGGCCCAGAGTCTCGGTTCCACTGGGAGCTGAATAATTAGGCTGGTGATCCCTAAGCATCAACACTTCCTCTTCACACTGTACTGTACTGTATGTACCTCCAAACCGTGTCTTCTTACCACTTAGCATTTTATTCAAAGAATGAATTCTCCCCCCCCCCCCCAAAAAAAAATAGGGAGAGGTGCTCAGTGTGAGGTGAGGGATTGTGTCCTGTATGAAAAGACAGTAGAGTTTAATATATATATATATATATATATATATATATACCGGTATATATGAAACACCCATATATGAAACATTGATCCAAAGGGATATCCCTATGGACCAAGGGACACAAGACTTTTGAGGCCATCAGGCTGAGGCCGTGAGTCACTCTGCTACATAAATATAAAAAATATATTCTTTTAGCTTGTGTCAAAAGGGAAGATGAAGGCAAAATGCTTCCGATACGCATTTGGTTTGCCAAGATGAACTGTAGCACAGCCAAGAATCAAGATCAAAAGATCTTATTTGTCGTCTGCTCATACTGCACGTGCTGTCGATGCGATGAAGAGTTGGTGTGACAGACATACACCAGATCTAAAGTAATAATAAATAAATAAGAATAAAGCTTTTAAAATTCTGGAAATCCAGTCAGTTCCTTGATCCAAAGCCATGCTGTGCGCATGGTCCTTGATGTGGTAGAAAAGACCAACATGCTGTACAGAATATTGACCTTTTATACACAACGACATGCCGAGCGTATAACAGACTGTGTCTGCAACGACGTCTCTGAGCCACAGATTACTGCCTCCAGGGGGGAGAGAAGGCTGTCACATACTGAACGCTCCACCTGCACCTGAGGACTCAGTTTCTGGCTTGCAGTGGTGGAAAAAGTAAGCCATTTACCATGAGAGGGAGTGGGTTGTTGGCTGATTTACCACTGTTTCAGGGTTTTGCTTTTCTACCACTTCTACCATATAAATGAAAGAAAACACAGTTGTAACTTGCAAGGTTCAACTGCAACACAACAGTGGGTGGGGTCCATGTGCCAACGCAAGGTTGTTGACTGATTTACCACTGTTTTAAGCCAATCAGAATCCAGTATCTGAACACGTGTCCACAAAAAGTGGTAGAAGGAATATATATATTTTTTTTACTCGAGTTAAAGTATCAATACTGCAATGTAAAAATACTCTGTTACAAGTAAACGTCTGGGATAAAAATGTACTTGAGTAAAAGTACCAAATCAAAGTATACTTAAAGTACCAAAAGGAAAGGTATTCATTATTCGGGAATGTCCATTTCACAACGTATTTTATGTATAAAATGTATCTTTTGAAAATAGCAGATCTAAATAGCAGCACACAACGCATCACGATGCCACGCATGCACGCAGGCACGCAGGCACACACGCACGCACGCAGTGCCAAGCACGCACACACCACTTGCCACAGAATGTAAGAGATAGAAGGGGCTGCTTTGGCACTGTGGAGTGGACCATGTCTAACCCATTAAGGCTGATACTAGAAATCCTTGTGATATTGTCAAGACCCACGTACCACCCATCTACAAATATGTTGTTCCAGGGACCTCACAGAAGCAGAGATTTGAGTTAAAAATATCTATATATTTTTACACACATTTTCACAATTCAAAAATAGCAGATCTACAAGCTCAGTGTGCACAAAGTGACGCACTATGAGCTTGTATATCTGCTATTTTTGAAAGATGCACGACGCCGAGTGTGTATGTCTGCATGTCCACTGAGTGTGTTTGTCCATATGTACGTATAGCAGCCTGGAAGTGAATTGGTCAGGGTTTTAACATTGTTCCTCTACTTCAGTGGTACTCGAGAGAGCATAGAATGAGTTAAGTTATTGTTAAACATTTGCATTACCAAATTTACAAGAAGTCTACACAATTAGAGAATGTAGAATAATTGTTATTTTGGTCAACGTTTGCCTGTTATCTCTCCTATGGCACCAACATCAATAGAGCATGGAATTGTGGACAAAATCTTGTCCAACGACAACAAAATATTCTACGTTTTGGTTCCGAGAGGCTAAATCTCATCAAATGGTGGTCCCTGCAGGTTCAAATGCTGAATAAATAATGGACCTTCATAATTATGAAAAAAGGTTGAAAACCACTGCTCTAATTCATATAGCTTAATAAAATGACGCAGGGACTACATGCCAATGACATCACCACTGGCATCACCAGGAATGCTGGTCCCTCATTGGCTGTTAATGATAACGTGCCAGAAATGCTGGTCTCTGATTGGACTACAGGCTTAAACAACACACAGCTACCCACAGATATAAAAATTTAGATACCTCTTCCGCAGCTGGAGTTCATTGGAGTGACCTGTCAAATAGGATAGGAGGAAGTGCTGCCACTTAAAGTGACTACTGCCCAATCAAAGTGCATGTTTTCCGGGACTTCAATTCAATTCAAAGGAGCTTTATTGGCATGAAGAAACAAACGTTTACATTTCCAAAGCAAGTGCCTCTGGGAAAGAAGGAGTCCTGCCTCTGATTGGCCTACCGAACGTCCCCTTTGCCTATCGTCCAAGACGGACGCCCCAGAGCCGAAGGAGGCGTCTACCTTTTTATGTCTATGCAGCTACCTACCTACCTACATACCTACCTACATACATACCTATACGCAGCCGAACGCAGTACTTGCGCGCTCTGCTGGCGCAAGTAATGACAGCACTCCCGGCTTTAACGGGCTAATGAAATAGCTCATCAGAGTGAGAGAGAGAGAGAGAGAGAGAGAGAGAGAGAGAGAGAGAGAGAGACAGAGAGACAGAGAGACAGAGAGAGAGAGAGAGAGAGAGAGGTGACGAGGAGGTGACAAGGAGGTGACACAAAGCTGCTTGCTGTCGCTTCACCAGCCCTCTCATTCTCCTCTCACATTATGGGAGGACTATTGAGGGGCGGGCGAGTGCAACAGCCATCACACCGACAGAGAAAGAGAGACAGAGAGACAGAGAGAGAGCAGAAACCATGCATCGTATATGTTCAAATGGTCAAAGTGTATACAGGGCTGAAGTGCACAGTGTATGTTTTGTAATAACAATCAAAATCTACAAAGCAACAAGTAACCAAAGTTTTCAAATAATTGCAGTGGGGTAAAAGTAAAAATTGAAAATGTAAAATACTCCAGTAAAGATTCCTCAAATGTATACTTACAGTAAGTCCAGTACTTGAGTAAAGGTACTGTTATGTCACTTCACACTACTGTGAAAAGATGAGGGAGAATGAAAAAGAAACTGTTGGAGAAGAGAGAGAGAGAGAGAGAGAGAGAGAGAGAGAGAGAGAGAGAGAGAGAGAGAGAGATACATCAATAGAGGAGTATTTCACACATGGCATCAAACAGCCCTCAGCCATAATAAAAATGGCCACAGCTGATAATAATGTGGGACTGAATGGTAGCTAATTAAAACTCCGCCATGTTTGTGACCTTGTCCTCTGTGGCCCCGTGACACACGCACGCATGCACGCACACGTGCACACACCCTTATTCATTCTTCATAATCCTTATTAATATGCCATGCACCGTTGGTTCAGACCTCACATTGGGATTTGCTTCTATTGAGTGCCACTAACAACATGCCATTTGCTACAAGTGTCACACTGTTGATTTCCATCTCGCAAACATGCGCCCACACACACACAAACACGCACGCACGCGCACGCACGCACGCACACACACACACACACACACACACACACACACACACACACACACACGCACGCACACGCACGCAGGCACGCTCAATTTCCTAACAAAACACCTCTCTGATGGGGCACATAACTATACCCTGCCTAAGGTCTTATCAGTCAGCTAAAGGGGAATTCTCATAATGGGTGGAGATATTAGGCTTTTGGTCCTCAGGTAGAGCTTTAAGCTCTGAGCCCCTCAATCACAGAGGCTTTAGAGACATGAGATTACATATAGTCAATTGTGTGTGTGTGGTTGAAAATCCCCTGAAGGAGATTAAATACCTGGTCGGTCAACTATTATATCAACAGTGTGGGGAGTGTGCAGGGGCGTCACAAGGGGGGGGGGGGGGGGGGGGGGGAGTGGGACTGAGTTACTAGGGCCCAAGGTGGAGGGGCCTGGAATTCACAACGGACTCACTCGCTAGCTTTCGCCGTGGACTGAAGACTGACCTTTTCAGACTCCACCTAAACCCTTAGCACTACAGAAAAGTCAGTGACCATACATGAAGCTAGTTAGCATTAGTTTTTTGTCTTTAGGTTTTTAGAACTTTGATTATACTGTGTTTTTTCTAGATAAATATCCATTTGCATTTGTTATATTGTTGATGTTCTGACATATTATCTTGTTTATTATTGTGATGTTATCTGCTTATTGTAAGTCGCTTTGGATTAAAAGCGTCTGCTAAATGCCTAAACTGTAAACTGTAAACTGTAATTATTTTATACTTTAGCTATTGAAAAATAGCAGATATACAAGCTCACAGCTTGTAGATCTGTACTTTTTAAGCGAACATTTGTAACTCAAATTTTACTTCTGGGGGGTCCCTGGAACTAACTATTTTGAGATCGGGGTCTGTGGCCAAATACATATCATTCTGGGGGTCCTTCACATGAAGGTATTTGAGCACCACTGACATAGAAACATAGGTATTTTCAAAAAAACCTTAGAAGGATTTGAAATATTCAGACTCTGTGTGTGTGTGCGTTTTTCAAAAATAGCAGATCTACAAGTTCGCAGCGTGGCACTCGGTACCACGCTGTGAGCTTGTATATCTGTTATTTTTCAATAGATAAAGCACAAAATATGAGTAAATCCTTGTACCCAGGGCCCAGAATTTGGTGTGACACCACTGGGAGTGTGGAAGAGAGAGTACAGGCAGGGTGGAACGGATGGAGCAAAGTGTCCCAGTGATTTGTGATGGAAGGGTACCAGAAAGAGAGAGAGGGGGGAGACGTAGGATATACAGTATAATGCGGTAGTGACACCCAGCCATGCTGTACGGCAGGGGTCTTCAACGTTTTCAGACCAAGGACCTCTTAGCTGAGAGAGAGATGAAGCAGGGACCCCCTATTAGTGCTGTCAAACAAGTCAAAATCTATGCATGAAATTGATGAATATCTGTATCAAACAGTTATACAATGTCATCATTCTATGTTGGATTTGTGTTAATGTGACATTTAACCACTTAAACCGTTGATACTTAGTAAATTTGACCTTTCACTCTGTACTTGGTCTGCTCCTTTTCACCTCTACACCAAAGCTTTTTTTTTTTGCTGAAAATAGCCGAACTTCAAGCTCTCAACGCCTTGCGCTGCTATTTTTGGCTTAAGTTCTCCTCAGAATAGGGATGCAAGGATTCAAGTTGTTAATTAAAAAGAATTATCCTACTGTATCGCACAAAGATTTGGCAGCCCCCCTGTAGTGACTCTGAGGACCCCCTAGGGGTCCAGGACCCCCCTGTTGAAGACCCCTGCTGTACGGCTTGGAAAGAGACCAGGGGGGAATCAAACCTTTGCTGCTGCTGCCCCCTGGCTCTGGCAAAGCCTGACACTTCTTAAAGCCTCCCAGTATATCCACAAGTTTCCGCGGGAGTTTACTGGAGACTATCGGGACCAAACTTCCGGGTTTAACAGCAGACATACAAGCTCACGTCGCGTCGCAGATGCAACCCGTTGTGAGCTTGTAAATCGGCGCCGGAAGCTCGGTACAGACGTCTGCGCAATGCACTATGGGGCGTTGGAAACTCGTGGATAGAAATGTATAAATCACTATTGAAGATGTGTATTTTCTCTGGCTTTTGAGCACAGCTAAATTTGATACTCCCATGACCATTGATTTCACCTCATTATTATTTCTGCTGTGCATATTTCAACACTGTTTTTCAACTGCGGCATGTGTTTGTTGTAGATATTTATTTTTTGTCATTGTTGTTTTCCCTGCTGTGTTGCATAACACTTTGGTTGGCCTCGTCATTTGAAATGTGCTCTAGATACAATGTACCGGTATAGAGAGTTGAGTTGAGTTGGATAACAACAGGAGATGGAGCTGGAGGTGGCAGAAGATGGTGCAGGACACATGGGGAATTGTCAACGACAACAGAACAAAAACAGCTGTTCAGATTGATGGCTATTAGAGACTCCTCAGAACGGGTACACATTATTGTGTATCATTATTTTATACTTTAGCTATTGAAAAATAGCAGATCTACAAGCTCACAGCGCGGCACCGAGTGCCGCGCTGCGAGCTTGTAGATCTGCTATTTTTGAAAAATCGTGAGAATTAGAATTTTGACCAGATTCTATAAGTGTCTTTTGAATCCTTCTAAGATTTTTTGAAAAACCTATGTCTCTATGTCAGCAATCTGGCCAGCCATCGTCAAAGAAAAGGTCCTTTTCACGTAACTGGAGCTCAGTTAGTCTGTTCTTGAGAGACTACTGTGTCAGTGGTTCTCAAACCTTTTCATGTGAAGGACCCCCAAAATGATATGTATTTGGCCACGGACCCCCATCTCAAAATATTTAGTTCCAGGGACCCCCCAGAAGCTCAATTTGAGTTACAAACGTTCGCTTTGAAAATACATATATTCAAAGATTTGCACACATTTTCACGACTTTTTCAAAAACAGCAGATCTACAAGCTCGCAGCGCGGCACTCGCTGCAAGCTTGTATATCTGCTATTTTTCACTGGTTAAAGCATTCAATAATTCTAGGCCTATGGAAGCGCAGGACACCTTACTGTGGTGGGAATCGTCCCTGAACCTAGCTCAGTATAAAACTACAGTTAATGTATACACGTAAACATAACATGATGAGCAGGGTACACAGCTGTGTCTCATCACTAATGGTTGCGATCGGCGCCAAGTAATGGGCACATCTGTGTGCAATGTCTTGATTTGCATACTTACTTTAGTGGATTGGACTTTAAGACTGAGCGAATTGCGGCATTGAACCACAAATAATGATACTATTACAGGTAGATGTTCGTAGAGAATTAGTCATTAGTGTGTAATATAGTACATGTATTCTGGCTTCCTCAGCATGTACATGTCCTTGTGGTTCATTCGTTAGGTAACCTTCCAGCATGTGTATTCAATTGCCTGCAGGCATTAATACATATTAATGTGAAATATACACAATAAAAAATGAATGATTCCGCTAAAAAGGGGGCCTAATGAAAGTGTACACTATACAGTATGTGCTATATTTACAGCATGCTAGTTGACAGGTGTTTTTAACTAATTATGAGCACACTCTTGGAGGCAGGCAGGCAGGCAGGCAGGCAGGCAGGCAGGCGCGCGCGCGCACGCACGCACGCACGCACGCACGCACGCACGCACGCACACACACACACACACACACACACACACACACACACACACACACACTGTAGTACAGTAGTCGTAGTACAGTAGTCGTCAAACGATGAGTGCAAAAATGAGAGTCAATGTGTTGCGTTGTAAGCCTGTAAAGAGACAGACCACATTGATTGTGAACTTTCCGAAAATTATACTGCAATGACCTTTTTATGATATAGAGGCCATGTCATGTACTTCGTCAGTACAGGGAGTTACATATTACTTTTGATTAATTGCTGTACGTTGGAAGCCAAGCATTTCCCATAACATAGGTCGATCTTATAAAAGGGCAAGTATGACACGGCGGGGAGACAGAAATTCCAGCTCTGGTTGGCCAACTATTGCCTCCAGTAATGCTTCAGTAGTGTAACTGTTTGGATGGGTGGATGGACCTCCCAACAACAGCGGGGCCATGGCTCTATGAACAAGGCTGACTGATGAAGGTACAATACTTCCCTCCAGGCAACAGGATTTATGAACAGATTGCCTAAGGCAAACCAATTCCATTGTCCACCCTAATAAGCCCTCAAGCCATGCACCCTCACTGACTTCAGACATCAGATGGGAAGTGCTTGAGGGGCGAGGCTACAAGGGCTCCAAAATGGTATAAAAGGAAAGGAACCGCACTTTAGATGAGGGTTTCATTCATGGCACTTTACATCACGTTTAAAACTCTTTACTGCCCTTATTTACTGTCAACCTCCACCGGCTGTCAGTCTGTCGGTCTGTCCGTCTGTCTATCCGTCACATCACGTCACGTCACATCACGTCACGTCCACACTTTTGCCCTACTGGGTTTAGTCTTACTATTTCCATATTCTGTATTTACTTTGCTCATTTCTTATCATGAGTCCCCTTATTTTTTTTCTTTTCCATTCTGTCTCCATTTTAGAACAGTGAGAAAGCACTACTTTTTGTTGACTTTCTAACTGCGATTCATGACAGATTTGCATACTTGATTGACATTTTTTATATGATATGCACATCTGCTATGCTTGCCAAGTTGTCCTTGTAAAAGACAGTACTTGATCAAACTGGAGAAATGAAAGTCAATCAAACTATTTCAAACAGATAATCACAGAGATTTTTAAAGACAGGGTGCCGTGATCTCTCCCCCCCCCTAAAACATAAACAGAAGAAACCAAAAATACACAGGGAAGACATATATGCATTTTATAACCACACCTGTGGGTCTGTTATTTTAACTCTATAGACACATTCACACAACAGAAAAGGTACAAAACTATGGTACCACCTATTTAATGAAATTAATGAATGCACTGGAGTGTGGAGACTCCATTAACACTTTGCTAGCCGAAATAGAATGGCTTGTTGATAGATTAGCCGTGACATTTCTATTATTGTATTATGATCTGAGACATAATATTATGTTTATAAACATGAGCCCGCCACCCCTCCTTCTTGGACGGCGCCGTTGTTTTTTCTTTTTTTTTGATCCCCCGGTCGTTAGCTCACCATGAATATCTGGATCTCCATTGGCATAGAGTGGCGGTTTTGGCCGAGGCGTCTTCTCCCCGTGCGTTTCGCGTGCGCGATCCGTGCGCATATAATCCAAGCATATGGTCCAGGTATGACTGAACGGTCGATGTGAGCATTTTCACTAGCTTAGCCCTTAGCACTCCAGCTATGCTAATGTTATCGTCTAAACAGAAAACGGATGGGAGCTGGGAAGCCTCTGCAGGGAAAGGACCTGACGTCACTTCCGGTTCATGTCAGAGCAGCCATGAGCTATCGATGGACGAGCGGTGACTAGGGAAGGTTAGACGATCGCCGATTTTCGGATAAAAATCTTTTATTTCGTTTTTAATGACCCAGTACGGTAAAAGATTAAGACTTAATATTAAGTGGCTCCCCGTGGCTTGGAAAGGGTTAATTGCCATCTCCATTCATTGTTTGGAGATAGGGTTGTATTCAACTGTTTCTTCTGCTGTGGACGCGCGCACGCACACACACACACACACACACACACACACACACACACACACACACACACACACACACACACACACACACACACACACACACACACACACACACTGTGTCACAAAGCCATTATTCCCTCAAGTATCCACCAGTTATTGTCCCCACCTGGCCGGAGCCTCCTTATTAAATATTGATACACTCATTCCCCATATTAGGCCCTAACGAGGCTGTGTGTTCGTGTCACAGGACTTTAACGAGGCAAGGAGCGGATGCATATTTAATGGCGCTGGCACATTCCATCACCATAAACACTTTAATATGCCGCACAGCGCTGCAGAGGTTCTGCTGGTGCATGGAGGCCTGGACCCTTCCATACCGCTCACTTCGGTTCAGGGGAACTTCGCCCTCTCTCGGGGAACTGCACTGCTGCCAACCTCTGTCTACTGCAGTGGTTTTCAAACCTTTTCACATCGAGATCCATTATATATTCGGCATTTGAGCCACGGACCACCATTTGATGAGATGTAGCCCCTCAGACCCAAAACATACAAATATTTTGTTGTAATTGGATAAGATTTATTTTGTCCCCAATTCATGTTGTATTGATGTTGGTGCCATAGGAGAGATAACAAAATAACAATTCTTCTACATTCACTAATTGTGTAGACTTCTTGCAAGTTAAGCAATAATGCAGATGTTTAACAATACATTTGGTTTCATTTTACACTGGGAGGTTGCTCAATCCTCACAGTGAAGGCAGCTCACAGTCAGTGACTTAATTTTGGTCCAGCTCCAGCGTTCATCTCACTAGGAAGTGTCTGACTATAGCTATCTGAGCTAGCTGTTAGTACTGTCTCATTTGCAAGGACGAATCCTTGTTACAGAAGCTATTGATTGATTGATTGATTGAATACTTTATTAACAGTAAAAAAGCACAGAGGTATGGTTTCATACTAAAGGATGCTAAAAGGATATTAGGTAGGCTCAGGGAGTGCATTGTGTGAGGACACAGCAGTTGCAGGTCTTAGTTGTGCATCAAAAATCTCACAAGCTCAGAACACGTAGATCTGTTCTTCTCTGGTACAGTCTGACATGCAGCTACTGTAAGACAACTATGGGCATCAGTGGATGTAGAGCGGCCGCTTGGTGTTAACTGTTGAAGTGTCCATGAGCAAGACACTGAACCCCTAACTGCTCCCGATGTGAAGGTTGGTGTCTTGCATGGTTTCCTCTGCCGTCGGAGTGTGAATGTGTGTCAGTGAATGAGTGAATGTAATGCACGTTTGTCAAGTGCTTTGGATAATTGGAGCTATATAAATGCACTATATAAATGCACAATTTGTATAACAGAGGGTGTTGGGCTCCAGGGCTCACAGTAGTGTTTCAGGACACGATCAAAAACACGGATTTAAAGGAGTGAGTGGCCGAAACGCATCCGTTTGTCATGACTGCTGCGGCGCCGGCGGTAAAAAGAAATCACCTTGTGAGTGTGGACTGTTTCTATAGACCATTGGTTCTCAAAGTTGGGTCCGGGGACCCCAGGGGTCCTTGAGGGAGTTCCAGGGGGTCCCCAGCTAGATGATAGTTAGGAACCAAATGGACCTGTATGGGTATTTAACTCAGAGTGTATACAAATATATATACCGTATGTATACAAATGGACCCTAATGGGTCCATTTGGTTCCATTTGTACACACTCTGAGTTAAATTAACATCGATTTTACAATATAGATTAGGGTCTCAGAGATAGAAAGGCCTTTAAATGGGTGTCCGTAGCCTAATGCATGTCTAGGGGTAAAATGATTTTGAATCACTGCTAGTGCTGTGAAAATCTCCTCTTATAGTGGGTCCCTGGCATATCATTTCAAATGGTGGTCAGCGGGCTAATAAGAGTCAATTTGGGGGTCCTTGACATGAAAAGGTTTGAGAACCACTGCTATAGACAGTTGACTGAGATTCTGCACGTGTCTCTGTCCTTCTCTTAATCTACTCCTGACAGTAGAGCTACGCTCAGCTCTTCTGTCCTCTAGTATTTGGACACACACAGTGTTAAAGCTCCAGGGCTCAGAGCACTGTGTGTGAGGACACACAGTGTTCAGACTCAGAGTTCCTTGGCTCAGCAAGAGCAGTTCTCTGTAATGGTGGAGAAAAAAAAAGCAGACATTAGTAGCTTCATAGTGAAAAACACTTGACGTGGGAGCGTTATTATCACGTCGCCCGTACAGCTCACCCTCCCGTCCTGTGTATGGGGGGGAAGGGGAAGGGACAGGGGGGAATGAAATCTGTTCACAGAAATGAACAGAGATATTCACTTAATAAGTAATGACTGGTTGTTATAAATAAAAGATGGGTCTTACATTGCTTCAGTCATCAAATCAATTTCTGTACACCTACTATTTGTGTTTTAATGGCTGAAATTGTACCCATCATTTTCCAATGCTAGTAAAGCAAGCCTGATAAAAGTATCAAACACGCAAAATTATACAGAACACGGCAAAATACATATACTCTGTTTCTGGGGCAGGGGAGGGGGGTGGCAGACCCCCCTCTTGGGGAGTTTCACGCCCCCAAACCACCCACCCAAAATTCTCCTGGATTCTGACAGTCCAATGTCGGCAGCCCTGCAATGAACCAGTTCTTTTGAACGAACCGATCGTGAATGACTCCATCACCAGTTCTCTCAGAACACCCACGGCGCTCAGAGGACCCGGGGACTCCTAGAGACCAGTGTGTGAGGACACGCGGTGACAGCGTTCAGAAGCATCGTGGCTCAGAGCGCCGTGTGTGAGGACGCGTGGCACGCAGCGTTGGGAAGCCCCAGGGCTCTGCGAGAGCAGTCCTCTGAGGACACACACGGCGCGCGGAGCTCCGGGACTCAGAGAGAGAGAGAGAGAGAGCAGTCTGTGAGGACACGAGCCTGGCAGTGTGTGCTAATGACATAGTTAGGCAGGCCGGTGTGCTAGAAGGCACATGCACGGTTGAACAAACACACACACACACGCACACGCACGCACGCACGCACCAAATCAAAAGACATTAAAACAAGCTCTTTTTGTACTTTATACGTGCCGTGCACATAAACAACACACTGCGCCCGCCGCACACTCTCTCTCTCTTGCTTATTATCCAATCACGAAAACTAACCCGATTTGCGACTTGGCACCCGCCCAGACAGCCCAGGCACTAGGTGGCACATTAAAAAGCCATTACGCTGTCATTAGCGCACGGTGAAGGCTGTCCAGTGCAAGGCCCCGGGCACACAGCGGCGACAGGCTACCACCCCACTGTTTTCTTCAGCTCTTGACATAATGAACCCAACTGTGTCTCTGAGATTAGCTGTAAGCTCCTGTCAGTCTCTGTGAGATGAGTCAGAGCCTGGCTCTTCTTCTTCTAGGCAGCTGTGGAAAACGTACTCACATTTCTTACACAGCATTTCCCTGTCAATATATAGAGAGAGACGCAAAATCAAATGGGTTAAGATCTGAACCAACAAGTGTCCTATAAGGGAGGCATGTCTGAAACCTGTCCTGGACCACCTTGGCCACAATATGCGCTGTGGGCTGCATAACTGAAGTGGTGGAAGTGCTGTGGTTAAGGGAAGTTACATCATGTAGTGCAGGTCTGTTTACATCCGCCAGTGAAACAAACCTAAATAGATTATAGCTCTTAACTCTCTCTTAATAGGTAGCCTCGCGTAGCCAGGCTTACTCATCTGCAAAGAGAAAAGCCTGGTCAAGATATGAGGCAGAGACCGTTCTAGGAGGTGGGGCTGAATTTAAAGGAAGTTGTCTTTTTTCACAGTGCGGTGTCCCTGCAAACGTATTCCCCGCTGGGAAAACTCTGGTCTACGTCTCCTGCTCCGTCGGTTGCGCTCACAATAAACAATATATAAACAAAAACATTGATTCAGGCGATGTTACACCTATTAAGAGCGGGTTAAGAGCTACAATCTATTTTAGTTTTTTCGCAGGGGAAGGTAAACGGACCCACACCGCATGACGTAACGTCCGTTAAACGCAGCACTTCCGCTAGAAATCTTGGAACCAACCGGAAGTTATATCTTGCCCAGGGTGCTTAATAGGTGTAACATTGTCAGAATCCATGTTTTTGTTTGGATATTGTTTATTACGAGTGCAACCGATGGGTCGGGAGAAGTAGAACAGTTTTTTCCCCAGTGGGGAATACATTTGAGGGAACACCACACTGTGAAAAAACAACAACATTCGGGAGAATTATCACGGCGGAAGTCACACCGTTCTTCCCCCAGAAGCATATATTTCAGTTGATGTTCGCTTTTAAAAAGATATATTCAAAGACTTGCAAAAAAAGATTTTCCAAAAATAGCAGATATACAAGCTCACAGCCGCGCTGTAAGCTTGTATATCTGCTTTTTCAATAGCTAAAGCATTAAATAATTCTAGGCCTAAATGGGTTAAAGGTATAGGGTAAGTGACTAAGTGATTTCACTTAAGTTTCAGTTTCAGTTTCTCATGTATGTGACAGGCGGGGGCGTTCCTCCAATCATGATCAAGTGGGGGCAGGCCTTAGTGCATGTAAGGCCCTGCGTGTTCAGTGCGGGCCGCAACCGGGAGCCAGTGGAGGGAGCCGAGAAGGGGGCAGACATGTGAGAATTTTGGCTGGTTGAAGACCAGTCGTGCCGCGGCATTTTGGATCAGTTGGAGAGGCTCAAGTGCACATGCCGGAAGGCCAGTGAGGAGAGAGTTACAATAATCAAGTTTTGATATAGATGTCTGGATGAGGAGCTGGGCTGACTCCTGGTACTTAAGTACAGTACTTAAGTAAATGTATTTAGTTACTTTCCACCACTGCGTCTAGGCCGGTGGCACTTGCAGCTGCAGGGGCAGAGAGCTGAGCTAAGAGGATGGAATGATTAAGATGGTGGTGAAAGAGGACAGGACTCCGGGGTGAAATGGGGTGATGGGTTGCCATGGGGTTTGATGATGAATAAGCTAGTGCACTGTTTGATAAAGGAGAGAGAGAGAGAGAGAGAGAGAGAGAGAGAGAGAGAGAGAGAGAGAGAGGGAGAGAGAGAGAGAGAGAGGGAGAGGGAGGGAGAAAAGACAGACAGACCTGGCTGCCCAGAGAGGAGAGGATGTGTTGTCAGTCACTGTGATGAGGGAGCTGGAAGAGACAGAATTACACTTCCTAACACAATGTAAAAACTACACAAATATTAGGGAGGAGTTTATATTTTCCAAAATTCAAAAAACTGCCCGGAATTCCGAAGTATGACAGAAAGGGAGAAATGTGACAGAATGTGCATGCAGTTTTGGCCTGCAAAATATGTCAATTGTTGGCTGATCTAAGTGAACGGGTGGGGGTGTAGGGGTTGATCAGGTTTTGGAGGTATGGAGGAGCCATACCTTTGGCTGCTTTGAAGGTCAGCATCAGTGTTTTGTATTCAGTGCGGGCCGCAACCGGGAGCCAGTGGAGGGAGCGGAGAAGGGGGGAGACATGTGAGAACTTAGGCTGGTTGAAGATCAGTCGTGCCGCGGCATTTTGGATCAGTTGGAGAGGTTTAAGTGCACATGCCGAGAGACCAGTGAGGAGAGAGTTACAATAGTCAAGTTTTGATATGACAGATGTCTGGATGAGGAGCTGGGCTGCCTCCTGGGTGAGGAAAGGTCTGATTTTACGGATGTTATAGAGTGTGAACCTACAGGACCGAGTGACTGATGCAATGTGTGCCTTGAATGATAGCTGGCTGTCCAGGACCACACCAAGGTTTCTAGCAGTTGGAACCGAGGTCACCAATGCATTGTCAATGGAAATAGTGAGATCTTGCATGGGGCAAGACTTAGCTGGGAAGAAGAGAAGCTCCGTCTTGTCCGGGTTCAGCTTGAGGTGGTGGGTTGACATCCACTGTGAGATGTCGACATGCAGCAATGCGTTCTTCCACCTGGGTGGCAGAGGGGGGAAGGACAATAGGTGTAACATTGTCAGAATCCATGTTTTTGTTTGGATATTGTTTATTACGAGCGCAACCGAAGGGTCGGGAGAAGTAGAACAGTTTTTTCCCCAGTGGGGAATACGTTTGAGGGAAAACCACACTGTGAAAAAACAACAACATTCGGGAAAATGATCACGGCGGAAGTCACACCGTTCTATGCCGTCTCAGCCTCATATTGTAACCAGGCTTTTCTCTTTGCAGATGAGTAAGCCTGGCTATGCAAGGCTAGTCCTGGACAGGAGTCTCCGTCTCCGGACGTAAAAAAACAGATGTTGATAGAGAGATATGTATACTCAAGTATAGTCTGCAAACGCACTTGGCCAGTTCAAATGAGATATCGCTCAGATCGACACAAGCGTTTTGTTGAGAGTTGGAGATAGAAATCTCTGCATCTGTTCTTTGGTTCATTAAAAGTAAATATGCAGTGCAGTAGGGATGGTTTATTGCCGCTGTTGTTTGTTGTTGCAAAAACTATTGTATCTCACCAGGTACACAATTTGTTCAATAATGCTATTATGTACAGTAAAGGACTTTAGGATACATGTATACAAGGATAATGATGACAAACAATTCTAGCACAACATAAACTTCTAGCAATTGGAAGTACAAATTGCAGTTACAAACTGCAGCAACCAGTATATAAGCAGCCTTGTGCATTTATGTTGGAGAAAATGTGGAAGCTTTCATTTCCCGATTTTATGTGAAACCTTTGAACAGCAAAGTGTTGTGATATGCTTTTTTTCCCAAAGGAAATATAGGTCTATGATGTTACTTTATTGCAGGGCTTGTGAAGTTTTAATGAGTTTCTGAAATTATAATGTGCTATTTGAAAATCCTGCGTACATACAGTATATACAGCATTTCTATACAGAAGCTTATAGATTCAGCTGCGGTCCCCTGGCTATATCATAATCTCAAAACAATATAAACGTTTAGGCGGAAGCAAAATAAAGAAGTCCAGCTTGATGTGTAATCCCCCTCCCAGTGGTAGCTACAGACACACTATCAAGGAATGAAAACTAGGACACTCCGTCTTCAGGTGAAAAAAAAAAAAGACGAAGAAGAAAAAAAAAAACTTTTAAATCGTTTATTATAGCAAGAGGCGACAGATAAAGCAAGTCTCTTTTTCACCATGACTTTTCCCCTCCCCAACAAAACAAGAAAACCCCCTAAAGCAGAGATGATGTATTACCGGTATGTCTGTCTGTTAATGGACCTACAGTATAACGTCGTTGTCGGGTGAAAACCTTGTATGTCCAAAACCGTTCGTTTTGTATTTATCATTTTTAAAATGATTTAAACTAGTGAAAACAGCCGATCTACAAGCACACAACGCCTCGCACCGCGAGGAGTTGTGTGCTTGTTGTGTGCTTGAAGACTGTGTGCTTGTAGACTGATGAAGCAGGGCTTTACTTCGTGGAAAAACGTACAAATTTGAAACTTGGAGATACGAGGTTTTGGCCCGACAGTGACGATATACTGTAGTGTAACTGCTGTAGCGTCTATGCATTGTGACACCCAGCCAGAAGCTGTTTGTGGGAAGATGCACACACAATAAGATGCAGGCCATAATGGACACTGTGAGTCATCCTCTCCAGCACATCTTGGCAGGCCTGAAAAGCAGAAGTCACAAAGATTTGTTCCGTTCGATGCCCTGCCAGAAAGAATGGACGGTTTAAGAACCCTTGTGTCCCAACAGCAATTAGGCTCTTTAACGCCATGATCAGCCGCTAGGCTTATGAACTGGACTAATGGTTTTAGTTACAGATGGGCTATGTGTGCAATAGGATTATTATTCCCACTAGTGACACCCTTTTAATGTTTTTGGACTTGGATGACTGTAGTTGCTTAACCACTTGTCTTAGACCCTTTATATACTAATTAGGACTTCAGACTTTGCCTGCACTGGGGTTTGTTGTCTGTTGATTGGTGCACCGGTATGATCAGTACGCCTGAAAGTCGTCCCGCGAGAAAGGTTATGTGATGCAAAAACTAAGCGTGATTAAAATGCGCTATTTTTTTATTGCATAATTCTTTTCTGAAATTAATGAATGGTAAGTCCCAGCCTTAATCTTAATTTATACACAGTATCTCATCTTCTGCTCTAGGCCAGGATATTTGAACAAGTTGAACATATAGGCAGGAAACGCCAATCTTGTAATGGCATTTATTGGTTAAAACTATGAATAAAAACGTTGTAAATTGGTGATTGAATAACGGCCGGGCTACATGCATCAAGCCTTTTCACGCACATCAGTGCATATGCTTGGCGTGCGCGCGTATGCGTGTTTTGGAAAGATCCAATTAATATCGATGATATCGGTTACACCAGGCTCACGGATAGCGCGAGCCCCAGATACGCATGCTGTGAAAATAGGATCGGTTCTATTTTGTGTGCGAGCGTATGCATTTTGTACACAAACTCCCTGGTCTCCTGCACATATTCTCCCTCCTTGGTGTAGCCAGGGGCTTTTCTCTCACGCACAGACAGCACACGCGTGTGCACGCGTTTTCTGGTGTAGCGCGGCCGTAAAGAAAACGGCTGCAACCCTGCTTGTGCTTCTACATCCTGACCCTATAAGTATAGTGTGTAAACAAAATATGGAAATAAATATGCTAACAAATTGCTGCCAGATGGTCACCGAAAACAAGCATAAAAAAGGAGACAACCTCCACGGCTGCAAATAAAAATGAGCCATTATATCCTGCATGCTGGATTTGATGTTTGTGTCTTGATGGACGGGACAGGGAGGTGGTGGCAGGGGTGTCCCAGTCCCACCAAATTAATTCTGGGCCCTGGGTATAAGGATTCACTGCGGGCCCCCCATGAATGTTCTTTATAGGGGGAGGTAGGGGTTTAACCCATTTAGACTGGGAATGCATTATTACTAGGGGTGTAACGATACATTGTAATTGCGATTCGATACATATCACGATACATAGTTGACGATACGATACACGGACGATATTGGTTCATTCATGACGATACGATACGATTCGATTTAATTATTTAAAATCGATATAGTAACTATTTTGCAAAGAAATTAAATCTGTGTGAAAGGTGTGGATAGTGCAGGTTTTTAAGGGAAACATGTATTATTATGGATATAAATAAGTAAACACAGTGATTATCTGCCAAATACATTGTATATTGACAAACCTGCACCTTGACATGAACCCAGAGATTACACACATTTATCGATAGAAAATGTAGTTAAACCCCTCCTTTCTTCTTAAAAATGCTAAATACAATGCACAAGTAGGTAGTATCGATACAATCGATTCTTTGCATTGCCGATTCGATACGATACAAAATAAAACGATACGATTCGATTTTAGCTGTTTTAATTTCGATATACTTCCGATTTTTTAAGTTAAAAACGATATTTCGATACAGTTACTATATCGTTACACCCCTAATTATTACGCATTATTTTGTGCTTTAACTATTGAAAAACCTTGAAAATGTCTTTGAATATTTCAATTCTATATATTTCAATATATAATTTTTTGAAAAACCTATGGTTCTATGTCAGTGGTGCTCAAACCTTTTCACGTGAAGGATCCCTAAAATGATTTGTATTTGGACCTCCATCACAAAATATTTAGTTCCAGGGACCCCCCAAAAGCAATAAATTCAAAGATTTGCACACATTTTCACGGGTTTTCAAAAATAGCAGATGTACAAGCTCGCAGCGCTGCACTCGGTGCCACGCTGTGAGCTTGTATATCTGTTATTTTTCAATAGCTAAAGTATAAAATAATGAAGGCCCCTCCACCTTGGGCCCTAGTAGCTCAGTCCCACTCCCCCCCCCCCCCTTGTGACGCCCCTGGGTGGTGATGCTGGGTGCGATCAATATATCCATCTCCTCTCTCTGCTGGAGCTCCTGCTGGCACAAAGCAGACAGCTCTGGATGCCAGCATGGCATGGCTGGAGGTCTATACCATCTATCCATCTACCACCGCAGCCTCACCTCACCAGACATGACATGAATGTCTGTCCGGTCCTGCTGCTCAGACACTTGGAGGAGGCCTAAGAGTCCTCCTGCAGGGAGGGGAATGAACAGTGAAGTCCCTGTGGTGAAGCTGGGCCGAGCTACACTCTGCTGAAATACACCACCACCCAGGGACGTGCAGAGAATGTTAGAGAGGCAGGGGCTGACATTTCTAAAAGGGCCTTTTGGTGAAAATATCAAAAATAGCAGACCTCCAAGCTCACGACGCGTTGTGAGCTTGGAGGTCGGCTATTTTCGGTGCTTCATACCACACTAAACTAAGCATAATCAATTCGATACCGGAGATGTGGCGTGACGGCATGGATTTCTACACAGAGAGGGCAATTCTTTCAACATGAGATGCTGCATTCAAGTTCAGGAGAGCTCGGGCAAGGCAATTCTCTTGAATGCTGCCTTCAGGTATGGCATGGAAAGAGGGCATTTGCATTTATTTCACCATAGTAAAAACTGCATCCATGGTCTGGAGAGGGCACTTCTTCACAGACGTATAAAAGGGCAGGGGCTCAAGCCCCCTGATGTCTATGAGTGTCTGTATCTACCACCACCCCTCTGCAAGGCTGGCTGGTCCCGGGAGGGCTTTATTCCTGTACCAAGGGGTGGTAGTCTGCCCCTAGCTGTCAGAATGCTGCTTTGTTGTAGTAGAGAAGTAGATGGATTTCATGGGCTCTTTCTGTCAGACTTTTAATTTCCTCTGCTGTCTGCAGGTGGCAGGTGATACAGGTGCTGCCTCGCCTTTCTGTCCTCGTCACGCTGTCTGTGTGCACAGTCCCATGACAAGACCTCAGTGACACTCACACACACACGAGCACGCATGCATGCACGCACGCACACACGTACGTACACACGCACGCACGCATGCGCGCGAGCACACACACACACACACACACACACACACACACACACACACACACACACACACACACAGTCACACACACACACACACACACACACACACACACACACACACACACACACACACACACACACACACACACACACACACACACAGTGTTGTGTTACAGTCGAAGTGTCCTTGAGCAAGACTCTGAACCCCTAATTTCTCCCAATGAGCAGGTTGGTGCCTGCCATATGTGTATGAATGTGTCTGTGAACGGCTAAATATATTGACAATTTCGTCAACAAATACAACTGGACTAAAATGTTAGGGAGGGAGTAGTGGAGAAGAGATCCAGTAGAACTACCAGTAAAGACGCCTAAGGGCGAAAAGCAACCCCGCCCTAAGATATCTTTAAGAGAATAAATTGATTTATGAGTTCCAATCTGGCTTCAGAGAATCCAATTTGCCGTCAAAATTAACACTTGTTTGAAGCAGAGAGCAGCTCTAGCTTCTTCTCTGTTGTTGTTGTCTTATAAAAGCCACAAATCATGTTAATGTACGTGAACCACCTGTAATCACCTTCACTTGTCTTATTTCCCTGTGCCTTGCAGGCACACGGTAGAGCAAGTAGCTCATCGTTGCTGTCGGGTAGAATCTCCACGTTTCATGATATCTTTGTTTTATCGTAAATGAATGGCCTACTTCACCAAACATCGCGAGGCAAGGCGTTGTGAGCTTGTAGATCGGCAATTTTTATTTTATCTTATCATGATAATAAAAAAAGGGATGTTTTTTTTTTGGAGCGGTGAAAGCGCTCCCAATAGACAGGTATGTCTGTGGCTGGCTGGCTATGTGGCTGGCTGGCTGGCTGGCTGGGTATGTCTGTAGCCTGGCAATACCTTGAGTGGCCACACAAGTTAAAGGAGGGGCGCTGTTGTGCAGGCACAAACACACACACACACACACACACACACACACACACACACACACACACACACACTCACCGCTCCACTTCGAACCGAGGTTTGATTTTTACTATAGTTGCAAGGTTTTCCCCCAACGGCGACATTCTAATGTGACAGAGTATCTCCTGATAAAAGCCTGCTGATGAATGCAGCTGCTTTGCAGAAGTCATTACTGCGGTGTGCACATGTGCTTGCGGGTGTTACTCTCAAATGTGTCTGGGACTTGTTTTCATAATGAGCACCCCCGTATTCCTGCACATGCATGTATGCACATGCACACACTCTACTGAGCTATTCAAATTACACCTAAACATAAACAGAGCAAACACCCACTCACACACGCACACACACACACGCACACACACGCACACGCACACACACACACACACACACACACACACACACACACACACACACACACACACACACACACACACACACACACACACACACAGCATCTGAGAGAGATGAGAAGTGGCATTTCATTAGAGGATATTGCCTCTCATAATGGTGTAATATTATGCATTCTGTTGCTCTGCTTATATCATCCTAATGTAATGGAAGACACAGGTAGAGGAAGAGGAGATGCATGGACAAAAAAGACCTTTATTAACCAACTGAGTAGGCTACCATTGAGATACAAACATATCTTATTGGAGGGAGCCCCCCATGGTCAAGATAGCAGCTGTTAAAGTGTTGCAAACAACGTGCAAAGCAAACGTTAACATCATGTATTGTAGCAGAAACACACACAGCCCAGACTCAAAGAATCATAATGTGCCTAAAAGACACTCAAACAACGGGAAATCTAGCTATAAAATAAAGGAAGCAATTATCACAAAATACAATTGAATCTGCCACGAGAATCCTTCTGTCTCAGCTAGTCCCAAGTAAGGGCCTGCTTTCTAAGTTCAGTATTCTTTGAGACACAGGGCTTAATTGTCCAACTCTGCGATTTCTTCTCTGGTATAGTTTAGTTTAGTTTAGTCGATCCTCAACAAAGTCATCACTAAAACTAAAGCATTTGTTATCGGGAATAACCCCTTGAAATGTACTGTAGCATCTGGTTTTCGCGGGGGTCCTTGATACTGTAGCTTTTCACGCACCGAGCTGGAATCGAACCCTGGTCTCCAGCTCGGCAGACCGGCAGGTTTAACAGGCAATGCCAAGAGAGCTACAATATAGCTTCCTTGGAGGAGTGGGTTACGGCCTGGTCTTTTGCAGGGGGCGCTACAATACCCCATCCTTTTGCACCCTCACGCTTCATGCTTCACTGCACTCCCTCACGCAAGGACACGCTCCACTGGTCCTCAACCACCTCCGACACTAATGTAGCGATTTCAGGAAACGGAAGCAGAGACGTAACCCACAGTTTTGAGGCTCCGTCTTTATTATCCCAACTTTATGGCTTTACAATCCAGAACAGGCACATGCACACATAGACATCAAAGAGGGCTTGAGCCCCTGCCCTTTTATCCGTCTGTAAAAAGTGCCCTCTCCAGACCATGAATGCAGTTTTTACTTTGGTGAAAGAAATGCAAATGCCCTCTTTCCATGCCACACCTAAGGCAGCATTCAAGAGAATTGCCTTGTCCAAACTCTCCTGAACTTGAATGCAGCATCTTATGTTGAAAGAGTTGCCCTTTCTGTGTAGAAATCCATGCATCTCCAGTATTGACTTGATTATGCTTAGTTCAGTGTGGTATCAAGCATCTAAAATAGCCGACCTCCAAGCTCACAACATGTCGCAGCGCGACGCGCTGTGAGCTTGGTCGGAGGTCATATAACTATGTCCTTGACATTAAAAACTTTGAGCACCACAGATAAAGAAACATATGTTTTTCAGAAAGACATTTTTAGGTATTTTTCAAGTCTTAATGAGTTTACAGGGGTGGCCTGAGCCAAAAAAAGTTTGAGAACAACTGGTCTAAACTTGTGTCTCTTCTTGTCACCCCATGTGTCCTCCCCGCCTGCAGGACAGTGCTACCATGCAGTTCTGCGCCAACAAGCTGGACAAGAAAGATTTCTTTGGCAAGTCGGATCCCTTCATGGTCTTCTACAGAAGCAACGAGGACGGGACGTAAGTGATTGCTCCTTCCTTCCCTCCTCATTCCAAGAGGATCTTCTGAAGTCAGGTTGAAGGGAAAGCGTAGCCTTCTGCCAATGGGCAGCAGCTGAAGAAGACCCCCGGTCATCTGCCCAGGACCTCTTTTAGTCAAGGAAAATTAGCAGAATACCTGTCAAATCTGGGAATAAATTCCTTACCAAACAATTTCTTCACCAATGTGTTCGTAAAGGTGTCTAGTAACATATCTAACAAAGATTGAAATTCAACATCCCTAGCAAAATGTTTGACAGCTAGGGTAATTCTGGGTCTCATTCACTTACTATATACTGTACTATAAGGGAAAAAATCACTCCCAAAAATATGCTTAAAGTGGGATGTGAGAGGTCTAACTAGTTGTTTTTAATTATTCCGAATCCATTGCAAACATTTGTTTTGCACGAAAAACATTCCTTGGGCCAAAAATGGACCCCATATACCTTGTGAAAAGTGATGACTCATCACTAAACCATCGTCTGATTTTGGCCCAGTGAATGTTTTTCATGCAAAACAAATGCTTGCAATGGATTCAGAATAATTAAAAACACCTAGTTAGACCCCTAACATGCTACTTAAAGTATATTTTTGGGAGTGATTTTTTCCTTATAGTAAGTGAATGAGACACAGAATTACCCTAGCTGTCAAATATTTTGCTAGGGATGTTGACTTTCAATCTTTGTTAGATATGTTACTAGACACCTTTACGAACACATTGGTGAAGAAATTGTTTGGTAAGGAATTTATTCCCAGGGTTTTATTAAAATTCCCTGACTATTTGTCATCAATCAGTAATTGATGATGAGGCAACTGGAGGCAGATTCTGGAGGGGCGCCATTTTGGGGAAATTGTCACCGCATGGCGTTCACATATTATTTTATGCACATCTTTTTGTAGGTTAATCTGATTTTAGATTTCAACATTGAGTGCATCTGAATCCATGACCGTCCTTCTACCATCGTTCCGGTCACCATAGCTTAGTTTTTATTTAGTTTTTAGTTTTTAAATGTTTTAGTAGTAGTTATAGTCTGGGAAATCTCGCTCTTTCGAACAACATTTTGACAAAGGAGCGTCGGGAGGGGTAGCGACTCACCCCCACGGAGGTTAGGTTTAGGGTAAGGGTTAGAGTTGGGTGTCGAACAGATGACACGTAGTAACCGCGAAACACTCCCGTTATAGTCGACGAAATCAACACCAGTCGCTACAGTACCCAAGGACTAGCAAGTAATTGTCCATAGGGATCCACGGGAGACAGACAGGAAGAAAAAGAGACAGGTGTCAGGAAGGGAAGAGGAGCAGTAACTGTACTGTTCTACTTCCCCCTGGGGTATTGACACGCAGAGCTTAAGGCTGTGTGCGCACAGGCAAACATTCTACTAACAACAACACCACATTTCCCCCTTGACTATCGCTTAATGACCGCAGGAGAGAAAACACTGTGGGGCAATTAGTGTAAGAAACACGCTGACTGAACCAACAGGGAAAGAATCCTCATACTGTTTCTATGAGCGAGAGAGAGAGAGACAGAGAGAGAGAGAGAGAGAGAGAGAGAGAGAGAGAGAGAGAGAGAGAGAGAGAGAGAGAGAGAGAGAAAGCATGTAAAACAAAACCAAACGGGAATAAGTAACAACTTCCCATTTCGCTCATGGAATCCCAGAGTGCCTTTCCTGCGTCTCGAGGGGAAACCTTGTTGTTTGGGGGGCCTTGTTTTAACCAGAGAAGCTTTAGCAAGTGTCTCCTCTCCTCCCCCCATTGGGTGCATGCACGCTAGCTTAAGCCAGTTCTATATGAAAGCGGTTAGGAAATGGGTCCCCACAGACGTGTTAAGGGATGCTATGGGTTGGTGGAGCTATGGGTCCAAATTAGTATGTGGGGGGGCAGCTAAAGGGGCTCAGGGCTGGAGGCTGCACGGTCAGTGAGGCGTGAGTAATCCGGCAGCTTTGGATAAAAAGGTGGGGACATGCCTCGTAGCTCTTTAAGCGCTTGTGTGTGTGTGTGTGTGTGTGTGTGTGTGTGTGTGTGTGTGTGTGTGTGTGTGTGTGTGTGTGTGTGTGTGGCGGCGTTGAACCTGCGTGCGCTTGTCGTGTGGCTTGTGACAAAGCAAGCGGTGTCTGCCTTCAAAACCAAGGCCAACATTCAAATGATCTTCACGGTGAGGTGACATGTGAAGTCGGGCTGTGATGCGTGAAGGTCCTCTCCGTGGGTGAAAGAAAAAAAAAAACTAAACGATAGACAGTGAACCAAACAGGGCACACGGTGCTGTTTGATGTTGTTGTGAGAGTTCACTCGTGGCGCTGCAGCTGTGTTGAATAACAATCCAACGATCTCTCGTTCTCTTTTCATTATTCATCATGCTCCCCACTTCATCGAGTCGGTCTTAAACATTCTGTGTGCCAAGCTCCCTTCAATTCTCTCTTCTTTTTCCTGATTACGTTTTTGCACCCACGCACCCCTCAAAATCAATAATTAACCGATTGCTTTCACAATCTCCTTTATTTGCCACTTCACACAGGTTTACGATCTGCCATAAGACGGAGGTGGTGAAGAACACGTTGAATCCCGTGTGGCAGTCCTTCACCATCCCTGTGAGAGCCCTCTGCAACGGAGACTACGACAGGTACGTCTCAACTCAGCGCCTGGCGCCACCTGCTGGTGCTCACTGTGCTTTTAAGATCTTTACACATTGGTAGTCTGGGAATATCTTCAGAAAAAAATTCCAATCCTGAAATAAATAAATTCCAAAACGTCAATGTGGTTTTAAAAGTATCAAATCTCAGAAAGACTGACATTCAGTTTCCCTAGGAGAATCTGTGACAGCTACTGAAAGTTGGGGAAAAAACACACCAAAAATAAATATGCTTTAAGTAGCATGTGAGGGGTCAAAATAGGGGTTTTTCATGATTCTGAATCCATTGCAAGCATTTGTTTTGCATGAAAAACATTCCTTGGGCTAAAGACGTCCCCACAAAACTATGGTTTAGTGATGAGTCATCACTTTTCAGTTTTATATATACTGTATGTATTTACTTTACATCTTTAATATGTATTTCATTTTGATTATAGTTATAGTTTTCTTTTTTAACATTGCAACCATTATAAACAGAATCTTATTTATTATCCACTCGTTGTAGTCTGCTGGCATTAGTTGGCAAACTTGGCATTTATATGTCGGGTGACGGAACATTGCATTCAGATGAGCCTGCTGCGCTGCTCTGGCAGTGTTGCCAGGTCTGCTCATTATAAGCGACTTTGGTCTTGTTTTCCTGTAAAGTCTCTCTAGTTTTGTTTGGGCTAGCTTGTTTCTGAAGTGTACTTGCTTATTTGGCCTTGATTGCTAAATTGCAAATGGCAAATCCTGGCCGAATCTGTGCGGTTAAGAGCTGGCTCTACACTACAAGGGAGATGTAGTGTCTTTAGTGGGCTATTGGTGCTAGCCTGCAGACCAATCATTTTGTTTACAAACATTGGGACTGGACGCACAGGTGCCTGTTTCAATCTGCGACCTCTCTGCCATTCTCTGCACGCGATAAATGAGGCTTGATGGGCTGCAACTGTGCGAGCCAAGAGCAGGCTTTTGAGGACTGCTGTGCATTGCTATTATTGTTTTATACAAACAGAAACCAAGGATTATATATTTCAAGAGCGAGAGATCACAGTAAAGGCCCTAAGCATTCTTTCTCCATACTGGGAGAAAAACAGCATCTGAAAGTTTGATGGGATGCATTTTTTACATGTGCATGAGTACGCTGTGTGTTTGTGTGTGTGTGTGTGTGTGTGTGTGTGTGTGTGTGTGTGTGTGTGTGCGTGTGCGTGTGCGTGTGCGTGTGCGTGTGTGTTGTGTGATATTTCTTAACACCATCTGTCCATGTTTATTCAGCAAAATCTTAATTATGAGTCTTAGACTTTGCAACGCGTGCATTCCACTCACAATCTAAACCATGGACACATAATCCCTTGCATGGCATGGCACAGCATTGATATACATTCAAAGCAGCCCAGGATTTCCTCGTCAATAATTCAAGATCCACACATCATGGTCACAGAATTTCGTCATGTTCCATCGGATGTCTGAACAAGATGAAGTTCGACATTGGGGCATGTATTACTACTTCATGCGTCTGGAGATTCCCGTCCCAGCAGGGGTCCTCAATGTTTTCAGGCCAAGGAGGACCCCTTAGTTGAGTGAGAGATGAAGCAGGGATCCACACAACCTTTTCATAGATTCCATATAGTTTCTTTGTTTGACAGCACAATCGTAAGTGTATTTTGGATTCATGTCAATTTGTGTTTTCAGATATTTAACCACTTGAACCTTCAGTACTTAATAAACTTGACCTTTCACTCTATACTTATCTTTTTCTCCCACCAAACCTCTTTGCTGAAAAGAGCCAATCTACAAGCTCACAACACCTTGTAGATCTACTATTTTTGGCTAGTTATCTGGATACGCTAGGGTTCAAGTGTTCAAAAAAAGGAGAAAAAAGTTTCTATCAAAAAGATTTGGAGGACCCCCTGTAGTAACTCTGACGACCCCCAAGGGGTCCCGGACCCCCTGTTGAAGACCTTTGGCCTAGGGTTGGCTCCCACTGTATCAGTGGACTCGCCACCACTTCATCGATATGGATCTCTAGCCTATCTACAGGCTCACAATATGTTGCATCTCGATGTGTTAATATTACATGTTGTGTTCTGTAGATTGTCAATATTTTTCCAATATTTTGCCTTTATTCTTAGTAAAACAGACCTAATTTACTATATTTGGACAGCTTTTTCCTTTCTACACAAAATATCTTCGGCAAAATATAGCAGAAGGTGACACGTTGTGTAAGCTTGTATATTTGCAATTTTTGGTGAATGTTCATCCCCCTAGAATAGGCATGCTGGGGCTCAATGTATTCTTTGACATTTCTGGACATTTTCAAAAAAACATTTCACCTATAATGACTGGCCCAAAATATAGGCACACCAGGAGAGTGAAAGTGGTTATAATGTGTTGTGTTCCAAATGTGGCTTGGCCCACTTCCACCCAGTTGAAGTCTTTTTACCTGATGGGATTTATTTCTCGTCCTGCAGGCTATACTTTCCCCACTCGAACCTGCAGTTTGCTATTAGCAGAGGGAGACAGATGTTTCCTGTCTCCGTTATATGCCGCCTCCATGCGTCTAAAAATAGACAGCATCAGTAGGGAGAGAACACCCAATACCTCCTAAAGCTTTGCATCTCATTGACAGAAAGTCGTGTTGTTCAGGAGCAGGCTACAGGAAAGAGCTGTGTTCTGTCTTGGTGTCTCATTGAATGTGAAACAAGAGGGTAGGTATAGCCTGCAAAGTGGAAGAAAAAGGATTAGATAGCTCTATATTCCTGACACATAGAGGACCGAAGTCTAACGTCATTTAGGCCTACACATCCTACCTGGGTCATGTTTTTTCCCCCCATTTTGAATTCACAAATACTTTTTTTCGTATCGTGTCAAATAAGAACTGTGTTCCAAAAACAAACAAAAGATCCAGGTGGTTTGACTTGATATTGATGGATATGAAGAATCAACTAATGACGAGAAAACGCTAATGTTACTGCCTCTGGCGTAACATGGTGTCCACGATGGCTGCTCCATACCAAAAATCTAAAACTAGTTACCAAGTACACAATTTTTATGATTTTTTACATATGCCCTCCATCGCTAAAATGCCTGTGAACTGGGAGGGAATTATGTAAAAAAAAAATCTTAACAATTGTGCACTTGGTAACTAGTTTTATGGCATGGAGTTAGGTATGGGCATAAGGTTTTCAAAAACCATCGCAAACGAGTTGGGCCTGTTTGTATAGCTTCCGGCAGCCATCGACATCGTGGACGCCATCTTGAAAATGAAGCCTTTCCAGGTGTTATTATTTCCTATATGTTATTTAGCATAGCCAATAGTAACAAAATCCATTGAACAATCTCTTTTATGAATTATTTGGGGTTTCAACCATACTGACCTATCTAATATTTGATTCATTGCAAACAGACCACTAGGGGGCGAGCCCAACTTGTTTGCGATGGTTTTTGAAAACCTTATAGGCCTACCCATACTCAAGACCATACCAAAAATCTAAAACTACTCACCAAGTGCACAAACTTTACCAATTCCCTCCCAGCCAAAAAAATGAAAAAAATAAATAAAATCTGTCACACAAAGATTTGTCGGCCTCCCTGTAGTAACTTTGAGGAGCCCCTAGCGGTCCCTCTCTAGGGGACCCCCCCCCCCCCCTGTTTAATAATTGATCCAATAAGTATGATCCACTATTTTACGTCTACACTTGACACTTCCTATTGAGGAAAAAATTTGATCTAATTTCTTGGCCAAGAAGAAAACAAAAGGATTTGGTTGCTGTCTGCAGAGCAGCTGTGGAGAAGACAGAAACAATAATAGGAAAGTGGAGGATGCTGATTGGATGAAATTGAAGGCGCGCACGCGCGCGCGCGCGCGCGCGCGTGTGTGTGTGTGTGTGTGTGTGTGTGTGTGTGTGTGTGTGTGTGTGAGAGAGAGAGAGAGAGAGTGTGTGTGTGTGTGTGTGTGTGTGTGTGTGTGTGTGTGTGTGTGTGTGTGTGTGTGTGTGTGTGTGTGTGTGTGAACGTGTGTGAACGTGTGTGAACGTGTGTGTGGCGCTGTCCATGGTGCTTAAGTACTCATGCTGGATCTATAGCCTGCACTGTGATTATATAGGGTGTGTGTTTATACATCAAAAGAGGCCCGATTTTTCTAAAACGGGCCTCCAATTGGCAAAGGGTTGCCACTGTACATGTGATTGCAGTTAAATATAATGCAGTTCTTTTTTTTTAGCATCCCTATTCAGCTCAGTGGCCTTGTGTGTCCGCCCTGGGGACTGGGAGGTTGGGGTTCCATCCACGGGCCGGTTCAAACCAAAGGGACCCCCATCTCAAAATATCTTGTTCCAGGGACCACCCAAAAGCAAAATTTGAGTTACAAAACGTTCGCTTTAAAAATACATATATTCAAAGATTTGCACACATTTTCACGACTTTTTCAAAAATAGCAGATCTACAAGCTCGCAGCGCGGCACTCGGTGCCTCGCTGTGAGCTTGTATATCTGCTATTTTTCACCGGTTAAAGCATTCAATAATTCTAGGCCTTAATGGGTTAAGAGTTGGATTCCCTGCGACATACTAGCGCCATGTCCAGAGGGTGTGCTTGTACATCAAGCTGCCTCACGCTACAGAAACAGGAGATAGGTTCCTGCCCTATGGGCCTCATGGCTCGGTAAGGTGTACTTATCCCTATTCTGGGGGGAACATTCACCAAAAATAGCAGATCTATAAGCTCACAACTTGTCACAGGCTTCATAGATCGGTTACTTTAGGGTAGGGAGGTTTGGTGGTCCGTCGTACTAAGTATGGAGTGGTTAAACCGAAGTGATATTGATCAATTCCAAATATGATCAAAGTATTCCGCCAGCACCCCTGGCACCCTAGGGTGCCACAGCACCTACCGTATATGCAGTGTGAGGAGGCTGAGAGAAGAGTTGCAGACAATGATGAAAAGAGAAGGAAACAGCTCTACATCTCTCACATCCAATAATTATTGTATCTTCCCTGTCGGGTGATGATAACCTTGTGTAAAAAAAAAAGAAAAAGAAAAACATTACTTTTTTAGGAAATGGAAAGAAAGAGAACCTACAGAGTGTCTACATAGGTAGTTATTATTTCAGCAAGGGAGATATCAAGTCGATCCCAACATTTGATTCAAACATTTTATTGAATGCAAGATATATAAAGTTTTGGTGATTTAGACTCCGTTGACATTTAACAGATTTATATCATTACTAGTAAGAGCTTTTAATAGGGCGATACTGTAACCCCCCTTGGAGTCTAGGACGCTGTGTGGTGGCAGTGCAAATGAACCACCTTCCATCTCAACTCCAGACAATTCAGACTTTTAATGAGCTGGAGTTGGGGATGGAGGTGGGTTGTTGCTCCGTGCCTGCTGAAACCAGAATGACAGGATCAGAGGCAGAGATATTTTAAGGGATCCCTGGCTAATACGACAAATATGCCTTAATACATTATAATTGTCCTCTATAAATACAATGTAACTTCTAGAAATAGCTAATCTTTCACTCAATACGGGAAATGCCCGTCGCAAGTTGATGATGTCATAAATGTAATTTGTGATCTATCCATATGGAATTTATGGCATGCATGTGCAAATAAAAACAAACGTAATACTTCCTATGGTTAATATGAGCATCAAATCAATATTTCAAATGTGTTTGTGTTTTGTTTTTTTGCACGTTCAATCGTGCATGCCATAAGAATTACACATGACATTTATGACATCATCAACTTGCAACAGGCATTTCCCCTATTGAGTGAAAGATTAGCTATTTCTAGAAGAAATAAAATATTTGTCGTCTTAGCCAGGGATCCTTTTAACCCATTTAGACCGGAAACCCCTATACAGTACGTAACTATACCTTTCAATTCGGGTTCTTGTTTCTATGTACAGTATACAGTATAGCAACATACATTTAATTAGATTTTTGAATCAGAAGTTGAAGTTTTTCAGAAAACGGAGCCCAATGAATCACCTGATTGGTACATTTAGTCACAAGCTCTTTCGTTACATCTTCATAATTTTCAAATCTCTGTCTCTCTCAATCTAAAAAAAAAAAAAAAAAATTAAATCCAAATAATAGCTTAACGAGCTTGTCGACTATATTCTATTTAATAATATTCATATTTGAATGTGATGCTGAAAAAGGCTGTTATGATGATGTAAATGCAATCAGGGTTTTATGGAGAAGCTTTTCAATTTGGAAAAATGTTATATAAATATATAACATTTAGAAGATATTTACAGGGTCATATCTGTCACTACTGATTCCGATACTGATATTGTATTATAATATAGTACTATATACATATATATCGTCGTTGTCGGGTGGAAACCTTGTATGTCCAAAACCGTTTGTTTTGTATTTATCATTTTAAAAATGATTTAATCTAGTGAAAACAGCCGATCTATAAGCACACAACGCCTCGCACCGCGAGGCGTTGTGTGCTTGTAGATCTGCTGTTTTCACTACTTTTGTGCAACAGCCTTGTATGGTGAAGCGGGGCTTTACTTTGCGAAAAATATTACACATTTGAAACTTGGAGATACGAGGTTTCTGCCCGACAGTGACGATATATATAGGCCTATATATATTGGTATCTGAATCGGTATCGACAGATATGACCCTACACATATCGGTTATCGGATATCGTCCATAATTTCATGATCATGCATCTTTAGTTCTCTCTCTCTCTGTCTCTGTCTCTCTGTCTCTCTGTCTGTCTGTCTCTCTCTCTCTCTCTCTCTCTCTCTCTCCTCTCTCTCTCTCTCTCTTTCTCTCTCTCTCTCTCTTGGCCTGGCAGCAGTGAAAACAGCCGATCTATAAGCACACAACGCCTCGCACCGCGAGGCGTTGTGTGCTTGTAGATCTGCTGTTTTCACTACTTTTGTGCAACAGCCTTGTATGGTGAAGCGGGGCTTTACTTTGCGAAAAAATGTACAAATTTGAAACTTGGAGATACGAGGTCAGGTTTCTGCCCGACAGTGACGATATATATATATATTGGTATCTGAATCAGGATATCGACAGATATGACCCTACACATATCGGTTATCGGATATCGTCCATAATTTCATGATCATGCATCTTTAGTTCTCTCTCTCTCTGTCTCTGTCTCTCTGTGTCTCTCTCTCTCTCTCTCTCTCTCTCTCTCTCTCTCTCTCTCTCTCTCTCTCTCTCTCTCTTGGCCTGGCAGCAGGTGGTGGTTATTTTCCCTAATTTAATAAAGCTGAATGTGGAATGGTTTCATGCAGGGCATCAGAGGAATCAATTCTCCCTCTTATTAACATGCAAGGAGAACAGGCTCAGGTGACTCACTCCCACATCGGGTGTCTATTTCAGTCCCTCGCCCAAAAAGATCACAAAAGCGGCCACGGCTGTTCTAATGAGAGGCTGTAGCACTGTCATTGTGTCAAACGCCGTCGTCTGTGGTGTAAATATGAGCCTCAATTACAAAGGATGAGTCACACGTTCATTAAAGGTTTCCTTTAAAAATAGCCTCAGGAATTATCTGTGGCTGATTCATAGACTGTAGAAAAATATGGATGATGCGAAGCCATTGGTTTCTATGCAGCGCAAATGGCCCTTTCTACCCCTTGGAATGGGTGTCGCCATCATAGAATTGTAAAGGCATCAGAGATGCTATTGGCTGCCAACGGTCACGTGCAACCGCAGGGATACATGGGAGAATGTGGTCGGAGCCTCCCGAAATACAGCACACGAAGAAGAACACAGCCGGCTGGTATCAGTTTAGTTGGCCACGCCCCTGCAACTTTATCATTTATTTTAAAATAAATTGGACAATTGCATGTTCTCCCCGTGTCTCCTAGGGTTGATACCCTCACAAAAACATGCACGTAATCCTGGTCTCAATAATGCCTCCCCCTGCCAGCCGGGGCGCCTGATGGAGGGGAAAGGAACTGGTTGGAATAACGTGTTCCTTCCACGCGCTACGTCCAAACCAGGGAAATCTCCACTGTCAGGTGAAAAGAAGCAACTTGGACTCCTCATGCATAGAAGGAAGCATGAGGTCAGTCCGTTGTCTCCCCAGGCGCGGCAGAGGGAGAGCAGAGCCCAGGATTACATAGGCAATTAGCACTGGGTGAAAAAATGGGTTACAAAATTGTGGGATAAAAATTATGAAGTAAAAAATAAATTGGACCACATTTCGACAAAACGAATATGATGGTGATTGAAAGGCAATTTTTAACTAGCGATAGGAACCAATGCCATACAGTATTCATGAAAATGTTAATTAAGGTTAGAAAACGAAAGGGGAAAATGAATGGGATCCAATGGAGCACAATTCTTTTTGCGATCGGCCGGGGGGGAAAACAGCGCAACTAGCGGCCAATCATAGGAAGTTTTACTTCCCTATTGGAGTCATTTTAAATCGGCAGAACTATGCCCCTGGGCTGATTAGCACACTTGCAGTGCACTTGTTGTTCTGAGCGTTCAAGAAGGGACCACCCTGGGATTCTGAGGGACTTGGCTGGTCTTCGATGCGGTTGTTTGTTATGTTGTGTGATCGTTGTCACTCAGAACAACGTTCCACTCTTCCCAGACTTCTCCCTCCTCCTGGATGGCTCCCAAACTGTGGAATAAACTCCCCATTGCAATTAGAACTGCAGACTCACTCCCTAGCTTCCGCCGTGGTCTGAAGACTCACCTCTTGATTAACATAATTCTTCTTTTCTACTCGAATCTGTTTCATGAAATTCTTAACTCGCGTAAAGCCTGAATTGGACTCAAAGTTGCACGCGGTTGTGCTGTAGTTGCACTGGAAATGGGTGATCCACAAGCTCACAGCGTGTCACGCTGCAAGCTTGTAGATTTACCGTTTATTTGGTGCGCCACACCCCAGTGTGCAGCCCAATGTTAATTTCGTCGACTAAAACTATGACAAAAAAGGCTTGTCGAGTACCTTTTTTGTACTGAGGAAAGCTAAATAAAAACAAAATAAAAACAATGAGCTATGTTGCCAAAAATAAAAACTAGACTAAAACGTTAGGGAGGGACTAGCGGAGAAGAGATCCAGTAGAAAATAGCAGATCTACAAGCTCACAACGCAACAAGGTGTGAGCTTTTGTAGATCGTTTATTTTCAGCATGCAACCAAGTCTAAAATCAGGCATTACTAGTCTCTACGAGACCCAGTAATGGGAAAGGTACTCAAATGTTTTACTCAAGTAGAGGTATCAATACTGCAATATAGAAATACTCTGTTAAAAGTCCGGAATCCAAAATGTACTTGAAAGTACAAAAGTATTGTCATCAAAATGTACTTAAAGTACCAAAGTAAAACTTAAGCACTTGTTATCCCATTTCAAGTTTTCAAATGTATAACAGTCTTTTGAAAATAGCAGATCTACAAGCTCACAATATTATAGGCCTATAGGGATTAAAGGAGTAGTTCACCCCCAAAATGACTTTTTTCCATGCCATGGAGACTAGAGTTCAATAATATTTTTAGTTTTTTTGTCGCATTCTTAAGACAAAAATGTGATAACAATAAATTTACCCCCATTGATTCCGGATGGTGACCCGTTTCGAAACGGGTCACCATCCGGAATCAATGGGGGTAATTTTAATCGAATCAGATTTTTGTCTTAAGAATGTGACAAAAACCAAAAAAATATTATTGAACTCTAGTCTCCATGGCATGACTAATCAATAGAAAAAAAGTCATGTTGGTGAACTACTCCTTTAAGTGGTTAATGTATGTTTTTGTAATAATACTACTAATCTACAAAGTAACTAGTAAACGTTTTCAAATAATTGTAGTGGAGTAAAAGTACAATATTTCCTTCTGAGATGTAGTGGAAAGTACTGATAATTGGAAATACTTCAGTAAAATAAAAGTACCTCAAAACTGTACTTAAGTAGGCCTGCAAACTTAAGTAAATGTACTTTGTTACTTTCCACCATTGATGACACCATCATACATTTTAGTTTGTTTTGTTTTTATTTTGTAGTTTTTTTATTGATGTCACATCTCTCTCTCTCTCTTTCTCTCTCTCTCTCTCTCTCTCTCTCTCTCTCTCTCTCTCTCTCTCTCTCTCTCTCTCTCTCTCTCTCAGTCACAGTGTAGTAGACTATAGATATAGATATTCATAAGTACTTCAGCACCATGGACAGCGACATGTGCACACTGTGTGTATGCATGCGTGCATGTGTGCGTGCGTGCGTGCGTGCGTGCGTGCGTGCGTGCGTGCGTGCGTGCGTGCGTGCGTGCGTGCGTGTACCGGTATGTCTTTGTGTGTGTGTCTCTATCTGGCTGTCTAGTCCCCTGCCAAATGCTCTGTCTTCCCCTGCATTCAAAGAGAAACCTGTGGTGTGCTTGGTGGTCAGCCAGGTGGGAACCAGATGGACCTGTTATGGAAGCAGAGCCAGACTGGAGGAGATGGAACACCCCGCACTATTTATATTTATATATAAAAAGGCCAGTCTAGACGTTTCATCCTTGCAGAAACTGAGACATTTCACCAGTTGAACCCCAGCATCCCTATTCTCTGGCGAATTTTGGATGCCAATCATAAACCAATCAGAATGGATTATGAAAAAATGTGAGCGACACATGATCTTGATCACATGACCCAAGAGATAATGTGTACTGATATGTGTGTGAGTTTTCGCCACCTTTTGGTCTTTTCTCTAAAAAAGTGGTGCCATAGTTTTGTTATTTTGTATACGTGTCTATGGAGTTAACATTACTCTAATAGAGCCCCGGGTGTGGTTGTAATATGCAAATATGTCTTCCCTGTGTATTTTTGGTTTCTTCCTGAGTCAAAAGGCCCAATCGAAATACATCGCTTTCATCCCCTCCTCTTTTAACCATATGACAACAGCTGTGGGCGTGGCTAACTTCAAGTGGGTGGTGGTGCTAAGGTGAAACCCAGGTATAGAGGGTATGCGCATGCATAAAGTGAATGGCAAATCGAGTGGCAAAGTGAGTTCAACGTTGTTTAATGCATTCAGATAGGACTTTTCTGTTTGGATGTATGGGCTGTTAAGGCCAGAAAGTAGTTTTAACTTCTGGGTATGATGATGATGTGACGCGCATACTAGGGCATTCACGAATAGTGATTTTTAGTATTCGAATTATTCAACCACAAATTATTCGAATAGTCGAATATTCTACAGGACTGGCCAAACAGTCAAATATTAAGTAAGCAAAACACGAACATTGTGAAAATAGCAGATCTACATGCTCACAACGCCTCGCGGTTGCGAGGCGTTGTGAGCATGTAGATCTGCTATTTTCACAATATTTATCTGCGGAACCGAGTCACATTAAATGTAATACCTACAATTCTGAGTGCTTGTCAGGGTGGGGGTCCCCAGTTCAAATGTTTATTTGGGGGTAACGACCTAAAAAGGTTTGAGAAGCCCTGGTATAGGAGCATTAACAAATTCATCCTCCAGGGGCATTGACAACTCATTCTTATGACCTCCTATCAAGCCAAGCTTTATAAACTATATATTTTTTAAAGAGAAAACAATAAAATAAATTTGGTGAATGCCCTAACGCATACCCCCTGCTGCACCTTGGAACTCAGGAGGACCAGAGATCCAACCACAGCCTCCCCTTGGTTTCTAGTCTCTCCACACCGTCATGTACAAAAAGAGAATTTAAAAAGAGCTACTGGTACGCTGCCCTTTCTACTAGGTGAGGATGACTCCCACGTCCTCTCCCAGGCGTACGCAGCCTTTTTGAAAGGAACCTAAAGAAGGTACAAACTGATGCTACAGAATGACAGGGAGGAAGGTAGACGCCTATTGTTGCTGTCAGCGCAGAAAGCTCATATCTCCATATTTCAACTATTTATGCAGTTTTTTTGTCATGTAAACCCATTAACGCATTATTACGCATTTGTTTTTGGGCTTTTTATGCCTTTATTGATAGGACAGTAGACTGACAGGAAATGGGGGTAGAGATGGGGAGTGACACGCGGCGAAGGTGCGCCCGGACCAGTAGGCCAGCGGGCGCCCCGTCTTTGAATATTTTTATCTTCTAAATCCTTCTTCTAAATCAGTGGTTCTCAAACTTTTTCATGTCAAGGACCCCCCAAAATTACATGCATTTGGCCGCGGACCCCCGATCTCAAAATATGTTGTTCCAGGGACCCCCCAGAAGCAAATATTTGAGTTACAGATGTTCGCTTTTAAAAAGATATATTCAAAGACTTGTATATGAGCTTGCATATCTGCTATATCTGCTATCAATAGTTAAAGCATTAAATAATTCTAGGCCTAAATGGGTTGAGTACTGTAGTAATAAAAAAGGTTTTGCACATACGAGAGGTGTCTCCGTCTCCCCGACAGCGGCGATATATTTCTGGCTTCTCTCAATTCCTCCGTGGCAGGGGTGGCTTTTTATGTGCTGGTGGTGCATTCACACCACCATCAGGCAGAGAAGAGAAGAGAAGCAGAGATCAATGGGACTCAGGAATTGAAAGTGGCAGCGAAACCAAAACTTTTTTCCTCCTATCAGACACCACGGGGAGCGTAGTTTCTGCTGTGTATAGCATGTTAAACCATCATCCCAGTGAGGAAGTAGATTTGTTCCAGGACTTCTTCTTTAAAACTCGGCGGAAGTTTCATCATTCATGCATGAATAGTCACAGTTATAAGGGAGATCTAGCAGAGCGGGATACTGCTCGTATGCTGAAGGTGTGACTTCCTCTTCCCTTGTGGTCTCTCCTAGGATTATTATTTTTTTATTTCCTTAAACAAAACTAAACAAAACCAACACATTTCAGTTTTCTTTTTAAAGTATTTTAAGTACTAGACCAGGCTCGTTAGGCATCAGCTTGCTTGGGAACTATACAAATAGGGAATGCATGCCTCACCCGGTTAAGCAATACATAGGCTACTTGTTGTCAGAGTACCCCTTGTACCCCATCTGTCTGTCTGTGTCCTTTTATGCCCCATATATGGAGATCCGTGATGTAATGATGGAAGAGCCAATCAGCTTCTGCGCTTATAGGGCCCTGTGATTTACAGACGCCGATTGGCTCACATGATCATGAGGCACATGATATATGATGTGAATTCACACGACTGGTATGGTTTACCAGACTAGGGCGGCTAGGGAATATCGGTCGAATCTGCGGTTCTGGACAACATATATATATTATATATTATATATATATATATATATATTATATATATATATAATATATATACATATATATATATATACTGTATATATACCGTAATTGCTGGACTATAAGCTGCACCTGAATATAAGCCGCACCAGCTAAATTTAGGGGAAAAAAACAAATGTTTACATATATAAGCCGCACCTGACTATAAGCCGCAGGTGTCCCTCCTGCTTCCCGCTAGAGCGCCCCTGGTGGCCGTTAGCTGTATACATTTATATATAAATCCTTGTTAAAGACATTGTAAAATGAACTAACTGGCCGTTAGCTGTAAAAATCTTTATATAAGCCGCACCGTTGTATAAGCCGCAGGGTTCAAAACATGGGAAAAAGCCGTGGCTTATAGTCCGGCAATCACGGTATATATATATATATATATATATATATGGTGTATCAGTCGAATCGGTGGGTTCTGAGGCAATCTGACCTACTGGACAGCGGGTATATGAATAAATGCCCCTTGGGTCGGTCTGCAACGTGCTCGGCGAGTATGAAGTCGATCAGTCGGAACGGACGGGTCTCGAGATACAAAGATAATATATGTGTTTATCTCTGGCATTCCATAAGCATTGACTGTTCTGTTCTGTTCTGTTCTGTTCTGGCAGTGACGTGAAGGAATGCCCATGGGTGTCAGGCTTTGTTCAGCAGCCGTACAGTGGCGTAGCAGCTGTCAGTGTGTGTTGCTGGAGAGAGAGAGAGAGAGAGAGAGAGAGAAGAGAGAGAGAGAGAGAGAGAGAGAGAGAGAGAGAGAGAGTCAGTGATCTTAATGAATGAGTTTATCTATGATGGAGGGGATTAGATAGCCTGCAGGGGATCTGTCATCATTACCAAAGTGAAGATGATGAGTTATTATAGTTTCTCCATCTTAACCTCACCTGCCCCAGGTTATTATTCACTGGGTGAGTCTTAATGGATCCATGGCTCAATTTAGGTTGAGTATTAGTCTAGTGCAGTGGTTCTCAAAGTGGATTTCAGGTTCCTTTATAAGGGTCGAAATTGACCCTTACAAGTCTGTACTTTGACAGTGTACAAATGGAACCAAATGGACCCGTTAGAGGAGACCTTCAAATTTCAAAGTTTGAGAACCACTGGTCTAGTGTATTCTCTCTCTCTCTCTCTCTCTCATCCTCTCTCTCTCTCTCTCTCTCTCTCTCTCTCTCTCTAGCCACGGGATCCAGGCCTTTCATTCAAGAAAGAAAAGCCTGGGAAAAGCCCCCAGTAACTGTGGCTCAGCCAATCACAAGCCGCGGCCGTCAAGGCATCGCCTACGGACACATAGATTGTGCGTTGTGAGCTTGTGGATCGGCTATTTTCTATGTTTTCCTAGGATGACAAAGGGATAACCACCCTGTTTCATCCTCGGAAAATCTTGCGCCCGTACGACATTTAATTGCGGGCACAGAGATCGGTGAACAAATGCTATTGGCCGAGTATCCCTGCCTTCTGAACACAAAGAATGGCCGCGCTCAGCCACGGCTCTCTGTCTCTGTGTCTTGCGTCTTGTGTGTTTGTGTGAGCTATGAATATGAATATGAGGAAATCATTAAAAACTAACGAGACATCAGGTAGGATATTTTGTGTCCACAAGGTGGTGTTTATACTGTACACCCCTTTAACCTCAATATTGTGTGTGTGTGTGTGTGTGTGTGTGTGTGTGTGTGTGTGTGTGTGTGTGTGTGTGTGTGTGTGTGTGTGTGTGTGTGTGTGTGTGTGTGTGTGTGTGTGTGTGCGCGTGCGTGTGTGCGTGTCCAGAACAATCAAGGTGGAGGTGTACGACTGGGACAGAGATGGCAGGTAAGTGTAATGAATCCTATTCGGTCATGAATTCACACGTTTGTGTAGACACACAATATAGCCTTGTGTAACCTTGGGTTTGATCATCTTTCTCTGTTGCTTATCTTCTCTCTGAGTGAGGAATCTTAAGTCCTAACGATCGCGTTCACACTCGTATGGAAAAAGAAGTTTCTCAAAATCACTCTTTTACACCAACCCCCAACAGTCTTGTGAGCCACGGTTGCCTCTCACAATTCTCAAATGCTTCCGTCATACAGTCTGGAGCAACGGAAGTTCTGAAAATAATCA